>NC_071401.1:41090226-41431476 GCF_017976375.1 Cuculus canorus
TTCCTCCATTTTATTTTTTTCCAATTCTGTAGCTCAAAATTACCATTTTTCTTTTGTCTTCCTTCTTCTTTCTTCTTTCTTTATTCTTTTCCCTTTTTTCTTTTCCTTTTTTCTTTTCCCTTTTTTCTTTTCCTTTTTTCTTTTTTTCTTCCTTCTTTTTTCTTTTTTCCTTCTTTCTTTTTTCTTTGTTTCTTTTTTTCTTTTTCCTTTTTTCTTTTTTCTTTTTTCTTTTTTCTTTTGTTTTCCTTTTTCTCTTTTTTTTTTAATTTTTCTAATAAGGTGTCCAATGAGATTTGCTTAACAACACATTGGCCAGTAATTGTAATATGACAATTTTATTGACAATTCCAATAAAGAGGAAATAAGGAATTGCTGAGTCAGAGAAACACACAAATATTATTACATATCTTAAACTGCAAGAGAGGATATTTGGTATTAATCAAGGTAAAATAAATAAGAAGATGAGTAACAGTAAGGGACTTAATATGGGGTTTCTGGTAGCAGGATGACTGCAAGTGTGGCTTCCGTGAGGAGAGATCAGGAGCAGCCCCCATATCAGACAGAGCTAGTTTCAGCTGACTCCAAAATGGTCTCACCACCATCCAAAACTGAGCCATTCAGCAGCACTGGTGATGTTTCTAAGATAACAACTTTATGAAAGGGAAAAAATGTTGCACAGTCCCTGAGAATAAGAGGAGTGAGAGAATGTGAGAAAAACAGACTGCGGACACCAAGGCGAGAGAAGAAGGAGAAGGAGGAGCTACTCCAGGTACGGGAGCAGAAATTTCCCCACAGCCCATGGAGGATCATGTCAGAGCAAGTGTCCTCACAGCAGGCCATAGCTGATCCAGTGCTGGAGCACGTGAATGTGCCCTGAAGGAATCTGCAGCCAAAGAAGTAGTAGAGTGGCTTGGTGGCATCTGGCAGCCAGCCAAGGTTAACCCACCACAAACTTTCAAATCAAAAGAAAAGGTCTCTGTCTTGAATAATCATTCAAACAGATTATCACGGTTTTCTGCAGGTGTGGGTACAATTATTAAGAGCAGTATTTACTGTATGTTCTGAAGCCCAGAAAGATAAATTAGAGAAAAAGAGAAATTAAACTGTATTACACTCCAGGAATATGTTCTATTCAAGTACTTAAAAATAGCTACAGGAATATGTTGTGTACAAATGTATGTATAGTACATTCTGGGTGGTAGGCTTCCTATTGATATTATTTTTTTAAGATTTTGAGGTGACAACCACAAAAAGGGCAAAAGATAAGAGAACGAATAATGTATTCTCAAGCAAATGTAGTCCCTACTGTAGATCAAGTTCTGTGCATGGGTGTGGGTAAGAAGCATTAGTTGCTCAGGCTGTAAGGGAAGTATTTCTCACACCATTGCTGTTTGACTAGCAACAACGTTACCGAAGATTTTCATGAGTACTGGATTAGGAGATGCCACGATAGTCACATACCATAGCATTGAAAGTCAACAAAGAGTTCACAGAGGCGAACTAGAAATATGAAAAAATAATATGATTAAATTCTTGATATCTAAAACTAGGAACTGGAGGGGAAACCACTATGTTAAACACAAGATATTTACTAATTGTTCAACAACCCTCCATCTAGTAATTAAGAAGTAGTGATTCTGAAAGATAACTTAGTTGAAGTTTTCAGATATTTCTTTCAAAAAGACACAGGCAAAGATTTCAGATTTTCAGTTTTGTTTTCCTCTTTTTTTTTTTTTTTTTAATTCCCCCTAACTGCAGTTATCAACTGAACATTACTTGAAGTTGCAAATGGTTTAGGTTGATACAGTTTTTCTTTGGAGGAAAGGGAAGAACAGCTGTCTATAGTTATCATTTCATTGTGTTAAAAACAAATCAAAATATATCCTTTAATAAAAAAAATAAAGTTCTATAGCTATATTTACTTACACTTCTGGTGGAAATTGCTATGCTCTGGCAGTTGTGGCAATGAATGTTTTTTCTGTTTCTTGGACATTCCTAAACGTGGCAGCAGAGATGTAAAAATGCATACCGTATTAGCAGAAATGGCAGAGAATGGGGGATATATGAAAAAACAGGAGCAGGAATGGATGACACTTGGATACACTGTCCATTCTCTGATGTTTCTGCCGCAAAGGTGGTAGTTACTGCCAGTAGAATGAGGAGAATAGGTAAAGCATTTCAAACTTGTCAAACCCACAATATTTTTGTCCTTAGCTTTCTGTAAGCAAACATACAGCCAGACTGATAGAGAAAAAAAGCCAAACCACAAACAACAAACTCAAATTGCTACCCCAAGCTAACAACAACAAAAAGCACCAAAAAAAACAACATACATTACCTCCATTCTTCAGCTATCCCAATTCACAGTTTCACACACTAATAAAATCCATAAATCATAACAGCAAAATTCATTTTGAAAGTATACATGCTACTCCAATACAGTAGTCATGAGCAGCTGAGGCACAGGTGTCTTTTCCTGTTGCTTGCAAGTTGTTGTCCTAACATGGGCTGAGACTGCTTGCTCACATTGCTCTGGTCTTCTGAAGGTGTACTGAAATACTGAAGGTCAAATTTTATCTTACTTCCAATGACCTCTGTGCTTAATCCACAACCAAGTGATATTGAGGTGACTTATATGTTGTTTAAAGTCCTTGTTGCTCTTCATTTTTTAGCAAACATCCTGAGAAGGCTGCTAAATGAGTAATAAAAGACGTATATTCAAAGGCAGAGGGATATTCAGAAAGAAGCGAGTGACTCTAAAGCTGGCAATATGATGTTGTGGTTAGGGCTGGAATAGTATTTTCATTCTAAGCAGCATTTTTCAAATGCTTTTCATTTCACTACCTGTCAGGAGGATATTTCTCACGCTTGTTCTCCTGCTCAACACAGTATTTTGGAAAGATTGGTGAAATTCCACTGAGCTATATTTGAGAATTTAATATTGAAAATGTATTTTCACTAGCTAGGGAATTATTCAGAGTTCTCTCTCATTCTTGGACAGTTCAGTATGTTTTATTTAGAATACTGTAAAGACTGCTTCTATGGAACCAGTCAACATTTAATGAGATTGATATGAGTAGAAGTAAGAACAATATTTCAGACTACGTTTCTCAAAAGCTCAGAACAACTTCCCATGCCTTATTGGCTGACTTTTATTTTCAGAAATAAATATTTTTATTAAAAAGGTCCTTCACATGCTTAAGGAGCTCATTTTTCTGCATATTACTGTGCAGTTTATATAGGAGAATAAGAATCTAATATCTGGTATCAAGTAGGGATGCCAAACTGAGAACTGACCATATTTTACAGACTCATCAGACACTAAACCTTTTTACAGCTCAAGTCCTTGCAGTAGACTCTGTCTTTCCATTATCAACTTCTCCGTTAACACAGTTTAATACTTTTTCAGTATGAGTATGTTTTTGGGGATTGTATTTTTTTTATTTCTCAGTTTACTTTCTAACCCAGAAAAGAAAGGGTTGTAACCTTCTGTCTCTATCAGCTGCAAGTAGATTTTCTCCAAAAACAGGCTTCGTGTCAGATAGAAAGAAACGCAGCATGTTAAGGTAGAACAGATGGATCTGTCTTCAGCCCTTAGCTGCCTGTCCCTCTTGTGAAAGATGTAACCAAAAGAACATGAAAAGCTGAATTGCCCTTCAGCCTTTTCTTGAATATATAAACCAGTCACATTAAGGTAAGTTAATACTGAACTCAAGTTTCTTTAACACATTAGCCTTGATTAAGAATTAGATTTTCATTCATCTGTTCTTACCATAGGGACAGCAGCCTCTGGTAAGAGGCTGGGGCAGACATATGAAATGAAAAGTCCTTTACTTTAACTCACAACCAAATATGTATCAACACGGTTAATATAGATGACCCCACCAGCAGAGGGTCCAAGTACACAGATTTTTAATTTATTTTAATTTTCTTTTTTATTTTTTGTAATAAAAAACCCCCAAAAATTAAACCAAACCAAAAAGCTAGCAACATTTTGTGTCATCCATGAGGCTAAAGCTCCTCAAAACCAAATCATTCTACTATGGTCAATGATACTGAAAGAAAAAGAAAATAAATGTTTGAGATTTATCCAATTTATAGAACCTTTTTATTATTATTTTCATCACTCTGTAAGCTGTCATCTGATAAAAATCTATTGTCTATTTGTCTATTACAAGAGAAAACATTTCTCTTGCAAATTGTTGCTATCAAACACTGAGGAAAACTCATGAGACATTAACTGCTTAAAAGAAAATAATTTTAAATCTTCTCACTCTGAAGACTGATAGTGATGCTGTGACTGTGATTATAAATTACTGATAATGATTGGATTTTCACCACTTATCTCGTAGTTACTTTAAACTGATAATCATTTAGGAAAGAAGATTTGGGTTTAGTCACATATCTCTGCAACTTTATCTTTGCTTTCTTTTCTTAGACTTTATCTCTGTTCAAAAACAAGTTTCATATGCACACAAAAATGAAAGGGCATATTGCATGGCAATAGAAATCTCAAGGCTTAATTTTCACCAGAGATATTCTTGGAATACCCAAACCAAAACTGGATTGCCTAGTGGTAAATGCATTTGGGAGAAAAATATGATGAGACTAAAGGGAAGAGAACACAGTAATAGTACAGGGATACCAAGTAAAGAATCCCAGTCTCTCAGATAAAACTTTTCAGCCTTTACAACCTTGTTGAGTTTGTTATTTGAGACATAAGTTTTATCATTAAAGAAATCTGTATATGTATATGGAAATTAGAAATCGATAATGATGACATTAAATTGGTAAATCAGGACAGTCCGTAACTTTAAACTTTACTAGATTCATTCTTTAACAACACACTTCTTGTTGATGGCTACTTCTCATACCTTTTGAATCATCACCATTATGAACACAAAATCTTTATTTCTGTAAAGGAGAATAAATGTCTACAAAGTCATAACAAGAATCTTCAATTTTTGTGTCCTTAAATGGAACATGAAAGCATGGTCTCCTGATGTGGCTGCTCACATGCTTAAATTACAAGTGGAGTAGCTCTGTATGTGTGACAGGAAAAACTCAATACGCATTCCGCAGTAGAATCAATAAAAATGGATTCTAAATCTTTGTCTTACTTCTTGCTAGGAAGCAATCCAAATGTTGTAATCTATGGTTACATGTATTTCTACTACTTACTTAAGAGGCTGGGTCAATGTACTTCAGAAATGTTTCCTAAGTATATTGGTCTTAGAAATGTGCCAATAATTCAGGGATTTTTTTTTTTTTTTTCAGTATTTGCCATTCTCTGCAAAATATATTGGGGTTTCTTTCTGAGGTTTTGTTATATTACTTTGTATCATGGTGTCATTTGTACAGCCATTTGTTTGGGATTTTCAGAGTATTCTTTTTGCAGGCAGACGTACAGAGGACCTTGGAGGAGTTGCAGACTTCTGTGTGTATGCACCATGCTCCAAAGATGCGACAAGAACTGAAAGCAATCCTTGAAATAATAACAGAATTCTGGGTGATCATCTGGGGAAAAAAAAAAAATCGTTACCTGTAAACTACACATTCATTTCCTCTTTCAGTCCCACTGCATGTCCTTATTCTAATTTTATTATTATGTTTTTAAGCGTTCCTACATAACAGTTTTGCATACTTAACGACAAAATGGATATCATAGGCTCCAACACTTTCTCTCAGTGGAATAGGTAAGATTGAGTTCTCACTTTCTGGATGAGGGCTGATGCAATGACACATATCTTTTCATATTTTGGATGTTTTGGTATAAAATTACTGTGGTGAATTCACTCATTTTTAGTCACAGCATTATTGCAATCACAATGACAGAAGGTAATATGGTGTTTGTAGATGGACTTGATAAGTTATACTTAAATAGTATGGGTGGAAAAGAAAAGACAAGCTTTACAACCCTTTCTGTTTTCTTTAAAAGCAAACTTCAAAGATAAATACAAACTAAGAACAACTCCTCTGAGTTTAATTAGATGTATATTGGCTTGACCAAATGGAAGGAAAGGTATCCCTCTCCTGTGTAACAGAGATGGTGTTGGCAGGCAGTGAGGCAACAACAAGATGACATTCTTAAGTGTCCGTTTTTTTTCTCAAAACAAGGGACCTAAAGCTATGTTTATATGATCAGATTCAGGATCCATTATGAGTTCCTGGATTATGTTGTCCGTGTGTTAGAATTCCCCTCTTGCTGTATACAGCTCTGGTGACTTCTTTATCGTTATTAGTCAGTTGAAGCAACCCAATCTTACGTTTATACTACAAAGAACTTTTTTTTTTTAAGTAGTCTTATTAATGTCACTCTTATTTTCATAGCTGTATCAGTAGATTGTTGGGTTGGAGAGAGAACAATGTAAGGTGGTGTCTCCCTGGCTGTGATACAAATCCACACTTGAAGTAAACTGCACTTTTAATGCAGTCAAGTAAAACAGAACAAAAACTGTAGAAAAACAAACAGGAAAAAAAGAGAGGAGAGGAGAGGAGAGGAGAGGAGAGGAGAGGAGAGGAGAGGAGAGGAGAGGAGAGGAGAGGAGAGGAGAGGAGAGGAGAGGAGAGGAGAGGAGAGGAGAGGAGAGGAGAGGAGAGGAGAGGAGAGGAGAGGAGAGGAGAGGAGAGGTCTGTTCACACCACGGCTACTATCATTCTTTAAATCATCTTAATATTCTTGCTTCCCAGTTATCTCTATTTTATTTAATATCTGTGTTTTCATTCTCAAGGCTATATAACACTTTTAAAAGTCTTGTTTATGTTTCTAACCCCTTCTAGGTCACTATGTTTTATACCTTTCCTCATTGTTGTTTGTAACACATTCCAATTTGTTATCATCTGCAAATTTAATTAATATGCTGTTTACCTCATCTTCGAGATAAATCACAGATACATATTCTCAGTTCAACAGTCAAACACCATCTGTAGCCTCTCTCTCTCTCTCAGGCACACCCTGCACTTGTCCTCCTACACGTGTACAAGTTCCAGTCCATGCGGATTTCTTTATACAAAACTCATACATGTTAATTGGGATAACCCTATCAGTTCTATTTCCTTCATGCAAGGATGATACCAGTGAAGGTGAGTATTATTAAAGTTTTTCAGGAGATCTGCTAATTAAGGATTCTTGTCCATGATACCTAGACAATAGCTGAGATGGCAGTGTGTGAACTTCTAGGGAAAAATTTTCCAGAGCAGTTTTTAATTTCCAGTGTAGGAATTGGAATTTAAAACACACCAGGATTTTGTTAGTCAGGTCTTGGGTTCTCATGTCCAAACCACTGAATATTATTGGAGACCCCTGACTGTGAATACTGGGAATACTGAACAAGTGAAGTGCACACAGAATGCTGAAAATAGGCAGCCTTCTGGATCGGGGCAAGGCAATTCTGAATATAGTCTATACACAACATTCAGGTTCATAATATCACTGGGATAGGATTTCTGACATGTCTTGGCTTCCTTTATAATCATCGAACAGAACTGGCACTGTTAGGGTATTATTCAGTTCTCCCATTGTAAAAGGGATATTTTAAAATGGGATTATTGCTACTGAAAAAAGCTAGAGTCACTTATTCAGATAAAGACATTAAATATAGTTCAGTTCTATGTGCCAGGCTGTTGAAAAGGCTGTGTAAAAATGTTGCATATAAGAGAATTAGAATTACTTTATGTTACTAACAAGATAAAATTCGTGTAGCATAAGTAATAAAGAATAGAAAGACCAAAGTCTTTTAAACACAGAGGAAGTTATTTGTCTCAATTTTAAATTCATTGCAAAAATACAGGAGTACAATTTGAATAAAATATCAATGTAACATAGGAAATGTTGATCTATATAATCTGGGTGACATCTTCTTTAATTTACTTATTATTGTTAAACAAATAGCATATGTTGTTTTCTAGGTGACAACCCAACAGCCTGTGTCATGAATCCATCCCTAGATGGCTTCTGAATAAAGCCCAAATGCCAAAACTCAGAAAATTCCTGTACGTTTTCATCCTTCATCGTCATTCATTAAAAGCCCACTCAGAAATCTACTGAAATGTGTAGCTCCGTTTTTTTGGAAGTATTTCCTAAATACCTTCTGTAACTCGATAGTCTTAACAAAAGCGGGGGGGGGGGAAAGGGAGGATCCAGCAAGACCACGAAAATTGTGGCTTGTCATACTTTATATGTAAAAAGAGGTGTAAAATCACAGTAGTAAATTACGTTAGAAGCTGAAACATTCATGAGGAACAAGATATCTTGAAAGCAGAGAATGGGCTTTAATGAAAATTAAAACATTAGATTAGCAGACCACTAGGTTCTATAGCTATCTGAGGAGACAGTAAGTTATTTTAGACACCGGCACATCTTTGTTGGATATGGAAATATTCTAATTCTGCACGAATCAAAAAATTATTTGGCATGCATTATCAATAAGCATTTATTCCAGAAGAAATGTTAAAACCTATATATAGGGTTTACATTTAGCCCATTGCATTTGTGCTAATTCTGTTTGAAATTAGTTCTTACCCAGTCATTGGCATTTGGCAAATACTCTGAATTATTTAGACAGAACTTATTTTAATTCTCAGATGTTTGTGTATTCCAGAGAAAGAACACACTTTTCTCAAGTAATATACCTTTTTGTCATGGAAACTACAGATTGTATTACGGAGCTTTTTACTACTGAAGAAAATGTGTTATATTTATTTTGCTTGTATTAACAAAGAGTAACAATACATTAGAAACCACACACACTCTGGGCATCTACATGAAGGGTGGTAATATAATACAGTTGCTCTTAACACCCTATATCTAGGAAGAGTTACAAGTTGTCATTTAGAGAGAATGTGCATTTTATGCATTAAAAATAAAGTATTGAAATACAGTTTTAATGATTGCAACGACAAAAACACTTAGCATGTTCACTCAAACACAAATATTTAATCCTCTGAATTCTTTAAATCTCTGGTCTCCTTTGGGAATGAAATAACTGCAGGGCTCAATTTGTACTGGTAGCTTAATGATTAAAGATGAAAAATTCTTTGCCTATGCATCTGATTTTTATATGCCTTGTTTTACTGCAGATCCTATTAAAATAAACTCTGGTTTTAGTTGCTGGGAGTAATTGGATCCAATACTTCACAACAGCAAAAAATGTTAGTGCCTGTTTTGAAGGTTAGTTGCTGTAAGAGAATTGACAGTAGGGGAAAAAAAAAAAAAGAAAAGAAAACAGAAAGTAGGACTCCATTATGTGAAGGCATGCAAGCAAAAAGAATCTTGTTATCTGGGTGCAGCTTTCTATTATTTGAGAATATCCAATCTCTAAATGAACTTGATTGTAATAAAAATAAAACTGTGACTTTGTCACTTAGTTTGGGCATTTGTTTTGGAGTTGCCCATCTAGCATGATATACAAATCCTCTAAAATAGTTAATACTACATTGAGTGTACACTTAGGAATTATGAAAATAGCTTGCAGACTGGAATTTCTCAGATATAGTCTTTCTAGCCAGTAGTGAGAATAACATGATTTTTACCACAGTCTTCTTCTGCAGTAAAACATTGATAAACATAGTTATTATGTATGGCTTTCTCTACAGCAAATGCTGTATTTTATTTATTCCATTAAAAAGTGTAAAATAACTTTAAAATAAGAATACTGCAGTTCTGTGTGGAATACTGAACTGAAATACTCTAAGACCTACATGTTTCACTGACACAAAACAACCATATAAATCTTCCATACACAGCTGCAATTTAGTGAAATATGCACTTTGCTGTTTTCCATTACTATATACAGTATAAATTCTTTCTGCTGGAAGACAGATTGTGACAAATTTGCAAACAGCATCTGTATTCATACTTTTGAAACACTAATTTATCTAGCAATAAAAACTTTGATTTCCCAAAAGGAGTGCCAGGCCTCAGAACTAATGCCTATTTTTGAGACTTAACTGAGTTTTCAACGTTAGTCATATTCTTATGAGTTACAGTGCTCCTATGGAAAAATATACAACTTA
Organism: Cuculus canorus; assembly: GCF_017976375.1. Taxonomy (NCBI): domain Eukaryota; kingdom Metazoa; phylum Chordata; class Aves; order Cuculiformes; family Cuculidae; genus Cuculus; species Cuculus canorus. Next base: position 41,100,241 of record NC_071401.1, read on the forward strand.
ACAGCAAGTACAGAGAGTTAAAAGGGTCACACAAAACATAAATCTGTATGCTTACTTTATGTGTGTGTGTATAATTTATATAAAAAGACAAAGTTCTGACTAGGTACACTTTCCATTGTGGAAAAAGCTTTTGTTAACAGCACTACCCAAAACAATAACAAGGGATATCTGTAAAGTATTCTATATGCATATACTTAACTGGCAAACTATATTTATGTAATAGTGAGGAAATATAATCAGAAAGCATTCCTAAAATACAATTAAAATCTACTTTTATTTGGTATCTGTATCTCCTCATACTAAACATTTTACAATCCCACAAAAGCACTGTTCACTGTTATTAGCAGAGATGTATTTCAGATGCAGCCTTGCAAGTTACTTATATGTACCAGTTGGGAGAGGCATGTGGCACGAGAAGATTGTGTGCATTGCTATTTGTTATAAATAATTCTGTCAAAGCCATTCTTTAAAACAGAATATATTTCATTATGAGAATGATATTGTTATTATTATCATTAGACAGATAGAAATTCCAGAACATATATTTAGCCAAATTCTTTGACTATACTATACCACATGGCCGATAATATACCATAACTTCTTCAGAGAGAAACCTATGTCTGCACCATGATCTTTTTCAGCAGGCAATACGATAAAGATCACAAGCCAGACTAGTTATCTATATGGGGCAACTGATCTCTAGATCCCTAATATTCCTTGATGATAATGAGAGATCAGATATCTATTTTACGTTTCCAGATGACTTGTAACAGCCATATGAAACTTAGAAGTGATAAAAGATGTGTCTTTCTCAAGTAGCATATGGCAACCAGGACAGATACCTAGGGAATTTCAATAGGTATTTGATAACTATGTTTAGACCTCTGAATCTGAACCAGTAGGAATGGAGTTACAGCTGTTGAAGGGTCTAGAGAACAACACATATGGGGAGCGTCTAAGGGAAAAGGGGTTATTTTGTCTGGAGAAGAAGAGGCTGAGGGAAGACCTTATCACTGTCTACAACTAACTGAAAGGAGGCTGTAGTGAGGTGGGTGTTGGTCTCTTCTCCCAACTAACAAGTCACAGGAAAACATGAAACGCCTGAGTTTGCACCAGGGATGATTTAGATTGGGTATTAGGAAAAAAACATTGGCTGAAAGGATTATCAAGCATTGGAACAGGCTGCCCATGGAAATGGTTGAGTCATCATCTGTGGGAGTATTTAAAAGACATGCAGATGCAGCACTTATTTAGAAACATGACTTTAGTGTTGGACTTAGCAGTGTTAGGTTTACAATTGGACTTGATGATCGATGATTCTATGACTTTACAATCAATGGAAAGAGGTCCAGAAGTATATTATCAGATATGTTTATATCATGTGGTTGATGTGCAGCTGATGGCAATAATGTGGGTATCTTGATATCTTAATCCATTGAATGTACATGTGAAGGCCCTAGCCCTCATATGTTCCCATCTCATTCATGTATTTCATGCTGCTTTCTGTAAAAACACAGAATCATAGAATCGTTTAGGTTGGAAAAGACCTTTAAGATCATCAAGTCCAATCATTAGTAGAAATACAGGAATGTAAGGAGCAGAAAAAGGAATAATGCATGATAAGACTTAATTCTAACACAGAGTCAAAATATGTCTGGGACACAAATTCAGATACTCACAGAGTTTCAGAGGGTTTTTTTTCAGAAGACTAAATTTAAGCACAGGTTTAGACATTGAAATAACATTCTTACTTACATCTTTGTGTCTCTGTCTACTAGAAATGTAGCATATATGACTGGTTCAGAATTAGAAGCCTTAAACATCAAAAACAGGGTTAATAAATCCCTCCCAAGGGTGTAATTCATATAAAGAAAATACTTGGGAAGCACAGCAAGTTGTAAATTTTTTCAGGTTATGTTCTTCTTTATACTCACCTCATGGATATTTCTGGTTTTCTTTTTAGCATCTCTTAGAAGAAGGAAGGAAAGTCTTTGCTCTTTTCTTGTATTACCTCTTGTTGTTTCTATCGACTTTTTAAAATACTTGATCTTTACCACTGAGACTAGTCCAGTCTTTTTGTTTACATTACTGTGTTTTTTAAGCGGATGTTACATCTTCATATATCCAAAGGTAATGTTTTGTTTGAAAAGAAAGGGAAAAAAACCAGAAAAAAATCTTTCTAGCTTCTATAACTCCAGGCTGTAGCAATCAAAACTAACAAAGCTTATACACATTGCACAAATGCATAATGCTTCACAAACTGAAAAGATCTCAATTAAGTGCTCATATGCCTCTAGTAACCACACTAAACTGAGAAAGGAAAAACAATCTTTACAGAAAATGTATACTTTTTTTCTAACATTTACCCTTGGCGTATCTTGATGGAGTACTATTTACACGTATTCTATGAATACAGATGTCATCATCCCTGAATGCAGAGCAGAAGTGTGGTAAAAGGGCATGCAGAATTGCTTATGTAGAAATACAGCTTAAGGGTCAGACACATGGTCCCTCTGTGACCTTTTCTTTCCGTTCCCATTGTGTGATAGAACTGTATGGATAGAGGAGTATCTAACTGCATATCTCCTCAGTAAGACAGAAATATATGTGACCACACTCAAGTGAGTGGCAGAAAAATTTCAGGGCTCTGGACACCTTTTGTCCCTGTGAATTCCAGCAGATGTGTGTAACAGGAGCAACCTATTCTCATCCGTCATATATAAAAAGATGTTTTCTTTTAAAGTTTGATCAAGAAGGAGTCATAGCATCTTTTCAATATTGCTTCCTAAGTTCAGTTATGCTGTACTTCAGGTTCCACTTGATTCATAAATTCTGGTCAAATGTATTATAAGCAGTTTTAAGGCTGAGATAACAGAAGTCTTCTCTTAATGAAATACTGTATAAGATTTTAAAATTCAAACAGCTATCTCAGCTATCTGAATAGTGAAGATCTAAAACCTGTATCCATGCTGCTTTTTTAATTAAAATTTTACCCAAAGGAAAACAGTATTCAACAGTATGCCAGTTTCCTCTCTCCAGAAATTGTATAGTGAATTGTTTGCACATACCATAAGGTGCCCCAGTGTCTTGGGTTTTCATCTGGTAACTGACTGATCTCTTTTTCCTGCTGTTATGTTTTTGACCTGATTTAATTTATATTAGCAATAGCACTCAGAGTGTACTGATTACCTAAACAGGTAGTAAAACCAAAAATATGAAGGACAAAGCTATCATGTTCATTCACTTGCAGGGTCATTGGTATAATGTCACTCAGTGAGAAAACTCACCAGATTTTAGAATAAAAATGTAATTCCTGGGAACTCTAAAACTTTGATATTTGTGTATTTGCCATGTTAATTGAATTTTTTTTCAAGACCAGCAGTTGTTGTCCAAACACAATGGACAAAATGGATTTTTAGATTTCAGAATAGGAATGAATAACTATATTATGTCTCTATAAGACCTAAAATTTATATGTTGCAATGTCCAAGAAATCTTCATTTTAAAATACATAAAGGTTGAAGAAGTTAAACTACTAGGAAATGGAAAGATTTTGTTTAAAAATCATTTAATTACACAGAAGCTCACTGAAAATAAAATTTTATATATGATAAATGCATCAGTATTTGAAGCTGTCCTTACAGGTGTTACAAATAACATGATCCTGGGCACAATGGCTGTCTTGCCACAGTCATCATGAAATGGTTGAATTTAAAATTTTAAGTGTAATGAGGAAAAAAGACAGCAGAGTTTCTATTCTGCATTATAGGAGAGCAAATTTTAAGCTGTTCAGAGACCTATTTAGCAAAGTATCCTGAGACTGGGCTTTTGAGGGCTTAGAAGTCCATGAATGGTGGCCAGTCTTTAAGAACCACCAAAGCAGGCAATTCTGCTGTGTCATAGGTCAAGCAAGCAGAATAGAAGACCAGCTAGGCTGAACAGGGAACACCTTGTGGGTCTTACAAGCAAAAGGAGATTGTATGATCTCCAGAAGCGAGGTCAGAGTTCACAGGAACATTGCAAAACTATGGTTCATATATGCAGGGAGAAGACATGAGAGACCAAAGCTCAGTAAAAGCTGAAACTGGCAAGTGTTGTGTCAGATCATAGAATCATAGAATCATTAGGTTGGAAAAGACCTTTGATATCATCAAATCCAACTGTACCTGAGCATCTCATCTACTCAATTTTAAATACCTCTGTGGATGGTGACTCAACACTCTCCTTGGGCAGCCTGTTCCAGTGCCTGATAACCTTTTCAGTGAAGAAATTTTTCTTAATGTCTGAACCTCCCCTGGAATAATTTGTTACTTGGGAGAAGAGACCAACACCAATCTTGCTACAATCTCCCTTCAGGTAGTTCTAGACAGTGATAGGGTCTCACCTCAGCCTCCTTTTCTCCAGGCTAAACAATCCCAGTTACCTCAGCTACTCCTCATAAGGCTTATTCTCCAGACCCTTCACTAGCATCATTGTCTTTCACTGGACATGCTCCAGCACCTCAATATTCTTGTAGTGAGGGGCTCAAAACCGAACACAGTATTCAAGGTGTGGCCTCACCAATGCCAAGTACAGGAGCACAATCAATTTATTGATGCTGCTGGCCACAGTCTTTCTGATACAGTTTAAGATGCCACTGGGCTCCTTGTCCACTTGGGCATACTGCTGGCTCATATTCAGCCAGCTGCCAATCGACATCCCCAGGTCCTTCTCTGCCAGACAGCTTTCTAGCCACTCTTCCCTAAGCCTGTAGTGCTGCACAGGGTTGCTGTGTCCTAAGTGTAGGACCCAGCACTTGGCCTTATTAAACCTCATACTTTTGGTCACAGCCCATCCATCTAGCCTGTTCAGATCCTTCTATAGATCCTCCTTACCCTCAAGCAGATCGACACTTCATCTTGGTGTCATATGCTAATTTACTAAGGGTGTATTCAATCCCTTCATCCAGATCCAGTTAAAGATACTGAAGAAAACCAGATCCAACTGATGGTTCTCTCCGTTCATATTTCAGAGAGCTCAGAGTGGGGTTACACAAGTCTATCTCTTGCTCAGAATTTATGATGTTTCTTAGGCTGTCTGCTTCCTCTTGCAGCTCCCAGACATAGTCCACCTGCTACAACCTTACACAACTGTTCCCTCTGCTGCCTTCTGTTTTCAGTGCAAGCTGGTGGTACTCCCTGCAGCCAGAGACCTTGACATCTGAGTGTTATCCTGGGAGCTCAGTCTGGTCTGATGCATCCCTTCTGGCAGGTGCAGAGGATGCAGCCTCCTGCTGGGTGGATGCCATAGCTGGGCTCCCTCTCACTGACTGATCTCACTTCCTCAGGTTGGAGACTGTGCCATCCTTGCATCCTCCCTACTTGCCCTGCCTGTGCAAACTGCCTTGCCCTGCCCTTCTGATGAGCCACACACCTGTTTGTCCTCACCTGTTTTCTGCACTCCTGGTCTCTTGTGCTCCCAAATGGTGGCTCCTGTACGGCATGGTCATTGGCTCCATCACCCTTCACGCTGCTCCCAATGAGTCAGGACAGTGTGCGGGCTCTTTAGGAGCTCGTTTCACACACACTGGAGGTGGGAGCTGGGCAGCTTGCTCTCTCACTGCGCTTTACAAATGCCTTCATGGTTATGGGCATGGTTTTGCCACTTTCAGGAAGGCTCCCCTGGCATGATCATCCACTCTGGAGCCCTCTTCCTCAGTGACTACATTCCTCGGGTTTCAATGCTAGGGCTGGTTCTGTTCAATATACTTATCAGTGATCTGGATGCAGGAGTTGGATGCATTAGCAAGTTTGCTGATGGTACCAAACTGGGAAGTGCTGTTGACTCTCTTGAGGGACAAGAGGCCTTGCAAAGTGATCTAGATAGATTGGAGCATCTGGCAGTAATTAATGGGATGAAATTTAGTAAGTCCAAATGATGAATTCTGCACCTAGGATGGAGTAACTTTGTGCACAATTATAAACTGCGAAAGGAATTGCTGGAGAGCAGCCCTATGGAAAAGGATCTGGGAGTGCTGGTCAACAGCAGGCACAATACGAGTCAGCAGTATGTCCTGGCAGCCAAGAGAGTAACCGCCATCCTGGAGCAGATAAAACACACTGTAATCAGCCAGACAAGGCATTTGATTATACCACTATATTCAGCATTAGCGTAGCCTCAGTACCTGCGGTATTGTGTGCAGTTCTGGGCCCCACAATTTAAACAGGATGTTAAGGTACTTGAATATGTACAAAAGAAGGCAACAAAGCTGTGGAAAAGGCTGGAAGAAATGTCTTATAGGAGACATAGGAACCGCTAAGGACTTAGAGATTGTCTAGTTTGGAGAAAAGGAGGCTAAGGAGTGACTTCATTTCTCTCCAAAGCTTCCTGAGGAGGTGAAGCGGAGATGATGGTGCTGATCTTTTCTCCCTGGTATCTACTGATAAGATGCATGGGAATGGTCCAAAACTTCACCAAGAGAGGTTTAGACCGGATATTAGGAAACAATTCTTTAATGAAAGGCTGTTCAAACACTGGAAAAGGCTTCCTAGAGAGGTAGTCAGTCTCCCAAGTCTGTCAGTGCTTAAGAGACATTTGAACAATGCCCTTAATTACATACTTTAATATTTAGTTAATCTTCAATTGGTCAGGCAGTAGGAGTAGATGACCATTGTAGGTCCCTTCCAACTGAAATATTCTATTCTGTTCTGCTCTGTTCTCTTCTAGCCTACTCAGTGCTAGTCTAGTCAATCTTGGCCAAGGCTCTTTTTTATTTTAATATTATATATTGCTTTCTTCACATAATTTTAAATACTCCTGATCTGTTTCTATTTTCCTAAATAATAGAAAGATTCCAGTAAAGTCATTTCCAGAATGATCACTGAGTTGGTAGGAAGAGGATGAATATGGGACTGCAATAAAAAGGCAATGAACAGCGAAAACAAGTTGCAGAGTAGAAATGAACAATTAGGGCAAGAGGAAAGCAAGTGATGCAAAGATAAAAAAGTAAAACAATTAGAAAAACAATGAAGGACATATCAGTTAATAAAATAAGTATTTAGAATAATATTTGGTCACATAAAATAAGAGATGACATAGCTGTTAAAACATCCAGCTCCTTACGCCTTTCTATTGCTTAATCTTTATCATATATTTTAGCTATTTTTATCTTAGGTGTCTACAAAAATTTCAACACTTTTCTGTCTATATTCATTCTTACATGAACTTTTACATCTACACTGCTTCCTTCTTCTTTCTTTCTCTACATTTCTCTCATTTTATACTTTTTAATTTTTATCATGTGACATGCAATATAATTTAGTTTTTCTAATAATATCAACAGAACTTTTGTTTCCCTTTGACTTCCATCTATTTCAACAAGGAACAATTCTGTTCATTAGATGAAAATATTTTATTTTTTCTAGTATTTTTTAACTTTTCACATATTTTTCACATTTTAGACACTTAATTTTAAGTTAGAATTACAATGAATTATAAGCATTACGATATTAATCTTAAAAAAACATAATGACTTTATATGGGTTTTCCCTCTAGAAATCTTATTTCTTTTTCAGCGTCCAGTAATTATGTTACTTGTTCTTTTGTTCCTACCTTCCTTTCACTGTAATGAATTATTTCTACAATCAGAATCTCTACATATTTGTATTACACACTACAGCCTGCTGGAAAAACATGAAGTCTCAGAATCACAGAGGGTCTTGGCTGCTCATCAAAAGCTGAAACAGGAGTTATTGGACTTTTATTAGAAGTAGCTTCATAGTTCTGGAAAAATCGCAAGTCTATTAAAATTGAAAAGAAATCCAACAACAAAACCAAAAACCAAACGCTCAACCATTAAGAATAAAGCTTATTATAATTAACTTTTCTTTAGGAAAAAGTAAAAAGAAACCAATTGAGTTTCATAACTTTTAGGAATACTCACATTAAAAGTCTGGTAGTGAACAAGATTCACTCTCACTAATGTCAGTAACGTATGGATTTGTTGCCTTTTTATTTAGCTTCATATATGCATCTGGTGCAATTTCAGGTACTACAGGGCTAAGGAAGTCCTGGGGTGGGTAGGTGTGACATTGTGGAGTTGCAGAAGACTTCTCTTCTGAACCGAGGTGAGAGCCTGACTGGAAACCCTTGTTCACTGCAAATAGCACTCGATGACTGGATGGCTGAACTGAGCCCCAAGCGGCTAGAGAGAAAAAAAAAGAACAACAACAATGAAAGTAAGGTTGGGCTGGTGCCCTGGGAAAATTAAATTCTTTATTTTATGGTATTTGAGATAAATATCTATGCCTGTTTTTCCCAGAGAAGGAGCAGCCTGGCAATAAACTTATAGAAGTAACATTTTGTTATGGTATTCTTACTTTTTACAGATCTTTTGCTATAGTGAGCAGTCATTTCATTAAAGGCAACATCCTTTGGCCCATGCATGTTGGTCTGGAAAAGATATTAACAAAACCAGATGTTAAGGGAGACCTGAAAGTAGTTTCGAAGTTTCACTGTACCTTCAGTAGCCTATGAGTGTGTAACCGGGGTTCCAAAGGAAACAGTGGCAGAAGAATCTATTTACTAGATCATAATAATAATAAAAGAAGTCTGGAAGTCCAGGTGCGGGTAGTTTCTGCTCAGTTTGATAACTTATATGAACAAGACTGGATACATGTAGTTGTATCATTATTAATGGGCACATTGCACAGAGAGTCCAGCCAAAATTTCAAGGCCTAAGTAAAAGTCTGGAATTATGCTGATATATGTGTGGATATTGTGCCTAGCTCAACTAATAGATATACGAAGATTCATATGTCTATTAGTCTATCTTAATTTAATTGGAATTTACACATCTGTGTGACAAATGCACCTGTCTTGACAAAGACCAGACAAAGACTGGGGCTTTTTCTTCTTGAAACCTGATTACCCGTTTTTCCCCACGTGCTTACCTCACCTTTTTCACACACTTGTGGAAATTGTTACCAAACATGCAGTTCTTGGAAGACGTGGCCCCCACCCAAGTAGAACTGATGACAGATCAGACTCATCTAGGGTATAAAGGGAGCCTGACCTCATTTGAGTTGGTCCTCCTTGGACGAACGGTTCTGCAGTCAAGGACTCTTCCCTTGGATCGAGATGCTTCACAAGGTAACATCTCTGGGACTGAGAGCTCTAATCTGTAGGTGACTGATTATGTACATTTTGAGACATCTTTCTGAAGGATTGTTTGCAACACTTAAGACTTCTTAAGTCAAATGTGTAGTAATATTCCTGCCTGATATCTCGACTTGTTGATAACTTCGGTTTGTTGGAGTACTAGGTAATTTTGGTTGGAGTAAATCTTCATTTTGAGTGCCTGGTTGTCTGTTTTGTGGATGCCTCCACCACACTCTGTGTGTGTGTATGTCTATCTGTTAAAAGGTTTTGTGTTTCTATATATAGAGTAAACCTTAACCTATGCCCCCTCGCCTTCCCCCTGGAATCGTGTTTTAAAGTGATGCTTTAAGACACAAAATACTCTACATACAGTGTAGTGACTGTACCAAAACACATTGTTTTACACCAGGACATCTTAAGACCTCAGTAATATTTCTGAAGTCTAGTTTCTTAGGGTGAATTTTGAACATAGTGTGCCTGACTTTGGTCAGGCAACTCTTGTCAACATCAACAGGAGTAAAGCATCTTCGCACTACTTTGAAATTTTACCTTTAACTATTATCAAAAGAGCTTTATTCCCTAGAGATCAGATACTGCATAGTGTGCATAGATTAGATTAATTGAAATATTCCTTCTTAATCAAAGCTTTAATCATGTATTGCTTGCACTAGAACAATTAAAATAAATTCCTTATAAATAAAATTGAGCCATTAAATACCTTTCCATATAGCTTCTTTTCCTTTTCTAGGATAAGGAACGTAATAATGTCTCCATAACTCTATATAGTCTCTTACTAAGTATTGTCTGAAAAGCAGGCACTGTAAGAGGGTAACAGTGGGGGCTTAGCTGCATACACCATTGAAATTTTTTTTTTTTGAGGAAATTTTGAATATTTACTCTGAAAAATCAGCTTTTCCAAGGCACATTAGTTTGGGTAACTTGATCCAGCCACTCAAAATTGCCAGTTGCATATGTATCTTAACTAATATGCTACCTGCTAACATCTAGTCAATTTTGGTTTAATGATCAAGACCTAAGGAAAATATAGTGTATGTTCACATGGCAAAATATTCTTCCACTGATAATTCAGTAACCAGTGTTAAACATGGATAAAGACATTCTTTGTAAGGGATTTATTATATTACGATATTTCTTGGCATTTCTGAAAATTATGTGTTCTAAGAGGGAGCTATTAAATTCTTCAGGTAAGGCTGCAAAAATTTAGATAATTTTTCTGTGGGAAAATAATCAGCACAAGGAAGTTCTACTGCTTTGAAGAAACTTGGAATATTTTTTTCCCTTTGGTTTATAATAGAATGTGAGTCTCAGATGTCTGATGTTAACAGCAGGCATGATTCACAGCTAATGGTGGGTGACAAGAGGCAACCTGCTGCAATCACATATAAACATTCTCCCAAATTTACTTGAAGATTATTAGATTTTTTTCCTTTGAATTTGGCAGACTTTGAATCAAAACTACACAGAAAAACTGATACAATAATAAGCAAATTTCACGTATTTATACGTTGTTAATATTTTGTTTTGTGCAGGTATCCTATACAGTTTTAGGAACTTGTTCCTTGAGTGAAAAATCTTGGCAAAAATACCAAACCAACAACATCAAAGAGATAAAATAAAACAGGAATAACTATTAGGTCACTCAAATGCTTTATAGATGACAAAAATTCCTTATCTTACCTGAAATACACTCAAGCAGAAACAGTTCTGTCTTCCTGGTACTCATGGTATTAAGTAGTCAAATCTTCATAGAGATGAATTGTTCAGGGCACTCTCAGACAAAGCATTAGGCATTAAAATGATCCCATTTAATTTCAGGATATATGATATTCCTTTTGATGGATTTGATTTTACACGACACCTTGAATATACTTAAAAAAATATTTAAAGGATATTTCTCTTCTGTCCATGTTTAATTCCTTTTGGTTTTATAAAAAGCCCCATGCTTTGTCCTACTTCTCAACAGAAATTACTGGACTCTTAAAGTAGTAAATTTCAGGAAAATCAATTAAATACAACATTTGTAAATTTGGGACAGTACTTTTCTTTCCTTTCACACATTTATTTGGGGTTTGCTGGGGTTTGTTAGATTTTTTTTTTTTAAATTTAACTTAGAATTAGCATGCTTTTTTATGAACTAAACCGAAATGAAATAACATGTCAAAGTGATAGATGCCTTTCATTTTCATGTTTCTACTTAGGGAAATTTTTAGACTAATAAAATTTCTAAACTAGTTCTGTCTTCATCCATATGATCATTTTAGTTGAATCTCAAAGTAGCTTGACTACAAAGTTAAAGTTTTCTTGCATTGCTGTATGTTTCCAAACAAATAAAAGGAAAATTCATTACATGGCAGCAGAATATTGTTAGATAAACAAAAAAACGCTAGTAATTATATTTAATATAATTTCATATGTAAATACAGTTAAATATTTGTAAAACAATTCCAAATACCTAAAAACAAACTCCTCTTTTTTGGGGCTAGTTGTAAATTTATGCAGATAAATGTTATAGAGCAGTGTCCTAATCATTTCAGTAACATAATGTATCAGTAAGAAATGTTATTGTTATTTACCTCTCTGAATAAGTGCAGATTAATCACAATAACTAGAAGAATTAACATTTTTTCCTTTCTGTCAAAAAATAATCCATTTAGTCTCACATACAATCTGTGGGCTTGTCCTCACTGTCATACAATTATTTTTATTCACAGGCAGACTCACTTTCCTATTTATTCTTCACCAGAGTATCTAAACCCTTGATTAATTTACAATTACTGTTAAAGTTAGCAAAATAATATTTTGCTCACCTGCTTTAGAGTTGTTCCAAGAGACTTGAATGTTTAAAAAAACCCAAAACAATCAACACATATGAATAAATGATTATTTGGTTGTCTCTGAAAGCCATAATTAAATATAGACAAAAGATCTGCATAGATGATCTCTTCAGACCTGTATCTGTACTCAGTGGGGGTGAACGATATTAGAATTCTGTCTGATGTGCCAGGATCTAAGAGACTGATTGAAATCAGGGACTAGTTAGAGTAGGAGTAACACATACATGTAAAAACAAAAGAACTATGTTACGAAGATTTTACTTTCCCAGTCTGGATTCATGTTATCAATGTTAGTATGTAACTCTGGGCTGTAGGCAGTGCCCCCCTCCCACACCAGCTCACGCCTCTGGCATTGGCTCCACTTGCGGAAGATATGCTCGCATGGGGGAACTTCTTCGCATGGTGGCAGAGCTGAGGGAGGACGTGAGTAAACTAAGGACCATAAAAGAATGTGAGAGGGAGATAGATCACTGAAGCAGCACCTTCTCACAAACTCAGCAGGCTGCCGGAGTCAGTGCAGCTGAGCAACTCCCACCTGCAAATTGCGAGGTTGGGGGAACAAGAGATGGAGAATGGCAGCATGTTCCTGCCCAGAGCAGACAACAAATCCCAGATCCCGTTGAGGAATAAATATGAAGCACTGCAGGTGGAACCCATCCCTAAGGATGAAGAAGATGGCTCCCTCAGCCTAGAAACATTCCCTAGGCTGCACCATCCTCCGAGGACCATAAAAACATCCTCAGTAAATAAGAAGAGGAGAGTGATCGTCTTAGGGGATTCCCTTCTAAAAGGAATGGAGGGACCCATCTGCAGACCGGACCCACTCCACAGGGAGGTCTGCTGCTTACTGGGGGCATTAGTGAAGGATGCTACCAGAAAACTATTGGTGAAAGAGATGGATTACTACCCTCTAGTAGTATTTCAAATAGGCAATGATGACTTACAGTGCAGAAAGCTGAAAACCATTAAGAGAGACTTTAGGACTCTAGGGAGAACGTTGGAGGGCTCTGGGGCACAAGTAGTGTTTAGCTCCATTCCAACGCTAAGGAATGAAAATCAGAAGGTCAAAGACAAACAGTTGATTAATGCCTGGCTCCGAGCCTGGTGTGAGGAGAAAGGCTTTAGGTTCTTTGATCACTCTCTAACATAAAGGGCTACACCACCTTCTCTCCTACCCTTTCTGTCCCGCCTGAAGAGTTTATACCCCCCAATTATACCCCAAGTCCAGTTATATGAGTCATCCCACCACGTTTCCATGATGGCAATGACATCGTAGTCTCCTTGCCCTACAACAGCTTCCAAGTCCTCCTTCTTATTGCCCATGCGGCATTGCATTGGTGTAAATGCACTTCAGCTGGGCTGGAAAAGTTTCAGCCCTCATAAAGAGAATAGAGTTCATCCCCGATTGACTTTTATTATTTGCATTAGTATAAATGTCAAATCTCACTATAGATAAAATGTGTATGGATTCCACTGAGCATTGACAACTTGCAGATAATAATTTTTTGTATTGGTTATTACTTTGCCCAGTATTCCTTTATTTTTTTTATACAGAAACATACACATCTGAAAGGGTAGAGAAAAGAAAGTTAAAAAAAAAAAGAAACAAAGAAAAAAAGAAAAAAGAAAAAAGAAAAAAAGAAAAAAGAAAAAAAAGAAAAAAGAAAAAAGAAAAAATAAAAAAGAAAAAAATAAAAAAGAAAAAAGAAAAAAGAAAAGAAAATTCTAGTGAATTTTTTTTTAATACATGTCAGTTTGTATTGCTGAGGGTCTCATAGGTCCACTGAATGCTCAGGTGGGAATTTTTGAGCAAGACAGCAACAGCTATTGTGGCACAAGAGAATCCATTCAAGTCTGACGTTAAAGCAGACATGCAGGAGAAGAATTCTTTTTCTGTAAGCTAAATGCCCCCAAATTTCACAAAATATAGCAGTCTTCTTAAAGGCCTAGATTAACAGTAATGAAAGAAGTATTAAAGAGAGAAATGAGGGATCTGACATCTGGCACACAGACAGAGGGGCATTTTTCTTTATTTGTTTGCTTCAATTTTATACTCAGTTAATTTTTCTCTGAGTGAGACCCTCAGGTCAAACAGAAAGTGTAGCCCTAGTGGTAGTCGTTGGAGAGGTGACACAGGTAGACAGCAAAGTAACTGTCGATGATTTGCTTCTGCAGAGCAGGCCAGTCCTTCTTATTACTGTTTCGCACATTTCTCTGAATGAAAGCACAAACCCATTGTCTACTCCTTGCTCTGTTTCCTTTCACAAGACACGATTGTCTTTCTGGGAAGATTAACTATAGAAGAGAGATTCTTTTATGTGCATGTTGAAGAAGGAATAGTATATAAGGCAATCTGTTTATATGGGATACATACATTACACGTCTTCGGTTATTAGGTACATCCCAGACTTTAATTTATTGTCCTTATAGTTACAGGTCCACTGTTTCTGTTTGGACACATATCTTCAGTCTAAATCTCATTGTTTAAAGAAGCAACATTGTGTTAAAATACTTTAAATTATTAAAAAAGTTGAAGAAACATGAACTAAAAAATAGTGAGTTTATAGACTTCGAAAAGAGGACATCTGTTTAACTTAAAAGGGGGCACAATCATAACAGATATTTTCTAAAGGTGCAGAAATTGCTGTTGCTCATGAAGTTCTGAACTAACTTCTTCCAAATGGTACATGGTTTCTCTTCCCTAAGCCAAAACACATAGCTAGAGCAGCTGGACCTGTGTTTTAACTGCTGTTTCAAATATAAATGAAGTTCATATAAATAAATCATTGCTTTGTGGTGGGAGATCTAAAAGAAAAAACATGTTAAAGGAAAGAAGTATTACATATGCACTCATGCATAGACTGAGACAGGAAACAGTTTTTTAGGAAAAAAAGGTACCTATTTAATTGGTGGGTATAGACAAATTCAGTCTTATACTGAAAGTTCTTCATGGTAAACCTATTAAATACTGTAACAGTTTACCAGGTGACAGGTGCTTCTTGGGGCCTGTTTAAGATCAACTTCTTAAAAAAATATAACAAAATTTAAAGCTAAACTCCAAGCATTCTGTGTGTTGATGGCTATACCGAGCCAAAATGATAATCTGTTCTAGTTATACCTGTTGTCTTCCACATAGAAAAATAACTTTAAATTGCTTTAAACTGAAACTTTTTTTCAGCCTTATATGATGATAGAGTTTCTAATCACATCTCATTCATCAGAGCTTTTTTCTATATATACTTTTGTTCCCTCATAGGATCTCCTGTTGATGTATTCACAGATTTAGGGATTATGCTGACTGCCTTGGAACAACCACAAATGGACAACAGCAAGACAAAGGGTCAATCAATGTTGTTCTCTACAAATAAGTTTTTTTGATGTGATTTGTGTGTGGGTACATGTGTATGCCAATCATCACATTTGATATGGGAAAGTAAAACAGCAACCTGCAGGTTTTTTTCTTCCTGATACTGCAAGGACAACTTGTACTTAGTAGGATCATTTAGGCTACTTAATCAATTTCCTTGCATTTAGGCAGTATAAAAGATGTTATGCATATGCTACGTGAATAAACATGCCCGGGACCAGCCTCTGGCATGCAG
Organism: Cuculus canorus; assembly: GCF_017976375.1. NCBI lineage: Eukaryota > Metazoa > Chordata > Aves > Cuculiformes > Cuculidae > Cuculus > Cuculus canorus. Next base: position 41,115,836 of record NC_071401.1, read on the forward strand.
ATTGGTCCAAATCCACAGTATTGAACTCTCTTCTCCACTGGTACAGAGTGGCCATAGGCGAATTGCCTCCTGCTGATGAGTGAGGGAACTGCACGTGAAGTGCAAGCAGGGACAGGGAACCTGGGAAGAGTATGGGGACACTGCCCCGTTGCATAAGGATGAGGTCAGGAAAGCCAAAGCGCAGCTGGGGCTGAGTTTGGCCAGAGTAGTGAAGACTAACAAGAAGAGCTTGTATAGGTATGTCAGTCAGAAAAGGAAGGTTAAAGAAAGCATACCCCCATTGACGGATGAAAATGGTGACTTTGTGTAAAAAGACAAAGAGAAGCAGAGGTACTCAATAATATTTTTGCCTCAGTCTTCACCAACAACTGCTCTCCTCACCCTTCCTGTGTCAATGGACAACAAGAAGGTGACCAGGGGCATAGAGCCCCTCCCACTGTAGGGAAGGATTAGATTTGTGACCATCTGAGGAACCTAAACATATATAAATCCATGGGACCTGATGAGATGCATCCCAGACTCCTGAGGGAATTGGCTGATGTGGTTGCCAAGACACTCTCAATGATATTTGAAAAGTCATGGCAGTCAGGAGAAGTCCCTGGTGACTGGATGAAAGGAAACCCTGTGCCCATTTTTAAAAACAGTAGAAAAGATGACCTTGGGAGCTACCGACCTGTCAGCCTCACCTCTGTGCCTGAGAGGATCATGCAACAGATCTCCCTAGAAGCTATGCTAAAGCACATGGAGGACAGGTAGGTGATTAATGGCAGCCGGCACGGCTTCACCAGGGGAAGTCCTGCCTGACCAGCCTAGTGGCTTCCTATAATGCGGTAGCCACAGCACTGAACAAGGGAGAACCAATAGATGTGATCTTTCAGGACTTCTGTAAAGCCTCCATGGTCCTCCACAACATCCTTCTCTCTAAATTGGAGAGAGATGGATTAAATGGGTGGACTGGTCAGTCGATAAGAAACTGATTGGATGGTTGTATTCTGAGAGTAGTGCTCAAAGGCTTGATGTCCAGATGGAGATCCGTGACGAGTGGTGTCCCTCAGGGATCCGTACTGTGACCAGTGTTGTTTAATGTCTTGATCAATGATATTGACAGTGAGATCAAGTGCACTTTCAGCAAGTTTGCAGATGACACCAAGCTGAGTGGTGCAGTTGCCACATCGGAAGGACGGGATGTCATCCAGAGGGACCTGGACAAGCTGGAGAAGTGGGCCTGTATGAATATCATGAGGTTCAACAAGGCCACCTGCAAGGTCCTACACCTGGGTTGGGGCAATCCCCATTTTCAGTACAGGATGGAGGATGATGTGATTGAGAGCAGCCCTGCACAGCAGGACTTGGGTGTGCTGGTTGATGAGAAGCTTGACATGAGCCGGCAATGAGTGCTCGCAGCCCAGAAGGCCAACTGTATCCTGGGCTGCATCAAAAGTAGCATGGTCAGCAGGTCGAGGGAGGGGATTCTGCCCCTCTATTCTGCTCTTGTGGGACCCCACCCGGAGTATTGTGTCCATTTCTGAAATCCTCAAAGTTAGAAGGATATGGAACTGTCGGAATGAGTCCACAGGAGGGTTACAAGGATGATCAGTGGGCTGGATCACCTCCCATATAAACACAGGCTGAGAGAGTTGGGCTGAGAGAGTTGTTCAGTCTGGAGAAGAGAAGGCTCTGAGGAGATCATATAGCAACCTTCCAGTACATAAATGGGGTATAAAAGAAAGCTGGGGAAGAACTTTTTACAAAGACTTGTAGTGATAGTACAAGGTGGAATGGCTATAAATTGGAGAGTGAAAGATTTAGACTAGACATAAGCAGGAAATTCTTCGCTAGGAGGGTGGTGAGCCATTGGCACAGGGAAGATGTGGATGTCCCTGGAAGTCTTGAAGGCTAGGTTGGATGGGGCTTTGAGCAGCCTGATATAGTGGGAGGTGTCCCTGCAGGGCAGGGGGGTGGAATTGTATGATCTTTAAGGTCCCTTCCAACTCAAACCATTCTATGATTCTATGATTCTATTATTCTATGATCCCTCGCTGTTGAAACTCCCAGGTAATGTTTGAGAAATATATAAGAGGTTGCTAAGTGTCGTAGAGTAAACCCCGGGCTTCTAACCATTCTAACAATTTGACAGGGGTAGGCAACAACGCTTTGGGGTTGGTGATCAGGAGCAGTTTAATTTGTTAGCGTGGGTGTAGTTTCATTGTCCCCTGCTCCTTCAAGTACTATATAACAATTTGTTTTCTGAACAATGAAATATGTTATCCTAAAACAAATTGCAGAGCCCAACATGAACACCGCTGAGTAAAATGTAGTGGTTTCTGACAGATAAGAGGTCAGGGTAGACTTAGTGATCCCTTTTGGCATTAACCACTATGAAATAGGGGCTTCAAGAATTAATCATTACACTTTATTGCTTTCTGTCATGGATTCAAAGAACTTGGAGAAATATATTAAAATGCTATGTCTCAGTTTACCCTTTCCTAAGACAATACTTTCTGACCTCACAAAAACACTGTGATGTTCATGCCCCAGCTTTTCAGAATTGCAGGAACAAGAGACTCAAATTAATGCCATAGCTGGTCATTTGAATGCAAATTTACCACAGATGCATACTCAAAACCTGTCTACAACAATGCTTATCTGCCTGTATTGAGATGAATTTGACACCACCGGTCTTTATATGTGATGATGCATCATCCTGTTTTGGAATTCTAAAATGATGAGAAAAAAAATGTATCTGAGATAAACATCCAGGACAAAGCTTATAGTCTTTATACGGGTCAGTGCTACACATCAAATCTATGAAATGTTTGCTGGAAACCCATAGTAAATGGCAAAATCAATTCACCAATCACTTCAGCAGTGTTTCTATTTCAAAGCTATGCAGCTAGCTACATGCTAGTTATTTTATGCCTATCATTTCAATGAGTCAATGAGTGATCTCTTTCTTAATAATTTGAGAATACCGAAATAAAACCCCAGCCCAAGTCACTCGTCTCTTGCACAAATTATGACTTGACTGAAAAAATGCAGTGAGTACTTTAACCAGCTAGATAGGGGCCACAATTAAATATATGATGTAGCTTTTCAAACAATATCATGATAATATCCAGATAACAGTTACTTTCATTCATTCACAGCATGCTTTGGAGAAAAATAATGAGAACCTCTTTAAAATCTCAATCTTACCTGGGCACACAAGATGCTTTTAAATCTTACATAAAACCCAGACTAGGCTATCTTAAACTGTGTGAATAGGTGAACTGTCATTGGAATGCATTTTAATAATTACTTGGAAGTTAATTCTGTCTAAAATATGTGCTTAGGACTGCAAGGGACCTCCTGGGTAATGCAGTTTATCATCATATGGCAATCCATCCTCACCTCTTAAAAAATACTTCTACTAAGCATGTTGAATTCCGTCTTAGAATTGATTAGCTTTTCTTTTCCCCATAATTTTCACGAGAAAGCAGTTCTACAATTCTCTTTTAATCAGAAATAAAGCTTTTTTTTTTTTCCCTACCTTAAATGTATTCTTAATTGATGTAAATGTATTTGTTGCAATAGAATTCTTCATTGTCTAGTATTTTCCAGAGAAAACTGTCATGTATTTTTCAGAGTGGTGTTTTTTAGGCTGTTATACTCCATGTTTACATCATAGACACTACGGAACTTAAAATTCAAGGTGGGGCAGTTGTTCAGATATTCCATCAGCTCCCCTGAGCTCGTATGTTGCATTAAATTCTTTGCTGCAATGGTTAAAATTCAATCTAAATCTAACCGAAATATGCCGAAATACGGACATATCTTTTGTATCTTATTAAGATAAGAATTGCTGTAAGGCCAAGTGGTTTTCAGCTAATGCAGCATATTTCCTGCAAGAGTGTTCATTAATAGATGCTGACAAAGGCAGTTTCCACTCTGCTTGTCCTTCCTCTGAAGCTGCTTTAGTTTGTCTTCCTCTTTCTTTAGAACTGAAACTCTATGGAGTGCTGCAGATGAAATTTCACCAGTGCCTTGTTCAAAATCAGGAAAACCTCACACAATCCCAGCATATTCTCTGGCTGAAAAGATGAGGTCAATTTATTTTGTAGCCAACTCAGTGTTCTGGTGTGAAAAACATTATTCTTGCCCCAGCAAGGCTTAAGTCATGGTGTCTAAAACTGCCAAGAAGGATCTAACATCTTCCAGAGCTACTCACAGATTGGAGGTACTAAAAGAATAAAAAAGTAAATTAAGTAACGCCTTAAAAAAAAAAAAAATCATATTAACAAGAAAACACTCCAACAGTATTCAAATGTAATGAAGTCACCAGGATGTATTCACTAGAAGCACAACAACTCCTACAAAAAACCTTCACATCCACATTTTTCTACAACAGAATATTAATCTCCATATTTTTTTTTCTCACTTTGTCTTTGAATAAGCTTGATGATTCTTCTATCGTCCCTTTAATTTTTGGTTTTATTTTTTTAAACATCATATATTATCAAGTCAGGCTTTCAAGTAAAGTCAAGAACAATGAATGTGACCAATGCATTATATTTGCATTTTGTTAATGAATCATATAATCATAGAATGGTTTGAATTGGAAGGGACCTTTACAGGTTACCTAGTCCAATCCCCTGCAGTGAGCAGGGACAACTTCAACTAGATCAGGTTGCTCGGAGCCACATCTAACCTGACCTTTAATGTTTCCAGTAATGGGGCATCTACTACCTCTCTAAGCAACATGTTCCAGTGTTTCACCACTGTCAGGGTGAAAAATTTCTTCCTAATACCTAGTCTAAACTTGTTTTAGTTTAAAAGCATTACCTCTTGTCATATTGTTACAAGCCCTGCTAAAAAGTTTGTCACCATCTTTCTTATAAGCACTCTTCAAGTATTCAAAGGTAGCAGTAAGGTATTCTTGGAGTTTTCTCCAAGCTGAACAAACCCAACTCTCTCAGTTTCTCTTCACAAGGGAGGCATTCCAGGCCTTTAATAATTTTTGTTGCTATCTTCTGGACCTGCTCCAACAAGTCCATGTCCCTCCTGTGCTAAGGATTCCAGAGCTGGACACAGTACTGCAGGTATAGTCTCACCAGAGCAGAGTAGAGGGGCAGAGTCACCTCCCTTGACCTGCTGACCACACTTCTTTTGATGCAGCCCAGGATACAGTTGGCCTTCTGGGCTGCAAGCGCACATTGCCAGCACATGTCCAGCTTTTCATCCACCACAGCCTCTAGGTCCTTCTCTGCAGGGCTGCTCTCGGTCTCTTCATCCCCCAGCCAGTATTGATACTGAGTGTTGCCCCAGCCCAGGTGCAGGCCCTTGCACTTTGCCTTTTTGACCTCATGAGGTTTTCAGAAACCAAATTTTCCAGCTTGTCCGAGTCCCTCTAGATGACCTGTCTTGTGTACAGGTCAGTTATAAATAAGAGTTGCTTAATCTATGGAACAAAGCTTTCATTTCTGTATTTTGTTATGTATCTCGCTGTGTAAAATTTATTCAGCTTCTATGGGAATACGGTGGGTTGACCCTGAAGAGCTACTAAGCACCCATCAGCCACTTGCTCGGTTCTGTCATAGGGTGAGGGAGAGAATCGGAACAGTAAAAACCAGAAAAACTCATAGGTCTAGATGAAGACTATTTATTAAGTGGTGGAAAGGGGTAGGGGGAGAAGAAAAAACCCGAATAAATAATGCAAAGGCAATGCACCTACCATCAGCAAACTAGAGCCCTAACAGTCTCCAAGCAATGACTACTTTGGAAAACCTGCATCATATTTTTGTTGCTGAGCATGATGTTATATATGGCATGGAATAACCCTTTGGTAAATTTGTCCCAGCTGTCTTGTCTTCCATCTGTCTACTCCACCCCTAGACTACTCACTGCAGGGAACAGAGTGAGGAATAAGGTAAGCCTTGATGCCGTGCCAAAGCTTTTCAGCAGTAGCTACAACATTGGTGTATTATCAACACTGTTGTAATCATAAGTCTAAAAGATGGTACCATACAGGCTACTGTAAAGAAAATTAACACCAGCTCAGCCAAACCTAGTACAGGAGATAATAACAGTTTCTCATCCATAGTGTTCATTTTGTCTTCATAGTCCATAATTTCTCTCAAAGTTTCATCATTAGTAGCACCATTTTGCCTACATAGTTAATAGCAAATTTTTAATACTGCTCCTATAATATGGAATTTCAATGTATTCGATTCTGTGCTACTTGCTGCAATGAAGTTATATTCTCTATTGGATAATAATGACTATTGTTCTAAATTGCAGGTTCTGGTAGAGGTAATGTTTTTCCACTTTTTGGTTTAGGAATTTTCTTATGAGATTACTCATTTTAAATGCTAGTAGCCCAGGCCCATTTTGCTTTCTGTTAATTCCATCTTCCCACTGTGATTCACCTAGTCAAAATATTTATCCATTTGGTAATAAGCCTATAAGTCTTGTCACTCCAACATGTTATTTTAAAAAGAGAGAGTGAGTAGTATATGAGTCTACAAAACTTCCTCTTTTCCTCTAGAAAGGGATGCTGCAGTAGTGCACTAGAAATGATAATAAATGTTAACCAGAGAGAGACAGAGGAAGTGATATAAGGGCTGTGAAATTGTTCTTCAAAATCTGAATTTTTTTAGTTTTCTAATAATCTTTATTCACCAAATAAAGTTTAATTACCAAAATTAGCTAGAATATATCCTCAGGAAATCAAAGCCACTGCTTGACTTTTTTTCAGTCATAGTAAATTATTCTCACTGTCTTTTTCTTCAGATTCTGGATCTACATTCTCTAATTCTCTTTAAACAGACGTGCAACTCCTGCTTTTCCCTCTCACTGTGTAATCTTTTGTTTTATATAGAATTTAGCTTATATTTTCATGTAGTTGGTCCTTTCTTCCCACCCCTAAATATCAGTTCACTCTTATTCCAATTACAAGAAAACCTTCTGTCTGCTGTTCAGTTTTCTCGTTTCAGATACAGTAGGTAGTCTTCCTCTCTCACAGTTTCAGTCCTTGTGACTAACACTCTTGTAGATTTGTGTCTGCTTGTTTAGTGCATGAAATTTAACCTCTCTTCCAGCTTTGAAGCTGTGTGAAGTCCTGATCTCGCTCACACCTCTGCACTTGTTCTCCTGTGGATCTTTTCACTCCATGCAGATAGCTTTCTTAAATCTTTCTAGTCTATTCTCCACATAGTGACTGCATGCCTTTTGTGTCTCTTACCTTAGATATGGGAGAGAAACTATCTTTTAATGAGCCAATTAACTGGTTCTTTTCACTCACCTTTCTTTCCAGTCATAAAAAAAGATAAAACATTTTGATAGAAATAATGCATTTTTAATGCCTTAAAATATAATTTAATATAATTTAAGTGCAAACCCTTTTTTTATACCACTACTGCAATATCATTATAGTAATTAGCATTAAACAAAAACATACTAAGCTAAACTAGAAGGAATTGTCTATAAAGAGCAAGATTGGAAGGAAGGTTTAAATGCACAAGACTGGTTAAAATCCCTACTCAGCTGCCACATAACTCACAAAGAGGCTAAGTTTTTTACAAAATGCAACAGAAGAATATACTTCATATAATTATAGAATGCAGAAATTATTCCAAGTTCTTGTATTTAGGTACCGTCATTAAGTATATTCTAATTGCCTGTCAGGATGAGACTTAAGGAAATATGATCTCCTCCACTTTTTAAAAAAGATTTAAAAGTGGCACACATTGATGAGTTTCCCAGTCTCTGTGACTGAGAATTTGGACCTGTGACACTCAAAAAACAAACCCTGGTATGAGCAAAGTATAGCTATACAGTTTTCTGGACATATTCAAACAGTTGAATGCATTTCTTACACTTAAGCCATAGCAGGCCAGAGATATTGAATATGTCTTAAGTACCTTAAAGGATTAAAAAACCCAAATACAAACAAAACAAAACCCCACAACTCTTAAGGCATTTTTCCCCCTTACCTTTAATATTCTAAATATGGAGTAGAGATGGATTTGGAAAGCAGCTTCTAAAGGAATTGTTTTAACCTATAGCCACACAGGTTCTTTCCCTTACCGAATGAATCTAATGAGATGAAAATTACGGCATCACAGAATCAAGGTCTGAGCACTCTCCATTTTTTGTTAAGAATGGCGGATGTTCTTAATATTTTGGAAATTTTGAACCCCCTAAAGAATTTTAAAAAGTTTTCCAAAATTTTAGATGTAGAGTTTCGAGGGTAAGAAGTGCTGTTCTAGAAGAATGAAACATATAAAATTTTGATAGAAAGAGTTTACCTATACTAGAAGGAATATCGGGCTGTCAAATCCATAAGGAGTAAAATAGCTTCATACAGTTCATGTTATCAAGCTTGAAGGATGCATGTTATCCTCTGTGTTACCTCCTGGACAATTTAGGCTGTTGTTTATTCAATATTTTGATTTTTCTAGATGTCTTTATGAAACATAACATATTGTGAAGAAACCATGACATCTGAGTTCAGACTACGGATAGCATTTTAAGAATCAGCTGACAAAGCCCTTTCATAAACCTTACTCAATATCAGCCCTATTTCTTGAATGCTTTCATTAGAAAAGTGTAATTTTTATACTTATGCATGGCTCATAAGCATTAAAATAAATAATATGTGACTGCTGAGAATTAAAAAGAGATATACTTTTATAACCAGAGCACCTATCTACAGTGAGCAGATTTCTATTCAGACATTTCTGAAGTGTTAATGTCACACTATCATTTCTCCTGCATTTCCTATCTATGCAAAACGCTTTTGTTTTCTTCATTTAATATTTACAGCCACTACTGCAGGAATGTCTCAGCTGAAATCTCTACTGAAAGTTAAATATTGCCTCTGAATATTAGCCTGGGCTGATATATGGTTATACATTAGGCTCTGTCATTTGAAATATTTCTTTTTTTCTGTTGTTCTCATAATTTCATACTTCAAAATGATCTCTAGATAGAGAAAGCCATACTTGCAGATGCTGTTTGCAGTGTTGGACAAGTTCAGTATTAAAACTTTTTTAGGGATATAGTGTTTGATGCCTCAAAGTATTTGATCTCGTGTTATTATAATTGACATGGGAAATGTATTGCTTAATTTCAGAAATGTAAACATTTAGACCGCTAAACTCCTAAGAAGCAGACTGTTGTCAGTCATGATTTCAATATGCATCTAGGAAAAGGGAAGCACAGCATATTGACGTGACTCAGGAAGCAATACATGGGGGCAGTTGTTTAGTGGAAAAGGAACATACTGGTTATTTCTCATTACATTTCAGTTACGATCCCGATTAAGCTTGAATAAAGCTGCTTTTCCTTTGTCCTCTATATTGTTTTTGATATGACTGAGAATTTAATGAAGTTGACACACAGCCAGAAACATAATTTGCTATTTTTATTACTCTATCAATACTGTACATTAAGGACCTCAACAGTCTTCGATGAAAGTAAGAGAAGTCTTTAAAGAAGCAATATAGAAATGCAAACAGGAAATGTCTAATGCATGTTTCTTAATTCCATAGCCTAGATTAAAGCTTTTGAAGTAGTCTCACTAATTAATTTGAAACTGTGATGAAAACACAAAGTGCCCACAGATGTAATGTTTCCAAGGCTTTCTGATGAGAACTTTTCATGACAGAAGACCTTTTTAGTTTCTGGCAAATGCTGCATATACTACCATGCATAATAGCCCAGATAGAAAGCCTGGCTTCTGCTCTGCCTCATGAGGGATGGATTAAATCTAAATTTCTGGCTGTTGGACTCATGAAGTGCAAAACAAAACTCCTGTAGAGGTGGAAGAAAAACTTTTAAATATTACTTTTATTGTCTATAACAGTTCTGTTGTACATTTTATTTATACAAGATTGGAAGTCACCTCTTTGGCCAGCTAGACAGGGTTCCTATATAGAAAATTTGCTTGATCTTCAGTTATGGAATGAGTGGTTACTATTTAAACTTTTGCTTTATGCTTTTTTTTTTTAATTGTAGCACTCAGCTTCATAAATTCTCAGCAGATCCCACAACAGCAGTTATGTAACCTTTTGTTACTGCATATTTTCGTACAGAAGTTACATCAGCAAGTAAATATGTCAGACTAAGTAGATGATGCAAAGTGTTGCCTCTACTTTAAATATTGAAATATATTATCTCAATGAGTCTGGCAGAGAAAACAGAGTAACTGCAGCAAATTGATCAAAATACCGAGTTTCGCTTGAGAACAAATTAGTCTTCATTTACTGTCAGAGAAAAATGGAAATCTAAACAGATGAATATTCCTTCCTCCCCCAAAACAGTCCGTATCAAAAGTTGTCAAATTTCTCTACCTAATGCTCCATGAAAGGAACTGAAACTGATCCAATGGATTTGTTCATGTTTGTGTCTGTTTGTGCACATGCATGCCGTTATGGGGTGAAGGGGACATAGATGTGAAAGTTCGTTACTCTCTTATTTACATTGGTAAGCTGAATGTTCTTTCTCACTGCCATTTTGAAGCTGAGTGTATAAAAGAAAGCATTAATAAACCTTCTAACTTGCACTTCATGAATAGACAAGAGAGGAATAATACAAAATACTGAAGCAAATCCAGCAAAATGCCATGGAGAAAATTGAGGCACAAAATAGTAACATACGAAGAGAGGCTATGATAAATGGATTTCATAGTTTGGACAGCTGAGAAGGGAAGGCAAAGATGGATCTTTATTTCAGTGATAGCGTACAAAGTCACTGCCCTCTCAGAGAGACACAGAGGAATGACAAGAGGCTACAGCCACGGGTTCAGGTATAAGGGGGAAAAAGCTTCACAGCGAGAGTGGTTAAGCACTGGAGCAAGTTGCACACATAGACGGTCTCTGTTCTTAGAGACAGTCACAATTCAGCTGGACAAAACCCTTAACAGCCCAATTTAACTTCAAGGTTTACCGTCCTCTGAGCAGGAGTCTGGACTAGATTACTTCAGAGTTCTCCTTCAATCTTGTTTTTCTATGATTCTATTACAAAAATATGTTCTATACTAAGAAAAAACAAAGTCATGGTACATGCAAATCTAGCCTTGTCTTCCATTATGTTCATATGTATAGCATTCATATGCTGTGAAGGATGAGAAAAAGAGAATATACCTACAATGATGTAGTTGCCAATACCTACAGCTAGAACAAATTTTGAGGGCAATTAATGAATGTACACTTGGTACAAATGGTCTTTAAAGCTGTTGGATGGAACAAGGTGATTTTTCCCTGTAGTTAGGAAAGGGTATCCTGGATTTGCCTCTTATGTTAATCCAAAATAGCATGCATTCTAAACATGTGTCACTACTCTTAAATGTTTCTAATGAGCTAACCACCCCTCCCCTTTTTTTTTTAAGTCTGCATATATCAGTCGAATATTTACCTGCATATTACTTGGGGAAAAAGATGATAATTAGACCACAAAATAGTGACATAAAGGGAGTCTAAATCTTAAAATTTTTCCATTATAGCTTAATTACTACTTTTACAAATTTACTCACACCTGCATGTTCCAAACATACTTTCTAAGTAAGTGGTGGAATTTCTGATCTACTGAGGTGATCAACAAAGTATGAATGTGATTTTTAAATATGATACCTCTGTGATACTTTTTCCCTGCTCTTAAATATATGGTTATATTCTGAGCAACCTAAATTTATGTATAACTTAACTGTAATAAATAACAGTAGCTAATTAATCTAGATTGTCCCACTGTAGTAATAGAAATGCTTTCAAGGAAGAGACCTGCCATAGTTTGATCATCTTAGAGCAGGACTAGGCATATATTCCTTTTTTAATTTTTAAATAATATAACAAAACACAAAATCAAGAATTGTGAAAAAGTGGAGTCACAATGGTTTCTTTAATTACAGAGAGATCTGTCTTCTATTTAAGTACTCTGTGAGGATCTGTTATATTGATTTCACATTTGACTTTCACTCCCCTGTTCTTTTGTCTTACTTTCAATCTCTTTGTATTGATATCACTATTAAAAATGCATCAGAGCTAGGAAAAAAATCATAAAATGACTATGTTGCTGAACAGAATCATGAATAACTCTGATTTTGTGTCATGAAACTAAACTGAGTAAGAGAAATTTAAGTTTGAATTCTCATAGTTGAAACAGTCAATTGAAAAAGAAAATCCTTCTTAAGACATGAGAGAGGAGGAAAATTACTGGATAGATACTGTATGATGGGATATTCTCTTTTAAACCCACTCCGTTATTACTCCTAAATGATAGCTGCAAGCAGCACTGAAAGGAAGTCTATTCAGTTTTATATAAAGATTGCAATGATGTGTAAAATAATCTTTTTTATGTAAGATTAGTAGTGCAAAGTAAAAATACCTTAAGCCAATGGAGTGGAGATATTTCCTTCTGCAATATAGTAATTCAGAAAACCATATTTCAATTAAATATTGGATTTTTATGTCTATCAAGGAACCATTAAATATCTTATTCAAAACACCTAAAGGCATTTTGAGTAACAATAATCATTACTAATATCAATGGCTCCTTGTGTTCATTCACATTTATGCTCCTTGTTAAATGAGATGACAGAATGCTAACAAAGTGCATCCTAAACGATATTAGCGAACAGGACATAAGTGAGTTTCAAAACGCATCACAATTAGAAAGAAATTAAAATATGTACATGTTGAGCAGGATTTCAAATTATTATTCTACAGTTCGATTCAGTTGAAACATTTTAAAAGCTGAATTTCACAAATTAAAAGACGTTACACCATGTATTGGGTTGTTAGTCCAAAGTAAACTAACATTACTGCTGCAGGAGGGTTTAGAATATTTTCCTTAATCTGGTAAGGATGAAAAAAAAATAATATCTCTTTTGAGATAGAGAGATATTATTAATATTGTCTTTCATGGTGAGGGGAGAGGAGGGAGAGAAAGAGAGAGATAGAAGTAGTGGACGGTTCAGTCAGTCAAAGATGGTGGAAGAATGAGAGGCAAAAAAAGTAATGGAACAGAAGCCACCACTCTATCCAATATCCAGTCAGAAAAAGGACCAATTGAGAGAAGAAAGCAACAAATAACCATGACCAACAAGAAAGCAGACTTTTCTCACCACAAGAAACCCAATAAACATCACCAGGACAGTTGCAAAGGATAATGAGACAGCTTGGCATGAGATGATGTCTTGCTATAAGCTATGCAGAGATAAAGATAGGTATGGTATTAGGCACAAATACCATATGGAAGGACCATATTGTGCTTAATCTCCTGAGTGTGATAGTAGGTAAAACCTTCACCCTATTACACAGTCTAATGTAACTAGACAGAGAAGAATCAAAACATATGCCAAGATTCTGCAAGTGTTTCAGAAATGCCTTTCTCTGAAGTTGGTGGTGATCTTGGAGAATATTCTCTTTTAATTAAAAAACAGATAAAAAAGAGGAACTGTTTTCACAATTTATGGTAGCTGTTAAGCAATTTAGGAAACAATACAAATGGCCCTTCTTATGCTATACTGGCTCGTTGTACGTCTAATCAGATAATATACACCTCACAGCACAGGAGGCTATAAAGTTACAATATGCATGATTTAATTTAATCACAAATTTCAGACACAGATGGAGTTTTTCAATAAATTGTCAGGTGTTTGAATAACTTTTGATTAAAATTATTTTATTCATAGCAGTATTTGAGCAGCAGCTTGCTGCAGTCTGTATATATACAAAAGTAGATACCAAAAATCTTTGAGATTAAGAAATCGAAGCATTGGCATAAAGATTATTAATATCACAAGCAAGAACAGAAAAAATCACACAAACCTAAGTTCTGGACCATATGCACTCACTGGTAATTAGTCATTCATACATACAGGATTTTAACTGCTTAAAATATCTTTTTTTGTCTTTAATCCTTTAAAAATTATGACATGGATAAGTTTACCTAGTAAACATTAAGTGTATTTATGTAAGTGGTCTTCATGCAGCCCTAGCCTGAATAATCCAGTATATATGTATGGTGTTGTTGGGTCAGGTATATGTGGCTTTTGGATGATATCTTTACATGAAAGTTAACAACCTGGGGAGAAAATAAGTGACATTCTTCTATTGTTCGTGCCCAATAGAACAAATTGTAAATGTCTTAATCTATTTCTTTCAGCTATCAAATCTGTATTGATGACATTCACAGCAGCATCACAGATTATGGATTAAGAGCATTTTTGTTGCCAACACACTGGTTCTGCCACACTCCTATATTTGACTATTAGGCTATTAATATGTGCTTTGGTCCTACACCAGCCCTGCATCAAGGAAATGCCTCCCAGAGCTGTAACAGTCCATATTTATGCCTTGGGCTTCTAGAATAGTCAGATAAGATACAATGAGGGTAAAAGTTTGAACAAAGAAGTTTTAAATCTTGATATAAGAGACCTTTAGATGTACAAAGTAGCTTCTAATCAAGTAGATGTGAAACGAAAATAGTACACAAACTTACATGAAAGGGAAAAAGTCAGGAAGGCAACAGGAATAGACAAAATGAGATTATTTTTTCTAGCTTTCCAATACATATGAACATCAATCTCCACACTGTCGTCCAGAAAAAAAAAATATTCCAAATGTTTCATTTATTTACACAACTTGTTAAAAAAGCTTTTACAATTATGTTTTTTGAGTTGCCATAGCTCTTTTTCTTCTTTTGCTGCTCAATCAACATGAAATCAAATTGACTTCTCTTTCTCCCTCAGTAGGTTCCCTTAGTATGTATGTATTTGATAATGTCTTCCTAGATTAGTTATCTCAGGAATTTCTAGTTTGAAGGGATAAATTTTCATTAGTTTATTTTATGTCACATGCCGTACCTGCTATCCAAGGATTGATGGAATGATGAATATTGCAAAATCATCTGACTGCATATTTTCTTTTCTTTTTTAGATAACTTTCTTCTTTTTTTTTTTTTCTGTTTCCATCTGTAATTTCCCAGTTTGCTAAGTTGAATATGTGCCAAAAACCAGATGATTTGTTTCTTGTTTAACTTATCTTCCTGTCCTGTTTGCAAGATTTTACTATTATTTTTCTACTTCTGGGCAGTCAGCCAGCTACTGCACTGTCTTACTCTGGCTTGACAACACTTACTATGTCAAATATTCAACACTCTAAGTCCACAAGTGGGAAAGAGAAAGTTTCAGTAGCAAAAGATGCTAAAGCACTACAGGGCAAGCTAGCTGGTCAATTATAAAGGAAAACGTTTCGTATGAACTTCTCTTGTGCAACTGAGAATTATAGAACATATGTCACTTCTTCTTGATTTATTTTGATACTAGGTGGTCTTGTAGTCTTTCCCTTCTTCCAGACTTAAAATATTCCTGATCTCCTCTTTCTTCTTCTTTATCCAAAGTTTATTTCACTATCATCCTTCACTGCTTAAATTTTCTTAAGGAATCTGTTTCCTTTTGGTTTCTTCTTTCCTGATCTGTCTCTACCTTCTGCAACAGATTTTTCACTCTACTTTACTTAAGAATGTGAACAAAACATTTCTTCTGATGTGTGTGGGAGTGTCTTGATAGTGGACACTGTGAACTATTTTGTTGTAGTTATCTGGAACTATCTGAGGGTAAATGTATTTGACAAATGTTGCATCAATTTTTATTTTCCCTAATGCTAACCCATCAATATCTGGAGACTGTAGATAACTTTCTCTGTGTGTGTATATGTGTGCGTGTGAGAGAGAGGGGGGAGAGCACATGCACATGTATATATGCAGATCTGTGTTATGTATGTCTACCAGTGAAACAACAGCAACAAGTCCTGAAAAACACTAAGCAGAATAGAAGAAAAAACACTGGAGTTTACTATCATATTCTGAAACTGGGATATAATTACTTAAAAATTTCTGCCATGTGTACTCCAAGAAATTAGTCACATCCTTGATGGTTAGATTTTCTGATATCAACTATTCCAAATCTCTATGATGTTCTAAAAATGTTTCCAACTTTTATAGATTGTTTGCTTTTCTCAGTTAATATTAATATATAGTCATTTCTCTTGACTTGAGACAACATTACCTTGTCCTTTGATCTTGTCATGTCTTAAATTCTTACAAGGTTGAATTTTGTCAATTTTTAAAATGAGAACCTTCCTATAATATCGCACACTGTAATTCTGATGAATCAGTACTGTTCCTTCTGAGTCAGAACTGACTCAGCACAATGGGTCTGTTTAACTTGTGTATTGTTTAATTCATCTTCCTGTCCTACTGGATTTTAGCATGCTGATCCTACAGCTTGGCAGCCAAACAATTTAAATTAATGGAGAAAAAAAGAAAGAAACAATAAACCTTTGATGACTTTTATTTCAGATTCAATGTTAAGGGAAATTGCTGATAAAGGTGTTTCCTGTCAAAGAACTTACTAGTTCAAGGTCCATCTATTTATGGACATTAACAATGTGAGAAGGCTTTTGGTTTTGTATTTATCTTCATTTTGAAATTAAAATGAAATACAGAACTTCATTTCATAGTAAGTACTTTTTAGTTCTCTTCTATGTAAATGAAATGCTAATCTTGTATTATTAATTATTATGATTTTCTAAACGGAATTGCAACATATATATTCTGACATTTCCTGATAAAACTTAACATTTTATAACATTTCGTTTATACAGGGTTAATAATTTATCATTATATTTGCATGTATAGCGGTGTAACTCAGAAACAAGTTGCTAAATTCTAAATGTTTGTTTTCACTATCTACTAATGGATTACTGATTTCATGCACATGTAAAATGCAATTAATTTTCCTTGTACTTATATGATGAAATCTACTGTCTGCTTTTGTTCAGGAGGCCATTGCCTTTTGAAAACGTATAGTAGAGCTAAAAGCTGTGGTATGATGTCCATGTCTATGTACCAATGAACTTTACAACTTGCCTACAAAATGGAGGCTTTTATACCAGACACACAGATAGGGAATAAATCAGTTTCCCTAACATACTAATCATGCAAAACCTATCTGCAATAGTCACTTTTCCATCTCAATTTTCTGTTTCTTAGGTCATAACAGAAGACACCAATGTTCTACCTCTTGTCAGTGTAATAAACATGATACTGTCTAAGCAAGTATCTTTTGAGTCGTTTTGCCTACAATTAAAAAAAATTATAAAATTCTCTATGAAAAACAAGCAAGAAAACAGATTTATATTCACAATACTTGGGTGGAGTTTTTTTGTTTACTCGGGAAGAAACAGAAAATTTATTTACTTGCAAAAATGCACGTGAACAATGTCACCTAGTGGCCCCATAATTTATGAATTAGCATTGCAAGAAGTTTTGAATACCTACTCAAAAAGGAGTATTTAAACAAACAAGCAAACAAAAAATCCAGAAAATGTGTTTTAAGTCAAATAACAAACTGTGTCTTTAGGACTCTCCGCTGGTTCCTTCCTAATTATTGTGTAATCATTTCATAGGAGGAAGGATTTACATTCTTAAAATTGTCTGGTCCTCAGTAATTTATGGACACTTCCATGTGATTTGTTTGTGAACCCATTTGCAAAGAATGTAGTTCCTCTCTAGTACAAGAAAACGCATTCTTGAACCATCAAAGGAAGAGGAGATAATTACATCAGAATGCGATGCCTTTGCAAATGGAGTGCAAAAAATGTAATATTTTTTATTAAAGTGAATTGTAGCCATATGTCTTATGCAAGCATTGCTTTAGTCAGTTTTGAAAAAGGAGTGAAATGTCACATTATTAATCCACCGTTTCTCTCCATTCATGCTGTCCACGCTTCTTTTTGGCTCCAATTGAATGTAATATTCTTTTTAATGGAGTTATCGATGAGTTTTGAAATTACATTTTGGAACAAAATATCCAGTTGCATTGGGAAAGTGTATCTGAGTATATTTATCAATATACTATGATAGATTTGATTTTGCAAGAGAAAGAAAAAAGTGCTTTATGAATCTTTCTATTGCACAGGTATGAATGAAGATTGATTCCAAGAATGAGCTTTACATAAATATTTTTTCTTCAGAAAAACAGATTAGAACTTCAGTGTCACAAACATCTTTGACTGATGTTTACTCATTGTATTTGTCATGAAGATTAACCTGAAAACTCTGCCAATAATAAAAAAAAAATCAAATACTGGAGTGTAGTAGAGGATGAAAGCATAAAACAAAACTAGCATTACTACTGCATGGGTTTTTGAGAATTTCTATTTTATTTTCTTATTTTTCTTTGCCAGATTGAGTATGTATCACCTTCTTTCTCAGTAAGTGAGGTCAATGAGATTTCAAAGTTTGTAAAGATATTCCAGTGCCAGTATTTTTTAAATCTCCTTCAATTATGAAAAAGATTTTTAGCTCTCAGAAATCCTGTTGTTCTGAATATTTGTTTTTCTCCATAACTGAATGCATGCAGCACTAGACTGTTTTTATATATGGAAGACTCATCAATGTCCACAAGTCTTTCAGGTGAACTCCGGAGTCAAGCAGAACTCTCCTTAACTGTAATTTATGAATAAAATCCCATGAAGTCAGACTTATGAAAGTCAGCAAATTCGCATTTGTTAATTTAACTTAAATCTATTTTTTAAATTTCATTTTGCATTCTTTCAGGTCCGGAAAACTAAAAATTATTTTACCTCTATTACTACTATATATGGGACTGAAATACGTATCACATTCAGTTAAAAATTAAAGGAATTAATAATTGATAGCTATTTAAACAAGGCAAATGTATGGATATATAAAAAATACATATAAGTTATATATATATTTATATATATTTATATGCATCTATATGCATACAAAACCTCTAAGTAAATAATATTTTTGTATTTAAAGATAAATAAAAAATTTCTTAGATGAACTGTTCGTAATTGCAAAGCCATTTTCCCAAGGAATAAATCAGAAGGTTTTTGTCTTTCCCATTCCATTTATGACATACAAGAGGAAGGTTACATTGCCTCTTCAAACATCCTTTCATTGTTTTGTCATGATTTTCTTGTATAATATTAGCACAAAATTATCATTATATGTCTTTCAATAGCTGTCATAAAAATCAGAGCTAATTAATAATAAATATTCAATTTGTTCTTATATATCTGTTGTGATGACATATAATTAAGCATTTCTATTATTATTTTTAAATAGGTTCATCTTAAATATTGCAGGATAAGTATGGAATACCTCTTTCAGTTCTTGTAGCCAGTTATAAATTCTTTATGATTACCCATAAAGCTGGAAGCCAAGATTTTAAAAATGGAGACTGTCAGTTTTGCAACTTTACTATTACTTCAGCTGATTCGTAATGTAACAGCAATATTTAATTTCCAAATATTGTATTACTGGAGCAGAAAACTGAGGAGGGAGAAGAAAAAAGGCATAGCAATAGAGAAGCTGGTAATTTGACGCCCTGGCAAGCAGAATCAACATCTTTCTGACGATGAATGAAAAGAAGACTCTGTGGATGATGATGTACTTCGACTTTTGACATGCTTACTGATAAGCAGCATGTAGTACCAACATGAAAAGATACAAAGAAGAAGAAGTTTTCTCTGAGCCTTTCCACTACACCTGAGCAGTGATTAGAATAGATTTCTGGGCAATAATTGAATAAAAAGCTAAATAAGCTGTCATTTTACATTATTGCAGAATGATAACTGTGCATGCTTCTGTAAAAGTATGTATATATTTTTAAATTTTTGGTAGGATTTTAGGGGAGGGTGCTTTTTTAAAAAAAATTAAAAAGTCCTTTCTTATTAATTTACATATAGACTAAGTATAAGGAATGTAGAGAAAATACACAGTAGAGTATCTTCTGGATCACCGAAAATCTGAAAGTCAAAGACTGGAGTTCACATTTGAGGTAGAATAAAACTCAGAATGTATTTTGTTTACCTATGCTGACTATGAGGCTTTAATTATCAATTACAATTATTTTCTTTTTCATTTCTTATTTAATTCATTTCCAGATTATTAAATCCTTCTTTTGTCTTGTTGATATCTGCTATAGAAATGATCAAGTCAAGAAATTTAATGTCAACTCTCTATCAGTCAACTGTCTTGGGTGAGTAATGCAAAAATCCCTTCTACTCTTTCTTGAAGATCACATACAATTCCAATAGCTCATCATTTGCTGGGATTGCCTAAAACACTGCTTTTAGTTGTCCACAACTATTCAGTCTGTAAGTACCTCCATGATATTTGAGAAGTCATGGCAATCATGAGAAGTCCCTGATGAATGGAAGAAGGGTAATGTTGTCCCCATTTTTAAAAATGGTAGAAAAGCTGACCCTGGGGACTACCAACCTGTCAGCCTCACCTTTGTGCCTGGGAAGATCATGGAACAGATCCTCCTAGAAGCACATGGAGGGCAGGGAGGTGATAAATGGCAGCCAGCATGGCTTCACCAGGGGCAAGTCCTGTCTGACCAACTTAGTGACTTCCTGTGACAGGGTTACCGCAGCAGTGGACATGGGTAAACCAAGGATGTGATCTATCTGGACTTCTGTAAAGCCTTTGACACGTCCCCCACAACATCCTTCTCTCTAAATTGAAGAGATATAGATTTGATGGGTGGACAGTACTGTGGATAAGAAACTGGTTGGATGGTCATATTCTGAGAGTAGTGGTCAATGGCTTGATGTCCAGATGGAGATCCATGACCAGCGGTGTCCCTCACAGATCCATACTGAGACCAGTGCTGTCAAGTTGGGGGATGATGTGATTGAGAACAGCCCTGCAGAGAAGGACTTGGGGGTGCTGGTGGATAAGAAGCTCGACATGAGCGAGCAATGGGGCCTCACAGCCCAGAAGGCCAACCATATCCTGGGCTGCATCAAAAGAAGTGTGGCCAGCAGGTCAAGGGAAGTGATTCTGCCCCTCTATTCCTCTCTTGTGAGACCTCATCTAGAGTATTGTGTCCAGTTCTGGAATCCTCAACATAAGAAGGATATGGAAGAGTTAGAATGGGTCCAGAGGAGTGCTACAAAGACGATCAGAGGTCTGGAGCGCCTCCCATGTGAGGACAGGCTTAGAGAGTTGGGCTGAGAGAGTTATTCAGTCTGGAGAAAAGAAGGCTCTGAGGAGATCTTATAGTTCTATGATTCTATGAAAATATATTAAATACAGAAAAGCTATACAAATATTTTCTTCTCATCTTAAGAAATACTATCCACAAAATGCTTCAGAGCACACAACCTGTGGAGGTTGTTCTAGTAACTGATTGTTCTCACTATCAAAAATTTTTTTCTTGTATTGAGATGAAACTTCCAAATGCAACTTGTACCAGTTGTATCTTGCCTTCTCCATGTGATTCCATGTGGAGAGAGATACCATCTTCTTTGTGGCTACCCTATAAGTACTGGAATACAGTGGTGAGGTCCCCCCTGTGCTGTCTCTTCTCTGGGGAGAAAAAACTTAAATCTTTCAGTCTTTCCTCATAAAGCAGGTTCTCCAGCCCTTTGATCATCTTTGTGACTCTCCATGGTCTTAACCTATCAAGGCCAGATCTGAAGGAATACTTCTGCTATGGATGAATGTGCACTGCTTAATGGTATATTAGTACCCAACAAGCACAGTGCTTGAAGAGTACCTCTTGCCAAGATCTCTAACCCACAGAATCTGAATCCATGCAATTTCATCACTGCTTGAGGATGACTGAGTAGTGTGTTGATTCTCTACAGAGAACTCAGACTTCTTATGGGGAAGCTGACTACCTTGATTCCCTCAGGTACCTTTCAAAGAACCAGCTGCAAGTATTTCCTAGGTCAACGACCTACACACTTTTCAAAACAGAATCGTATCCCCATGTATCTATTTCTGTGGCAAAAGCCTTTAAAAAATAAGGTCTTGAATGTTAAAAAAAAATATATGTTTTAGAGTAGCAACCCTCTTAAATATTTGAGTCGTTGCCAGCTTTTAACTAACCAGATGCGTTATTAACAATAGTCATACAACACTCAGGGATTATTGTCTAGTCTTGATGACAATGCACCGCTAGTGACCAGTTTGCAAAGTGCAATCTGTTATTGTATTTCACAGTCAAATCAACGTTTAAAATTGCTTAAAACATGATAACTTCCTTCTTACACCAAGCCCACATTTTTAAAAAATAAACAGCATTGTATCATTCTTTTATCTGTGATTAAAGGTTATGATTATTACCAGTGTAAGTTACCTGGCAGCATTTTTTAGTTTGTGGTTTGATCAGGTAAACTTGAAAAGAATATCAAGCATAAAACAATAACTTTACCTTTAGCTATGAAAAAGGAACAGATCTGTCAGGAGGCTGTCTACCTTCTCTTGATTCTTAATATGGAGTTTTTGACAACTATACAGATTTGCTTTAATTATTTATTCATTTCACTGAAACCATCTTCATCTGCTTTAAATTTCTAATAAGTCTATTTAAATAAAGAGAATCCTTTTTGAATATTGATTTTACATTTGAAATTTGTAAAGGTTTCTGCATTCAGGATGTGCAGGCCTCTGTCTTGGTCTTTGGTGTAATGTCCCTTGCTAATACCTGAGAGAATTCCACAGAAACTTCTCTTAAAAGACATAACTCAGAGCAGTCCTAATTTTAAAATTTAGCTGGTGTAACTTAAATATCTACATGTCTGTGGCTAATGCCAGAAAGGCAATAAGGCACCCAAATAGTAGTCAAAGAACAATCTTCCACCTGAGGCCTAACCCTGGAGCCACTGGAATCTCCATGATAGTTGCTTTCCCTTGACCGAAAAAATAAAACAAAACAAACACTTCAGTGCCTCCACCTTCTTTTCTAGCTGTATTTACCTCCTGACACTTAAAAGCATCAACTTACCTTGTACAGACTGGTCAAAGTTCTGAAAAGACCCACTGTCTCTTGTGAAAGCTCTTAATGATCAAGTGGTCTCCCCTATGGAATAGTCACTAAAGTCTTCAGAAAATGGTTATGATTTCAGGCATTGTATGGAAGAATTTCAGCAAAAAGTTCTTGTTATTTTTTACCCACCAACTTGGTTAATTTCCTGGGAAGCATCTGTGTTCCTTTCTTTTGCCTGATTCAGAGCAAAAATTGAAATTTGGCTTACAATCCTGAAAGTGAGAAAATTAATGGTGTTCCAAAGGAAATAACGTTCTAGTCTGAAATAAATTTTTAGGTATTAACAGTCAGATAGTGAAAGTTTGTATTTGGAGGAATGCATTTGCTAGGTATTTGTCTAAAAGCGTAAAATACTAAATAAAAGTTGATTGCATGTGTTACCTATCACTTTCAGATTTCCATAGATACTTGGTTATACAGATGAACATTATATTAAGCACAATTATTACTGAAAACTCTCATTATCATTAATTACTTCTAGAAAAGTAAGAAGATACCCTTTAGTCCTACCAGAGCAAGTGCAAGTTTTACTACTTCATAGAATTTTCAATTAGTTGGAAAAACACAGTTATATACTTCTTTTCACTTGCTAGAAAGAACATGAAAGATCTTTGTAAGCTGTAAGAGGGTACAGTCTAAATGCTCTTCTGGCTAGGACGTTGGAATAGCTGTGTTATGATGCAAGTGCATGGAGCAGCAGAATGAGTAACAGTGGCCTATTATATCTTGACTAAGCATGAATCGGTGTCATTGTTAGTTTCAAAATGCAAAATCCTATTCTTCTGCAATAACAATTCAATAAAGTCAACTGATAATCATTCTTTTAAGAACTGTTAGGGTGTTCCAACTTTTGTCATTTAATGTAAAACATTACATAACAGAAACATGCATTATATGGTATTGCGGTGGCATGGCTGTGCAAGGAATTCTGGAAACTCTGAGAAAGAAAAATAAAACCAGAGAGATGTATGACAGATTACAGAAGTATATTACTAAATATTGTCTTGCAAACAAACAGTAAAAAAAACCCCTGTGATACTGACTTTGTATGTTTCTGTGGCAGAAACAAGAATTCCACCTGGACAACAAAAGCCCCAAATGTATGCCTGTGATTTTTTTCTATGCCAACATAGCTTATAGGGAAGGGGGCTTTGTTCTTTTGCTTCACAGATGGTAAGAGAAAGAGAACTGAAGGCTCTGCAAGACATTTCACAGAGATATGTCTGACAGGTGATCAAATCATTGAACACTTCTCCCTGAAAAACAATGTTCAGATGTAGTCTAAGCATATACCCTGTGACAGCAGGAACACACTTTCCTCTGTCTTGACATTCCTTTTAATAATAGAAAATGCAAGCAGGATTTCTGGCAATGACAACAACAACAAAAATATATGCCTCATGTTTACAATGCAAAACTCCAATCAATTAATGTATCTATTTACTTGGGGTTCACTGTTTTAACAAGCAACTTTTAACTTTTTTTAACATATGAAAAAGTAGCGACTCAGGTGTGGAAACACTGCATAGTCTGTTTTAGAAGTAAACAGTCTTATTCAGTGTAGGATTATAAATGTTGGTGAAAATGCTATTAACGGTGTTAACATGATGGCTTCCTTCTAAATCATGTCCTTGATATGCAGAGCTAAACACATAAACAACGTTTCAAGGCTCCTGTCAGTCAGAAGCACATTTCTGCAGAATATAAGCATATCTGTCACCCTGAGATGTATATAGAATTTAAAAAAAAAAATGCAAAAACCATGCTCATTTTTAACTCTCCATTGTCCAAAAATGACTTGAAGATCCTTCAATATTTCATTAAAATTGTAATCTTAATCTCGTAGCTCAAAAAACAGATTGCCAGAAAATATTTTCCTCTTGACTCTCATGGCCTAGCTTTGTTGCCTCACTTCATTTCATGTTTGATATGAAACATCGCAAGTGACACATAACCTATTTTATATATTCTATATACACCTACTATAAATTTATAGAAGCTATTAGTGACTAATTCATTAATGTGAACAGTTAATCAGTATGGACTTTCTATACTGTGTTGAAAAGTCCACAGCATGAATTATGAGTGTTTGCTTTCTTCATCTGATGACACAAAACATTTTATTCACCATTTAGAACAGAATGAAGCAGAAAATTCTATTGGGATTGGGAATTCTCAAAAATGTAGGGCAACAGTAACAAAACAAATCTGCATCAGCCGGCCTGTATGTTTGCAAAGTTATACATTTTGTTGCAAATTAACATCCATTACAAAGAAATAATATGAGTGCATATCAGCAGAGGATTTTCTCTTGTACTCTCCAAAATGGCCCTGTGATATGTCACGCCTTTAAAAAATTTGATAGTATGTCTTTTGTGAGGAGATATTGTACATCTAAGATGAGACAACAGCTCATTTCCCTTGCTTTTTTTCTAATACAAATCAAGTGATTTGCACGAAAACTACTGGTTTTATTATGTTTCCTGATGTTTTGTACTGAATTAGATTTTGCAATATTTGGTACTTTTTGATAAAAACAAATTCAAGTAAAGATATTGAAGTGAAATCTACAGTGCATCTCAATACTGTAAAAGACATGACAGTATAAAGTTCAGATTTTAGTATTGTCTCATAAAAATATAATGCATATGGTGAATCAAAATAAATGTGCATGTATCCCAATTTCCTTTTCCAAGCCTTGGTCATTAGCAGCAGTGTAAGGACTAAGAATAAGTACAGACATGCAAGGAATGATACTTCTGGAATTCTGCTCCTGCTTTCCTTTATTCCTTATTTTTTTCTGAGGAACAGAAAAAATATTTCAAAGGATAACACTCATTGTTCATTCACCATAAATAATTAATTAGTAAATATACTCAAATGTGTGCCTCCTCTTAGGCAGGGAAACTCCAGTGTCATAGCAAATAGACAGCAGATTAACTATTTATTTAAAAGCTGTTGAATGAATATATCCTAAATTAAAATTATACTTAACTTTTCAGCTCTGCTAAATAGAAAGCTTTGAAAAAAAAGTTTCTAGGAAACACTTTTTTCTTTTTTCCTTTCGCCTTCTATCGTATGTTTAATTCTATGATGAAAAGGAGAAACAACTTTTGCATTTGTACAGATGGGCTCATGATGTTCCAAAATAAATATACCAATATAGCCATGAGGTAGAAGGAGGAAAAATCATGTATTTTCAAGTACTTCCATTCACTACTTTCTCCTTAGCAAAAAATGTGTTCTTAGGAGTAGAAACTAAATAACTCAGCCATTTGCTGCTCCGTTTCTCCATACCTATTTTCCACAGAATTTTGTAGTGTTTTGGGCTGGCAGAGCTGAACTGTTCCAGAAGTTTCTTACTGGAGTCAGGATGTATGAAAGGGACAGATAATCACACCATTCCCCTTTGCTTCACATTAGGTTTGAGTGAGCTCTAACAATAGTCTAAGTAGAAACTTGATTTTCATATTTTTCTAGAGTTGTTCTTTCTATTATAAATCAAGACACATATTTGGAAATACTTATTATTTGCAAAAGTGACCTGTGAGAACTTACTGAAACAATTAAAATTCACCCCACCTTTTTCCATTGTATTACTATTGAAGATTCAATCTGACATTTGACTTACCGTGTAAATTTTTAAAATATCTTGTCATTGTAACACAGCTTTTCTAAAAATGTTTCTGAGCGAGTCACTGAAAAAAAAAAAACCAAGTCAAGAATGCACCTTGCTAGATTGTAGTGTGTGGGGACAATAAGAAAAGAAAGCTCTTTTACATACATGTAAAGCAAAAGTATGTTACATGTTCTCACAGCTATGGCTGACCTCAGAAAACATGTATATATTCTGTGTCAGTATTGTTGGGTCAAAGCTCTTTAGGAAACAGATGAAAACTTTGTATGAGCATTTTTATATAAAATTTTCCCTTTTAGTCCATAGAAAATATTTAAAATAATCATCTCTCTTGTCTGTTGGGAGAAAAGATATTTCCTGATATTATCAGATTACAGCAGTTTGTTAGTGGTTTATACCCCTACGGTTTTCCCATTCCAACTTATGTATTTGTGTCTACTGAAGCTGATTGATCTCTTTAAATTATCTTATATTTTCTCTACCTTGATGTGATCACTTTTACAATTGGCTCTCAATAGTGCAGCAAATGATGAGGGTAAAAAGCCTCAGAGACGGTCTTATCACCACATCCCCAAATTATTGTGAAAAATGTCTGAAGATAGTTTCTTTCCTAGTAGCTTTAATTATCCTGTAAAATGCAGGAAACGGATGTCATTTTGTAAAATGCTAAATATAACAGGTATTGTGGCAAAAACTATGTACACAGCTGACTGCAGCTTAGCGAACTACAACTTGATTTTCTAATCTAATATTTGTAATTAAATGTAAAATACGGCAATGACAAAACAAACAGAAAAAAACTCAAATCTTTTTTACTTGAGCAAAAGAGGCTCAAACCTGTGTGAAATGTTAGACAAAAGTCTTTCTAAAATTCACAGTCTATTCAAATACCTACCATAAAGTAATAGATTTAATTAAAAACGATGAAAAAAAGAGGTGGAATCTCTGCTACAACTAGCAGATAATTAATTCATTTTTAAATATGGAGTGTTGTCATAGTTTAAAGTCGTGTAACTCGACCTCCTGCAGTGGTAGAAATGGAAAATTCACGAGGAAGTACTGTCAGTTAGGCAATAAATGGCTGACTACTTTCCAGTTTGACAGTCACTTAATGTATTGTCATTCTAGATAAAAAATGTATAGATATGTGGCACATTATATTATGCTATGTTGTTATGAAATATGCTTTACTATATTATCATATTATAAGAATATGCTGGCAAAAGAAAATATATGTGTTTTACTCTTTATTATTTTCAAGGTAATTCCAGATATGAAGGATGTAATTAATTTCCTAGCTGATTATTGTACTGAATCAGATTTGATTTTATTTTGTAAACATCTAAAATTGAATATCTAGTTGTCAATATTTAAGTTGAGTAAAAATAGACATTGAAGTTTAGAAGAATCATATAGTTCCACTGACATTTTGCTGGTTTCAAGTGAAATATGACAATCATAAACAAAAGTGTCATAATATAACTCAAAGTTTAAAAGTATAACTTTGTTAGAAAGGAAGACAAATAATGATTTTAAATGTATATTGATTGTAATAATATATAATTATATGGAAAATATAAAATTATTATATATATGTACGTATTATATATATGTATAGTATATACATATACAAAATCATACTGAGATCATGGCTTTTCCTAGCAATACATCTTTCCTATTTCAAATAAATCCAATAGCAGTAGTTTCTAATATCACCAAATGAATCTGTAGAATATTCAACAAGATGATTGTCATTCATATCGTTACTTCACATCAAAGACAGACACCTATGTCTATGTCATTACACACAAAGATTTTGTTAGCAGCACAGTATTTATATTGTGAAGCTGAACACTTAAAAAGCAAAGAATGCCAGCAGTGAGAGCCTACCATACCTTAAATCTTTTCTCTTTCTGTCATATACATAACTTGCAATATACCCTAATTATGCTACCATATACTACCTTTCAATTGAGCCTTTCCTTATTTAATGCAGATAACAGATGGCATTCATCTATTAGCACCTACTCAATATTTTCTTTCTCTACACCATTCAAAGTGTGGTTCTAGGCCCTAGGAATTTCATACTGCACATTTTGCTCTGAAGACATTGTTATAAATTATCACTTAATCTTTTCTGCAAGGTTGTATTGATGGCACTTTCAAAATATTAGTATGTTTGCTTTCACACCATGTGAACAAAACTTGAAGAAGAGATAAAAAATTAAAATATTTACTTTTTCTGAGTTTTTTATCTGAAATGTCAGGCTTTGAGCATCATGTAGGGCATTACATGTTTAAAGAGTGTTTCCTATAGCCTCAGTCAATATTCTAGGACTTTTATACATCTGCAAGTAAGACAAACCCCAACTCAGAAATCCAGCAATCTCCAAAGAGTGATTACATAATTAGTGGTAAACCATTAAAATATTTATATAAATTATTTTACCTTTATCAATCAGAAGACGTGAAATACAGAGGATTAAAGGATCCACTTCAGCAGAGTGGTATTTTTTTGTTTGGTCTGTGAGATCATCTTTCTGTTTCTACAAGTAATCTGTTGTGAAAAAAATAGGATGTGATCATGTGAAAGACAAAGTTTTTCTACTTTACTGGAATATAATGAAATTCATAGTAACTTTCAGGACAGATACAAAAATTGGCCCTGTAACATGGATTCTCACAGTCATATCTGGGAACACCTTTATACTAACGCAAACTTTTTGAGTTCCCTTTATTCAGCTCCATGATGAATGCTTGTTTACATGGGTGATTCATTCATCTTGGGTGTAGGCTTTGTGGAGTGAATTGTGGGAAGAGCTTGAAACCCAGATTTAAACCTCGTGTAACAATGATGCCTAAGGGGTCTTGTAAACTAAATTGCTTGAAATATTTTCTGGGATCTGAGGTGGGAATCAGTTTCATAAGTCTTAAATTACACGGGAACAGGTGAACTGAAAAGATTTTACAAAGTGAAATTTGAGAAATTCATTTGCTTAAATATAGGTTACCTAATGTCATTTTTCAGGTTATCCTTTTTCATATCTGACAGCATGATGTGGTGTCTCAGCAAACATAAGATGTCTCACATGGCACTATGATGAGGCGGCTGAAAGCCATCCTTGGGAAGAAATTGATCTCACCTAAATGTAGACAGCTACCATGCAGACTTTTAGATTTGGGCTAGTCATTACAGGGTCACTTTCTAGTCAACGGAGAGCAATAAGTACTTCAAGAGCCTAATTTATCTGATTGAAAGTATATGTCTACTCTAGGATGAGGTGAACCATGCCCTAAAGGTATCTTTTAAATATAAAGGTATCTAACATGATTAGCTGAGATTTGGACATCTATATGTGGACATCAGCATTTACTCAGATGAATAGGACTTGTGTCAGCAGAAGTGAAAGAACTTCCTGGCAAGATGAGTCTGCCAGATGACGATGATTCTCTAAAGCTGAAGTATCTAATTATCTTTTTCAGTTTGGCACACTGGCTTCCAGGCTTTCTGGTATTTCAAAACCCACAGCTCTGAGTTAGTATCTGTGTTGACTATTTTGCAATTCCAAACTCATGGATAAGTTGACAACCCAGGTGACTAAACTTTCCAAACCTAAGAATGTAGCTACGCTGAAGTCAGGCAAAATGAAAGATCATGCAAAATCAAACAATCTTCCATTCAGGATGGAAGTATCTTGGAAGGAACTCTCTTAAGTGTTGGATTCTGAAATTAATTGCTTATAGAAATTAATACCATCCTTGTTAATGTCACGGGTGTTCTCTGAATTCAATAATATATAACTCAATATAGAACAAAACACCCTATGAATTGATGGCGTATGGAAAGGTGTGACAGGAATTAAATGGAGAGAAATGAAATACATAAATACATCAATATCTTCCATTGAGAGGGTGGAATTCAGTTACTTATTGTCTAACTCTGAACTTCAGAACAATGAATTTATGTGTTTTTATTAAATACATTTATTTATTAAACATGTAAATCTGGACTTTTTTGCTATTTGTCATTTTTCTATTGCATATATATAGACTGAAATACAGGTTTGAAAATAGTACTCGGGAATTCAAGTATCATATCAAGGATACACACAGGTTAGCTGATATTTCTGTATTTCTCATGGGATGAAGAAAAAAAAACATCTAAGGAGAAATGTATTCTCCAAACTATAATCCGTTTCATAGCCTATGAAGAGAGGCTGATTAACACATTTCTCATGCTGTTTGTGAATACATAACAAAGCTGCTCACCAGAGGAAATAGCAGACTGAAATTTTATTTCAAAGCTGACCTTCTGGGTGGTGCTCCAATGACATCCCTTCTAGTACTATACTCTGGTATTATAGTATAGTTATTAAAATATAATAATAAAACCAAATTCTGATTGTCTGTGTCTAGTCAAGTTGACTATAAAGAAATAGCTGCCTTTTTTAATGGTCAATTAAACACTTATGATTACATAGCCAAAGAATCACAGTGTTCCTTACAGAAGATACTTGAGGTTAGTATGACATATAAATCAGCAAACATAGTTTAGAACAAGTAAATGACTAGACATTAGTAACAAGCAGACTGAAAATATCATGAAAGCAATTAAAAATATTTATAGACTATGTTTCATGAAACCAAAATAATGCTCATTTTTTCAGGAGATGACTATTTACTGTAAATAATACAGTTAATGGCATACATTCATCATATCTTGCATTAATTAGATTTTTTCTTTCCATTAGGATTTATGAAACAGTTTTAAGTACCAATGTCAACAACAGTTAACATGATTAAAACTGCATTCCTAATAAGAATTTTATCCCAACTTGTATTAATGTTTATTTAAAAATGCTTCTGTTCTGTGGAGCCATCTGTTTCTCGCTAGTTATAGTACCTGAGTTCTACAATCATAGGACCCAAGGGAGATTTTAATCTATTTTTTCTTCATGCTGTTGCAGGCATTCACTACTTCATTCAAAAGAAATATGGCAACTGAAGTTAAGAAGTTGTAGTCAACAGGAAAATGTTAGCAAACTTTTAAAAATGAGACTTCTTGACAAGTCCTCTAATTTTATTGGTACAATTGCTGGCTGAAAATTTAAACTTGATGATTTTCTTGCATCATTCTAGGCAGTCAAAATCAGTCATGTCTCTGTATTTATGTTGAAAAATACACTAGCTTTGCAAATAAGCTTTCTCTAAACCTATGACTTTCATGTCACCTCATGAAGACTATTAAAATTAATTAAAAATAAGTAAATTCTCATTTAAAAACAAGAAATCAATTGGCTGTCATTTTTGATTAATTATTCTGGAATAGAGTGGTGTTTAATCTATGAATTTATTGCACATTATTCTAGTACTATAAAAACAGCATGTGAATTAGGTATGACATGTCTCATAGTAAATGGACAGAAAATTGTTTTGCTTTTGAAGTCTTTGTTATATCATGTGATCATCTGCTCCTGATTTAGTAGGTCTTTTCTGTTAAGTACGGACATTTATTACTTTGTAATAAAGGTAAGATTTTTAAGTAACAAGAGCTACAAAATTTCACATGTTGAAAAATAATATATGGTATGTAGAGGCAAGCCTGTGTTTTACAGGTTTTGCCGATGGGGATTTTGCATAAAAAGTAAATCAGGCTTGGTTGGTACTACAACACACTGTAAAATATACATACATACTTTAATCATGTTGAGACAGAATAGGCATACACAGAAAGGCTTACATATAGCAATCAAAATTTTGTGTGGATTGGAGAAAATATACAGTCCTCTGTATTCAGTAGTTTATAACATGTCATGAACACAAATGAGGATTTTATAAGAACCAAATGACCTAGTATCTTAGGAAAAATGCTTACTAAAATCTTGGAAGGAAGGTACAAAGAAAACAGAAGTGAGGTATTAAATACATCTGATCCTTTACTACAAATACAGTCAAAAATCAGAGTGCAGTAAAATCGCTGTGTTCCTAGTGTTTAAACTAAGGTTACACTAAGAGATATATTATCACATACGCATTATCTAAGTGATAGTGATATTACGTGATGAATTAAAGAGCTTAATGACAAATTGCCTTTATCGTGCACTTAAGATCATCTCACCTGCAGTCTCTCTACTAATTGATTGCCACCGAGACTACTTTTACTACTTTTAGGTGCAAATAGTTGAAGTCAGGCAATGGCCATCTGTAGCCTAACCTGCACAAGGAGAGCAGAGAACAGTTCTCACTTGCTGGGCTCCTGGATATGCATGGCTTATAGAGAGGAAAAATAAGACTGGCTGTTCACGTCTAGACTATACCTAGGTATGGGACATTACAGAGCACCTGCTACTAGACTGTCATGATTTCCTTGGTTCAAAAATTTCTGAGTTTAAAACAGACTGGAGCTCATGTTTGCAGTCATGAAGAGTACAGTGAAGAGGGGCTGCATGAAGACTAGGACCAGTGTTAGCCAGATGCCTCAGTCATGCAAAAGCATGTGTAAGTTCACTTTTATCAAAATACTAAATGTTACACAATAGTGAGTATAGCCAACGCACAGGAAAAAAAAGAATAGGAAAGTAAAATTAATCTCTCAGGTGAAGGGAAGGATGGGTGTTTTATTCAAAAATAAAAGCAGAAATGAGAGTTGTGTATGGGGGAAGAAGGCCTTAAGAAATCTGACCTAAAAATGAATTTGATCTTGCTTTGAGACCTCTAGCGGCGTTTCCCAACAGAAACTAGCTATATTCTATGGAGGTGAGGAGTAAAAAATATTTTCTATAGATTCCAACAAGAATCCCTTTTCTTTGGAAACTCCCCTGTTTTCACTTCTCTCAGGTTTGGGGAATGAAACATTTCAAGTGTGATTTATAACTACTTTCTTTTCTGTAGTAGTAGTAGTGGTAATCATAACAATCAGAATCAGAATCAAACAGAATATAGCAGGGAAATCTTGTGAATCTATGGGAGAATTTTTTGAGAAAAATGAAAACCATCATGCTTCTACTAAGCTCAGAGCTCCCTTTCCCTGGCAGTCCTCCAAAACCTTTCTTATTTTATGCCATCTTGTGGGTAAAAAGAAGGCTGCCAGTTCCTGATTTAAGTCTCCATTGGCTGTTGTCCTGGCTATCTTTCTTTTTTTCCCCCCTATTGGTTATTTCATATACTTTAGTCTACAATTAGCCCACAGGGCCTTAATAAAGGCAGACGCTCTTTTCATCCCTTTTCGGCTGTATGCAGTCATACAAATTGTGCAAGGTTACATATTGAGATTTCCAGAACACTTTGCTGGAAAGCTCTGCTTAGAAATTTTACTGAAGCTTTAATTCTAAAGCTGTCTTTTCAGTGCTGCTAGAACTAAGAATAATCATAATAACATAAACTTATTGACGTAAAAATAATTCTTGCAAAAACATTCAGCATTTTAACTTAACATCCAAACATAGGAATGGAAAGAAATTGAAAAATAGTTGGTATCAGCAAAAAAAAAAAAAACACATTGACATGCCATTGCAAAACTGGTTCAGATTGTTTATATAATGCTGTATCTGCCTTCAGATGTTCTCATCTTTATTGGGAAGTTCACGATAGCAGTAAATTCCTAGTCTGTATATTCCTTAGCCGTTATGACTAGTAACACAGGCAGAGAGACACTTCCTAATTTCACCCTTTGTTGTATCCCCAGATACACCCAATTCGAACTGCAGAGTTTGAATTATTCTTACTTAGGGAAGTCAGATGTTCTTTAGAAATCTTGATTTTTCATATAAGCTAACAGAAAGCGTCAATTAGCCAAAGCAGTAGAGTTTACTTTCCATATTTTCATCAAATGAGTGAAGAGTTCAGATCAGAGTGTTGCTTTGTGCAGGTATGATTCCAAAAAGATTTAGGCTACAGGAAAGATGTCTCCTGTTAGAAGCAGGTGCTGGAGATCCAGGTATTGTGTGCTTTCTAAGTGTGCAGCTCACTTTGACTGAGTCCTGTCTTGTGTCCTGTCTCTTAGAATGTGTGTCAAGGGCATGAAAGAGTATGATGCATAATTAAGAGAAATTATTTAATTAATTCTAGCAGGTTTTGTGACATTGTAGTACAGGACTATCTGACCAAGTGCAAGAATAATTGATAAAGATGACTACATTCCCTAAAAGTTTTACAAACTGTAATAAAAAGCTGCACTGTAAATCCAAAATGACTTGCAAAACTCAAGGGAAAAGTGAATATGATCTCTTCCCAGTTATTGTAGCACAGACAATATAATTTTTGAACTTCATGACAGCTCTATTGCTTTTTGTGCCATGATTTGGCAGTGTGTTATGGGTACTTCATCCAGAAATGCTCTTTCATCCAAGACTGCAAAGTCAAGACTTTTCTTGTCATCCTTTTATGACATTGTAACTTAAAAAAGATACAACACTAAATACAATGGAGAAAATGAAGCTGAAATCAGCACTGTCTGGAGTGCATGTGATTCTGAGTGACTGAGTAACAAATCAGTCATTACAGCAAGGGCAACACATTTGTATATATCTGTTTCTCATGAAAATAATTACAGACAGTGTTTTACACATTTTTCAAGAAAGATTAATTTATTTGAAAGATATCTCTTAGATTTCAAAAAAGCCAAATTGTATAGAATTACAAAGAGAAGGAATAAAGCGAAGATTTTTGTAATGTTATGTTTGGGATTCATCACACCTGAAAAATACATATCTGGAATGTGACATAAAAATCTAAGCTAGCTACCATTGTCTTCATTTATAGATAATGGAGAGAAATAGTTCTTCAGAAGGCAATTCATCTGATCTTTCCTAGATGCCTCTCTTATGTGATGCTTATCCCTTTCCATTAAGTATAGAGTATAGGATAAGTAGCCTATATATATACCTGCCACAGTTATTTATGACAGATGCACTCACCTATATCACTTAAGTACACACAGAACACAAACATGAGGCAGGAAGACAGTTTCTACCCTAAGGAAAGTGCAAACCCAAAATCATTTAAAAGATGCTTGAAATATATATATACAAAAAAAGAAACTGCACACACCTGTCCCCCCCAGAAAAAAAAAAAAAAAGAAAAACCCAAAACCACAACACTAAACTCCCCCAAAATGACCAACAAAACAAACAAAAAAAAAAAAACCACCAAAGAGCAGTGTCATCCGTAGTGGTTGTTTCTGTATAGTAAGGGTAGTACAGATTCTCTGATGCCTTGTGTAGTTCTAATTGAAGAAATTTCCAGGGAGGCAGCAATTCAGGTTTACAGATGTTTACAGCAAAAGAAAGTTTATCTGACTACTTAACAAATGAATTCAGACATATGGCTGCACAAAAATGGTCTTGGCTCAGAACTGACATGCAGAATATCATAGATAGGCCAAATATAAATATCTGGAAAGTGGTTCAGATCAAAGATAACAATTAGTTTCTGGACCTGAAACATTTTGATGGCTAAAACAGGGCAGAAGAGAGATCTGGAAAGAAAGAATAAGACCTCTCTTCCAGACACATTAAACTTGAGCTGCTGATGAATTTGCTATGAGGATATGCAAGAATTCTGAAGCCAAAACTTTCAGAATGATCCAAGATCAACATTTCAATGGAAAAACCTGATGAATATTACAGTTTCATAGTGGAGTTTAATCACTAGTTATTCAAAGAAATAATAATAGCAAAATTTAGTTATTGATGTTTTCATGCTTGATTAGACTTAGAAATGTTAAGTACACAATTAAACTTTACATCAGATGGTAGATTATTTATGAAATCTTCATT
Organism: Cuculus canorus; assembly: GCF_017976375.1. Taxonomy (NCBI): domain Eukaryota; kingdom Metazoa; phylum Chordata; class Aves; order Cuculiformes; family Cuculidae; genus Cuculus; species Cuculus canorus. The sequence goes on from NC_071401.1 coordinate 41,152,104, forward strand.
AAAACTTCTTTATTAAGCTGAGCAAGTAAAGCCAGACAATAAACATGATGTATGTTTTAGTTATCAACAAGCTTGTACAGAAAAAATAACTGAATTCTAAAGTATGACTGTATTGACCTTATTCAGTCACAGTAAATATTACTCTTCCAAAATGTGAACTGCTTTCATAGGACTCCTGGAAGAGTAATGTGAAGAGCAGTGACAAAAACTGGGCTCTATGAGAAGATGCTGCCTTAATCAAATTCCAAGTAAATATACGAGTTTTGTTATATACATTTTCACAGAGAGGAAAGAAGTTGTAGTCTATTTAACCAGTATGAAAGTGAACGCACAAAAAGTAAGCCTGGCAAAATGGGTTAATGCACATTTATGGTAAGTGCTTTGTATTTTTTTTTTTATGAAAGTATACTATGCAGAACAATTAACTTAAAAGGATCAAGTACATGTGAGAAGGAAGATTATCAGAGGGGACTGCAACTAAGGAAATGTTTTGCAGATGTACTGCATTTAAATTAATAAAATCTCATTAGGTTTTATGTTTGCCAATAACGGCTGGAAAAGTTACCATACATTGTAGGAACAATTACCCAAATCTTCACTGTCTCATTAGGTTTGTCATACTGTTTTCATTATAATACATTAGAACTTGCAAGTGAGCCTTCAGTAATGACATATTGTTCCAATTCTCCTTTCAGCAGGCTCTAAGATATTTCAGTATTTGTATTGTAAGCCAGCAGGTGTCTTCACTTTGGGTTTTTTCTGAATCAGTTTTATACACAGACCTCCAGACACAGAATGGAATGTAAAAGGGCTTTCAACAACCAAATAAAAATGAGTCTGATTAGAGCAGAGCAATACACACTATATTTATGTTTTAATGATAATTCAAGGTACTAAAAATGTACATCTTTAGAGTATACATCTATTCCTGTAAGTCCTGTTAGTGAAAGCTGTATTAATGCAAATAAACCACGTGATATATAAAGTTTACAAATTTGCATAACAAATGGAAGGCGTAAAGCTGATTTGAATATCTAAGGCATTATAAACTTCAATGAGAACAACCAACACTGTTTGAGCTTGTAAGGCACTTGCATTCAAATGAGTAAGATTTCAAAAGGTTGTGATCTTTAAAACACTTTGAAGCTTCTTACTTCAAATCTTAAGAAACTCAAGGTTAAAATAAATATTGGATTTAAGTGAGTAGGGGAACACTTTTAGAAACAATAAGCAAAAGAAATCACCTGTATTTATACCTATTTAGTATAAATATCACATGACCTTCAAAAAATCAGAGATTGTTTCGTGTGCTGTACATGAGAAAATAAAACTCCAACAAGTAAGTCCTCTTAGATCTACAAGGACACTGTTTATTTTAGCTACACAATGAAGTAAAATGTTGAATATCACATTAAGGTAGGTACTTGCATATCCTGAAAATCCGATAAGAATATTATGTTTACATCACCACAGTAGCTCAATCTTCATTTGTTTCAGAACTGTGATATGAAGCTGGTTTATGTGATAACCACAGGCTGAACATAATGGCAATAAATCCAACATATTTAAAAAAAAAAAGAAGCAGACTTTTCTAATTTATTTTCATTTCTTTAAAGTTGCGCTTTTTTAATAATTTTAATTACTCTTTCTCTATGTTTCATATTTATTCCTAGAAATGAAGAAAAGTGAAAGCGGAATCAGATAATAGGGAAAAATGAAGGAGAAAAAAAAGTCTATTTAATAGACTATAGCTGGTACTGTGAGATATTTGCCATCTTCTCCAATCCTATCTTTCTCATGGAAAAATGTGAGGAAAAGAAACAAGTGACACATGCTCATTCTCATTTTTACAGAAACCAGCCTAACAATTAATTTTAACTAGATCCAGGATTAGTTCTCTAAAATCAAACTGCTTATTAAAAGTACCACAATTAAAGTTGCATTCTACTCCTGATTTGATAAATAATATGTAAGTATTTCATGTGATTTCTGAAAATTTCTAGACAATCCATTAAATTGTAGCCATCTCGGTGCATAAACAAAGCAGTTGTTGTCAGGGCAGGAAATTAATACGGGCTACAAAATGGTCTCTGATCCACTGCCTACTTTGCCTTTACCACAGCCTTGCTACAGCTGCGGTCACCACAGAGCTGAATGACAGATATAGTTGTGATAAAAGTTGTTAATATTAATTGCTTGAAACATTGAATTTTCATCAGATTTCCATTAGCATGAAACAGCATGAGATTCCTCTCAACGAACATCAGGCACAGTGTAAACATCTCTAATGAACTACCTATTACAGACAGAAATATGTACACAGGAAAATTAAATGAACCAATCTCTAGAAGTACCTTTTTCTCCTCTAGAGAGAAACTATGGTGACCATCTGCAGATTATATACACAGTTACAGACCAATGCACTCAGATCAGGTGCTCATGAACCTGGCAAAGGGGTGAGCAAGTGGGGTGAGCAGAAAAAAAACCTTCACTAACCCACAAAGAAATGAGAAAATCTCCAAATGTTTGTAAAAAATTGTAGGAAATCTGGAAAACAAAAATCAGAGTAGCTTTTGTGAAGACCAGAATATTAAAGTACCAGAAATCTATTTTCTTCACTGTAACAGAGTACTCTTTAATTTGTTTTTACATTAAATATACACCTTGTCTTTTATTTATTAAACGGATTCAAAAGCCTAAGAAAAGGCATATAAGAACATACTACTGTTGTGGCAAATCCAACCAAAAATCAAACAGGAGATACTTTCAAGGGACTTTTCTTTGACATAGATGAAGGATAGCTTTTCCCAGACAACTCAGTTGGAGCTCTTCGGTGCTACTTTTAAGCCATACTTCAGTAGACTTTATAACAACTTTACAACTGGACAGCTTGCTCTCTTACCCCATATTACTCCATTTTATCTTCTGCCTGATGGTCACCCCTGCTGTTACTTAATACTGTACTGATACCCTTGGGTCTGCTCTTTTCAAGATTCAGGTTTTCTTAATTAATGTCTTTCTTGCTGCTCTATTTTTTTCTCACTTTTAATTTGTCCATGAACTTTAATTAAGCTCCTTCATCATGGCTCGCAGGTTTGGCAAGCTTTGTATGTCTATATATATATCTCTGCTCACCCAGCAAGATGACCCAAGTTTTGTAACTCTATGAAAATTATATTACTTGAGTTCATGTCTTGTGTAAGAGAAATAACAATAATATAGATAGGATAGGTAGACTGACTTAGGTCCATTTTTTAACATAAAAGGTGAAAAAAAATGTTTCTAGGAGAAAAAAATACTAAATATAAATATAAACTAGATTAAACTAACTTTTATATATTCAAATGTTTGTTTTATACTTACTCTGAATGAAAAGAGTTGTAATTCTTCTTGGAAAGTGTCAGTCAACAGGAGAGTGCGCACACCTACAAGTACCTATTTCACCATTCTTTGACTTTTTTTTCACATACTTATCCACAGTTAAGTTTATTTACATGTGAATAAAAATCCTCTTAAATTTTTCCAAAACATGGTATTGTAATCAAAACCATTAGTCTGGTCGGTCCTATAAATTCTAGTAGGATTTTCCAGGTTCCTAAGGGCTGTTGTTTTATCTGCTGCTCCCCATTCCTGGCTTATCAATACATATAGCTATGAACTGTGAGCATGCACTTTATTTTCTCATCTCAATTTCTTTAGATTATGTTGTACAAAACTTGTAGAAGATTCTTGCAAAAATATTCTTGTTGACGCTAATAACTCATATCACTTACTACTATGAATTAAGCTAGTCTATCTGTTGACTTGTGAGAGCAGCATGCTGGATACTCTTCCAGTTACTGACTTTACTAATTATTTTTCTTTCCCTACAGAATCTTTTCTGAAATCTACTTCCCTACAAGGTTACAAAAACTGATAATGCAACCCAGATCCGGATTAGAGTAGACCACTTTTTTTGATCATTTTATTGTGGTTTCACAGTATAAACCTGTCATATTAGTGTTGTGGCCTGCAGGATGGAACTTCACTAGTTTTGTGGTAGAAAAAGAACAACTTAGAATCATAGAATCAGACAATAGTTTGGATTGGAAGGAACCTTAAAGATCATCTAGTTCCAACACCCCTGGCATGGGCAGGGACACGTCCCACTAGACCAGGCTGCCCAAGGCCCCATCCAGCCTGGCTTGAATACCTCCATGGATGGGGCGTCCACAACTTCCCTTGGCAACCTGTTCCAGTGTCTCACCGCTCTCATGATGAAGAAATTCTTCCTAATGTCTAGGCTAAATCTGCCATTCTCCAGTTTGTACTCATTGCCACTCATCCTATCCCCACAAGCCTTTACGAATAGCCCCTCTCCAGCTTTCCTGCAGGCCCCCTTTCAGGTACTGGAAGGTCACTATAACATCTCCTCGGAGCCTTCTCTTCTCCAGGCTGAACCCAAATTCTCTCAGCTTGTCCTCATATGGGAGGAGCTCCAGCCCCCTAGTTATCTTTGTAGCCCTCCTCTGGACCCGTTCCAACAGCTCCATATCCTTCTTACGTTGGATATTCCAGAACTGGACATGATACTTTAGATGAGGTCTCACAAGAGAGGAATAGAAGGGCAGAATCACTTCCCTCTACATGCTGGCCCCACTTCTTTTGATGCAGCCCAAGATACAGTTGGCCTTCTGGCCTGCGAGTGCACATTGCCAGCTCATGTCAAGCTTCTCATCAACCAGCACTCCCAAGTCCTTCTCTGCAGGGCTGCTCTCTACCACATCATCCCCAAACCTGTTTTGAAATTGGGGATTGCCCCAACCCAGGTGCAGGACCTTGCAATTGGCCTTGTTGAACCTCATAAGGTTCTCACGGCCCAATTCTCCAGCCTGTCCAGGTGCCCCTGGATGACATCCTGTCCTTTCTGTGTGGCAATTGCATCACTCAGCTTGGTGTCTTCTACAAACTTGCTGAGGGTGCACTCAATCTCACTGTCTATATAATTGATGAAGATATTAAACAGCACCAGTCCCAGTACAGCCCCCTAAGGGACACCACTTATCACAGATCTCCATCTGGACTTTGAGACATCAATCACTACTCTTTGAATACGAACATCCAACCAGTTTATTATCCACCTATAAAAACCTGAAGGATTCTTATGAGCCAAGAACACATAGCAAGCCCAGTTTTATTTCTTATTGTTTCTCTACTTACATCTGTGGTCAGACATGGCACACACAGTGTATTTCTAATCTCAGGACTCTTTTTCTCCATCAGGGAAAGCACTAATTCATTTGAGTGAAAAATTATTACATTATCATTACAACTTCCATTTGCTTGGAGTTGACCACGTAAAAGAATATCAAGCTGAGGAAGCTCTCTCTGAAGTTTCCTCACAGCCCATATTTGGCACCTGATTTAATAAATAATATTTGTCCTTGTTTAGACTCTCTGTGATTGTCACCTTTTTGACTTGTTACATGATCCCTCTCTAATTCACAGGCCATAACAACTCTGCCCTTAGCAATCAACATATTTAGTTCAAGGAATTCATGGTGAAGGGCTAGGAGGGCAGTGCCCAAGACTGTCACTAATCAAGTAATTGTGGGAGAGAATTGTGTGATAAAACACTGATGTGTTTGTTTCTTTTTTTTTTTACTAAAAAAAAAGAGAAATTATATTAAGAAAAAATACCTTAAAGTTTGAGAATCAAACACTTAAAAGCTAGGGGTCACCTAGGACCTAGTCAATCAGTCTGAAATCTACCTTATAAGCTTATTCTTTAGGATAAGTTTCAGTGGATATGGTTGCAACACTATAATGCATACAGCCTGTGTGGCAGAATAAAGGTTGCAGCAGTCACCTGAATTAATTTGTTTTACTTATTGCTACAGATTACTTAAAAATACTAAGATTTACATGCGAATCTTGTTCTTTGAACATAAACTTTTTGAGTATTAAATTCTAATTAATGCAGGAGGCACCTGTTTAAGTTACATCTACACTGTGTACATTCACAATAACATTTTGCAACTCTTAAGGGAACATTTTTTATTGATTAAGTGGAACTAGTTGAGTAAGAGTTTTAACTTCATTAGATTATCTGTGTGAACCCTGAGCAAGGCACCCTACTAAGTACAAGCCTTATTTCTAAGATATGCATTGTCCTGTCTAGGTATGTATTTCTTCTTCAGATAAAGGGCTGAAATGTAACTTCTTTATTCCTGTGTCAATATTTTTTTTTTTAATCATGTACTTCTTTTGAAATGTACTTCTTAACATTGCAAGAAACCAATCATAAGCTCTTGCCCTTTGAAATGTAGGACAAATGACCACAACCACGAATATAATAAAAATGAGAAGGGCAGGAAATTTCAAAGAACAGAAGAATGATTATTTAAGTGCTAAAGAGGTTTTTTACTGCTTTAGTTATATAAATTGGCACTTCTCATTTTTCTGAATTATACTACTGAACTAGCAACAAAATCTACACAGGATAACTAGGCTACGCCATCTAAAATCACAATCTAATAGACTCTCCTCCATCACAACAGTAAAACAACAGGAATAATAACTAACAGTACAATTGCATGTAAGCTTTGGCTTTATTTTCCAAGGTACTGAAATATTTGTAGTTGTGGTAAGGAGAAATTCTGGTTGCTTCCGTAGGGCCTTAGAAAAGCAGAAATTACCGGTCATGATTCTTTTTCATTTACTAATTTGTAAATCATGAATTATTCTACTGATGTTATTCGTTAGCAATTAGCTGATGTAGATAAATATGTACAGCAGTGTACAGTGAGTGCTGATGAAAACAGTCAACCCTGCTTCCTTATAAGAATTCTAAAATCAAGTTTTGCTATTTTTTAAAGGTACAGTGTTAATTTTGTATAAAAACTTCCATAATATGTCAGTCTGACTTCAAATATAGGCTGAAAAAATATTATAGCCATAATAAAAAAAAATAAAAAAAATCCACCCATAGTTAGAGTACACTAAGACTGAAGGAGTTTAGATTTCAGTGTTCCTGAATTATAAATTCAGGCTGCTGAATGAGTTAAGAATATTTCTTAATTACAGACAACCATCCAGGTCTTACGAAAGCCACTGAGACCCTGCAGTTACTTTGTATTTTGAAAGTCGTGTTATTCTAAGAATAGGTCTTGTAAATTTCTGGAGTTTCTTTGTCCTTGTTTTAATTAAATTAAGAAGAGGAAAAATAAGTACTTTCTTGGCTATTATGAGAGCAGTAGGTGCATCAGCCTTATATTCTCCTATTCATTTCTAGTTTTCATTCATCACTGGTGAAGTATAAGAAAAAATCTCAAAATGTACATATGAATCTCTAAGACTGAAAAAGCACTGGTTTAATGATAATGCTCATGGCCTTTAGTGCATAACAAGCTTTGGAGGCTATGCAAGAGAAGTGTGACATAACTCTTTATGGCTTCTGGTACTAACGAGTTATGAGGCACTCGTATATGTGAGATAAACCCCAAAAGTTACTGTAGTCCATATCATCTCTCCATTATATCTAGAGACATGAAATAGCCAGAATTCAGCCCATACTTTCAAGTGCCATTGTAAATTTGAGTAGATCGGCACATCTGCTCCTTGCCTTTTCATTTGTTATTCTTGCTTTTCTTTGACTTCTGTATTATATTAACATGTTTATTCTCTTCCTTTGTTTATTTGCATTACTTAATTTGTAGTTGTTTTAAGCAAGTATTAAGACAAGCATCCTCCACTGTTTATAGACGTCACATTAGTCAAACAGAATTTAGGACATCCTATTTCCATCAGCAAAGTTAAATTCATTCCAAAGGCAAAGCAGCTGAAACAGATTACAAATGCTACTCCTATAAAGCGAAGCCAAGTTTTTAAACTTAGTCCTGTCCTAGGAGAAGCCCAGGGACAGACAGTTGTAATTATTTTTTTTGCTTTCCATTTGCTGTAGGGGGGAAGTCATTTTACTGCCGCCTGTTATAATACATGGCTTATCTCCCCTTTTGTAGAATGCTCTATTTGGCCTGTCATTCATAGAAGGCAGAATTGAGGTTCCGTATGTCCCTTATGCGTGTCCTTTCAACCCCTCCAGAATTACTTACCCAAGGGGAAATATAACATTTGCCAGTCCTTGTTGTTCTCTGTGTTTTAAGGTTCATTATACTGGCACTGAAGGACAGCTGGTATATGGTTCTTCATTTATGTACTTTCAGTTGGGGTCAGTCACATTGTCACCTACAATATACAATTATAGAAAACAGATCATTACAATGTAATTCAGGACATTTTCACAATACACTAAAAGATAAAGATCCTAAACCAAATTCATAATAGATGAACACTATTTGGAGGCAAAGATCAGAGGTATTAACAATGTTGAAATAAAACACTGTGATGTAACCTCATGATATTTTTGTGCTACAGCAGTGAAAGTGTTTTATAAGAGATGCATTGTCAAGACAGGCAAGAACACAACTAGATGTATCTGTACAGCATTCTCGTTTATGAAAAAAAATATTCTGCTAAAAAATAATTGCGATGCAAAACCTCTCTGCAAATAGCATTCATCTGAGAAGATAATAGTGAGGAAGATGCTTCACAGAGGACTTCATAGGGCTGTAGAGACCCACACTAGCTAAGAATCTGTCCATGTAATTCTAGGAATGAAAGATGAAGACAGAAAATGGAAATACAATGCCTCCTTTTTCTCTGCATCTGTGTGAGATGTATTCATAATGTGTCCAAACATTCAGTTGGAAACATTTTGAGAACAGAGGCATACCCATCAAGTGGGAGGAGGACAGACTTGCTGAACATTTCAGTTTCTGTATATGAGCTTTTTGTTTCAATGATTAGTTGTCATTCTGGGTCATTGCTGATAAAGATCCCACTAGAAGGGAGTAAAAGATTTACCCTAGATTAGGCATAGTCTATGTCATTATGAATTCTGCTGTCAGAATCATGCAGGTGGCGTGAAAGTTTATAGGCGACACACACTGGTGCTGAAACAGAGGATCATTTTTGTTTGGTATTTTAACAGAGTTTATAAGGTAACATTATGTCACATAATGTACAATATATAGAGCACATTTTGGGGAGATGTTTACAATTTTCAACAGACACTGAAATAGCTAATCTAATTGACTCCATTGTGCCTGCAAAATGTCAGTTCAAATACCATAAAACATTACTGCTGACACATCTAGAACAGCCTTGCTCTGTTTTTTTACAGATTCATAATGTGCAGTAACATCAACTGTAATATAACATGATACATATTTTAATACACACATAAACCTCTACTGGGGTTTTTCTTTCTCAAACAATTCTTAAGAAGCAATGGTCTTTCTTGGGAAGTGTCCTGTCGGTGATTCATCATTATCTCACTTCCTCTTATTAAAAAAAAAAAAATAACACAATAAATCCTTGGAGGCTACAGAAGTTTAGATTCCCATCACTGTCTCTGTCATTCTCCTATTGAGATTAACCTGTCATATCTTGTTCTGGTTTTGGCTGTAAGGCCCAGATCTGTAAAGAAACTGGCAACGTATTTTGCATTCCAGGCGTCACTGGGTAAAATATGTAAACAATGTTAGAACTATGATAGGATTTTCAGATCAAGACCCAGATTTCTGATCATCCTACCATGAATGTCCTCCTCACCAAGTTAGAAAGCTTGCTTGCTCTATCTCCTTGCCTTTCATAGAGTGGATATGGACAAGTACCTTGTGAAAGGAAAGTGGACAATATTCCTTACATTTAATTCAACTAACCTTTCTTCTAGCCTGACAGTCAACATGCTGCTTTTACTTGAATTTCAGTCTGCACTGAATAGGGAAAGAACTGCACTTGTTTGTCACATTTTGTTGAATGCTTTTAACACTGCCACAACGCTTAAAAACAGGGTGCATAATTTCTATGATGTGAATTTCTCTAATACTACTTTTGACATCTACAGGGGACACACATGACTCTAAGTTAGCCTAAGCTGGTTTTATAGACAGCAGAAACAGCCATTTTAGGGATCAATTCAGCTGACACATTTTAGATGTTTGCATTAGCTTTAGATAAATCTCTTTAGAAGTTTATGTTCTTCTTCACTGACTACAAAAAGAAGACCTGGAGTTTAAACACCCACCTTTGGTTGGATAAAAGCTACCTCAATGGATCTTGGAAGAGATGAGACAGTGCCCATTTTCAGAGGTATGACTCCATTGCTAAAGCTTTCAGTTTCAGTAGCAGTTTTATACTAATAAAAAAAAAAAATCAGAATTGCCTCTCCTTCTTTTCTTATTTTAGGAGCTGTTTAAGTAGCTTTCAGGCACTCAGGAAGAGGGATTATCTCATTTATATCTATAGCATTGAGTTTAAAAGACCCCATTTTTTAAACTGGAATATTTGGGCAGTTCTTAAAGAGCAAATAGTAATGATGAGTACTAATCACTCACTGTCTATAAAAGGAAACTGGTTGTGATGCCAGCATCTCTGTTGCCAATGACCAGATTTGGTCAGAAGAATTATGTTTCAGAAGTTCTTAAAAAGAACACAGTGGATAATTTCCAATACTTGGGTGCATGGTTAAACTGCCTAGGGTGAAACATTGTTCAATATTCAAGTAACAAACAGATATTTTCATCTTTTCAAGCTACGTTGCTAATACATCTGTTTTGTCTTTCTCTTCCCAGTGTATTAATTTGTGCTTTTCTTTGATTTGGTCGACTCTTTCAATTTGTTTTATTCTTTCTATGTGGTAACAAAAAGTAAACCCAAAACTGTTCAGTTTACAAGGAATGAGCTATGTAAGCTTATCCCTAGTAGTTTGGTTTTGGCCTTAACTTGTCCTATGCAGTTGAGTCTACTAGCAACATTCTGTACAGACTTCTTGTAAATTTCAAGTGCCTTATCATAATTCCGATGTTAGATTTATATGAATGTTATCTAATGTCACTTTTCTTACCATAAAAGGCAAACACATGAAAGTGTGGCATAAAATGCATAGTGGACAGCTGTGAGTCCACTTGGTATTTTTAATTTCTAATTCCTTGAAATCTAAAACCATAGACAACTTGTCTTTTGTCTATCCCTGTCAAACCACTCATCATCAGAGCCAATAACCCAGGGCCTGGGTTTTCAAAAATATATTTGAACATAATTGTAGCTTGATTTAGGAAGATGTCTGTCCTGGTTTTGGCTGGGATAGATGAATTTTCTCCCTATTAGCTGGTATAGTACTGTGTTATGGATTTAATATGAGAATAGTGTTGATGACATAATGATGTTTTCAGTTGTCGCTAAGTAATGCTTATACTAAGTTAGGGACTTTTCAGCTTCCCACAGACAGCAGGTGCACAAGAAGCTGGGAGGGAACATAGGCAGCACAGCTGACCCAAACTGACAATGGGATATTCCTTTCCATATGTCATCACACTTAATAATAACTGGGGGGCAGTTATCTGGGGAAGGGGATTGCTGCATGGGAATGTGCTGGGCATTGGTCATTTGGTGTTGGTGAGCAATTACACTCTGTATCACTTGTTTTGCATATTCGTATCATTATTATTATTATTTTCTCTTCTTTCACTGTTCTATTAAACTGATTTTATCTCAACCCACAAATATTAAGGTTGTTTTGTCCTTTGCTTCTGTCCCCCATCCCACCGTTGCAGGTGGGGTGATGAGGGGGTGAATGAGCATCTATGTGATGTTTAGCTGCCTGCTGGGTTAAACCACAATAATGTCTAAACACATTGGGCACTCAGCTCTGCTTAAAAATAGCGTTTTGAGAAGTAGTTAGTCAATTATTCTGTTTCACTGTTCTTATAAATATCCTCTATGCAGCTTTCAAAGCCCAGTCTACAGCTTATATAAAAGCCTCCTACAAACATTTAAAAAAGCAAGAGATAATGCTGAAAACTCATATGATTTTGAGAAGAAAAACTTCGCATAAAAAGTTCTGATCCATGAGCAAGAACTAATAAAGCAATGTCAAGGCAACAATCCCAGGATAATAAAATATTTGAAATAAGATCTTGGAAACACTTGATGAAAGCTATTGCTATATAAAATCTAGTAAAATTATTTCAGAAGATAGATACATAATACAAAGTTTGTGTAAACAATCATATCAGGAAAAAAATCATGAATCTTTGTATAGCTTTCAAGTTAGAAGCAAGAATTACTAAGAGGTGATGAATTATGTGATACTTTCAAATATTCCATTGAAAGGAAATGAGATTTTTCCTTCACCTGTAGGTGGAAACCTCAACATGAGCAGGACTACATTGTCACTGTAATATCTCTTTGTCAAATAGCCCTTCTTTTATTATCTAATATCTACTAACTAAATGCCATTAGAACAATATCACAAGTGAATACATTTATTTTTAAACCTCATATGTGATAGACTAGATGTAACATAAGCCTGTAATTATCTGAAAAGTATTATCTTCTTCTGTGGCCAGTATTTGTTCCGGAAGTGAAAAAAACCTTTTCTTTGAGTTTTTTTCAATTTTTCTCCTTTTCTATTTTTTTTCCTGTAGCCAAGAGGTGTTTAGAATTTGACTGTAAGCCAAATTTTTTTGGTTTTTTTTTTATAACAAAAAAAAAGATTGAATTTGGTGTGACTTACAGCCTGCATTTTTTTACTCTTTCTGGATTGTGAGAAACATGAGATAAAGATTTGCCTGTAAATGTTGATGATGCTCAAGAAAAGAAGTGTATGCTCAAACATTTTAAAAATGTGTTGTTTTAAGGTTTTAAGTTTTAAAGATCTTTCTAACTTAAGTATAAATCAAGTCAGTTAAACATTATTGTGAAAAACTATCAGCAAAAGTGGTGAGCAAAAAGCTCACCACTTCTTAGAACTGCATTGAATGGCACCCAACAGGACAATGGTTTCATTCAACATTCATGCAGAGGTCATGTTACCCACCATTGACCCATATCTGAAGCTACACAAAAGGGATAGTTTTTGTACCTCTTTGTAGTCTTATCATCTTCCCCATGTATGTCTGCTAAGGTCAAGTAACAGATGCAGAAAGTAAAATTCTCTTTACTTGGGTATTGGTAGATTCAAGTCAGTTTCAATAGAGGCAGATGCTCAGAAACATCTATGCATGGCTTAGACTGTACTTTTCTGTCCGCTGTACTACCTACAAGTAACTTCAGGAAGTGACTGGGAGTCACAGTGCTGTGTTCTAAATGAAGTGATTGTTCTAAAATATAAATAAATAGACTTTATCTCTTCAGAATCAAAGCGACTCATTTCAAAATGTGTATGATCAAATGGTGGATGAATCTATACTGTTAATGTGCAAGATTTCCATCAGGATTTGTGAGGAAATCTTAATGCTTTATACTGCCTCAAGAGCACCTATTTAGGTTTATGATGGAGATTGTTGAATTACTTGAGTCTCATTGGTGCTCAGCTTTTTCAAGTTTACAAGGAGTTTGTACATCTTCACACTCTCAGGAAGTACTTCAAGGGAGATTACCTCCATTTTTACATTCTTTGATATCAAATGTGATAGCTCACAGTAGCAGGAAGCTTATGGGAATAAAACACTTTATTACTGAGTCTTTGTACATATAGAAGTGACAGAAAAATGAGAGAGGAAAATACAAAAATGGAAAGGTCAAAAGTAAAATTGTCTAACATATATACTGTGATTTTAAAGGACTTTAAAAGAAATGGGGAAATTAATAGATATAATTTTTAACTTGCCATAGGAAAGCAAGTTAAATTTTCTTCAGTGTGAAATTCTCAGAAATAAATTCAACAAATTATTCTGATACAGTCTATATGAATCAGTTTAAATAAATTTTCGATTTACCAATGCCATTGTTTTAGCAGATTTAAGTGATTATCTGAGCAAACCACAATAAGGGTACAATGATAAACAGTTTTCTTATGACCTAAAAGATACACAGTCTTAGCACTACCAGTTGTGTTTGAAAAATCACGTACTTTCAGTTGCATTGATGTTCTGTCAATAAAAGATATGATTCAGAAATATCTGCCATCATTTACAGTTATTTATCATGTAGAGATAGCTTGCCATTTAGTCTCATACTTGAACACTGATTCCTTATTATTTCTTCAATAAGAAATATCCCTTATAATTAAAATGGGTAATCCTAGTAAAACTGCTTTTACCACTCCTACTGAGAATTTTTCTGCTGTGATCAGTGTTGTATTTTCCTGAAATGAAGCGTTCGCTGAACATGTATGTCCATTTTGTGCATTTTAACCCTGCAGTAAATGTTCCGAAGCTATACACAGATTAATTTGGTGTCATCCATGTAGATGCGGTGAGGACTTCAAATCACATGACATTGTGCTGCTTTATTTCTCTTGAAGAAAACAAAATATTACACAATCATGTGGATTTCTTTACATTTTTATTATATTTTTCCTCAAAATTTGTAGTCTAATAGAAAAAAAAATAAGTAATTTAATTTGGTTTTCTAAAATTGGTCATTTTGTTCTTATTAATATGATAGTCATACTTTCTAAAGTTGTGGTCCCACATAAAAACTACAGATTTAGACCTGAGGTTTGACACCACCTTTGAGACTGTACTATGCAAAAAAAAGCCTTTTCCTTCACCTTCTTTTCATGCAGTTACTTTTCTCCTTTATTCTCCCATGATTAAACTTCAACCTTCTATTCCTTCTATACACGTACAACATATTTTTGTCCTCCACTCACCACCAAGAGTGTTATATTTAGATTACTGCTGCTACTGGGGATTAAAGGTTTAGAGAAAGAGAAGAGATGGAACCTTAGGGGCACCAGAAGCCATGTAGCGCTGTGCCAGCTTGCAACAAGTGGAGAAGCCATGTGAATGTTCAGCCTGCCTGTAGTAATTAAAAAATTTCTCCTTATTGTCTTTTGAAAAAAAAAGGACAGTCATTCACATGGGAGCTTACCATGGAGTCAGCTTTACTTTGGACATTTTTACTCTGACTGGTGTTTGCTCTGCACAAATGGTCATGCCTTCCATCCTCTGTGCATTATAAGTTTCACGTTTTGTTCTTCTGATCATTAGTTCCAACTATTGTAATAGAAAGTACTTCATAATTTACTATCCTTACCTGGATTTTAGTCATCCACTAGGAACTGTGTGACATTTCCTTCCCAGTGATTATATTTGAAAAGCTTTACCAATTTGCAGTGCATTTCTCTTTATCTTATTTCCTGGGTGGACGTTTTTAGAATGAGTAAGCTGTTTTCCACGGTTCCAGAAAAGGGCTTTATTCTGTTGAAACTGTCTTAAGATCATAGACAGGCTGAATCTGTGAAATGTCTAAAGAAAAACACATTAGCAAATGTATTTATTTCCTTATGAAGTTTGGAAAACAGATAAATCTCTTATTACAGGATAAAAACTACCTAAGCCAAAGTTTAGATTCCCTGAATCCATTTTTGTACCTGAGATTCACTCCTTCCACTTTTGTCTGTTTATTTTAACTTAGCATTGTAAATAAAACAAGGAGCAAGTCAGTGGGAACTGTGAGGCAGCAGGAACAGAAACTAATCGGATGACTCCCAACAAACTGTAGATCATGCCTACTGAACCATAAATGTTGAAAGCAAATGTAAACAAAAATTGGGAAAGGCTACTAGATAATTTGGATACGATAAAGTACCTAAACCTAATGGCAGATACAACGTCTGCCTGAATATAGCCCATTATATTAAGAATGGGTTTGAAATGCTGCTTTTCATCATGCTTCTTCCATTCTTCAGAGCCTGTGTAGTGCTGACCGACATCAGCTACTATTAAAGAGTCTTCATGCATGTAAAATAATATGATTTCACAATGATTACATATTCACTCTACAGCTGGCTGAGTTTTTACATCTCCATTTGTCATTGACTATTGTGTCCAATTAAATGATTAGCTTTTAAAAACTGCTGCACATTATGAGAGTGAACTTGTGTTCCACTGCACTGAGTGATGCAGAAACAAACTCATTACAGCATGTAATTCACCCATATTAAATAACAAACAGATGGCTGCTGTAAATGAGAGCTGCTTTTTCTCTTCAAAAGTGCCAGGAAAAAGGTGTTTTTATTTATCTTTGTTTCCAGCTTCTTTCTGTTTTCTTGACAAGTGGGCAGCTGGTTGCTGAGGTTTTCAATTGGTGCAGAAGAATGAAAAGCCTGTTTCCATTAATTTCCCCATAAAATAAGTCTTTGAATCATTTCTGTTATAAATGCATGTGCAGTAGCAAGCTGCTGCTTGATTAATTCACTTATTATGAAGATTTCATCTTTTATAAGAGGGCCTGCAGGTAATTTATCTTGTTTAGTAAGATTAGAAAAATGTAATTATCTTGATACCTTTGGACCCCTCTCATTTTAATTGTGTTCCCATAAATTTCAAACATAAAGATGGGAATTTTTTTTCACACAAATGTTACAACATGTGGTAGAAAAATGTGTTGTAAGAACTGCATAAAAAACTTATCAAGTAAAATGCATTTGGTTTATACTATTAAAGGATGTATACAAATAAAACCAGTATACAGTCATGAAAGCATATATCAATATCTGCATTTCTAGTTCCTTGGATTTTAAGAGCTGGAGTTGGATGAAGAATATTGGGATTTAAGTTATTTTCTATTTTACTTTTTTTTTTTAATCAATAATGCATTTCACCAGGGAAATACAAAATCTGTTCCACTTTCACTAATAATGATAAATTATGTTTGTCTTCATATATACCACCAACAGCAAAGAACAAAAAAAAGGACACATATGAGCTGAGGTGTATATCTAACACCAGCTCCTCTGAACATCTTCAGCACCCCTTAGATATTTTCTTCCCTCTCTATCTCTTCCTGTCTTTTTAAGCGCAAATTTGAAACAAACCAAGATCCAGAATTCTTTGTCTTCAATTTTTTCTTCTCATCCAGCAGTTAAGGTACTTTTGGTTGGTTTTGTTTATGTATGTATTTATTTATTTACTTTGGCTTTTTTTTTGTTTATCTGTTTCATTTCAGTTAATCTGCTTCTGATAACACTATTTTTCTTACTTTCTTTTACTTGGTTTCTAAGAACCTCTTGATTCTCTCCCCTACACAAGAAAGCTATCTAACAACTTCGCATGTGTTTCTTTTTCATACTAATTTTAATTCAGAGAGGTTGTGAAGGTCAATTTCCATAAAATAGATCTATAAATACATAGTAAATATGCAACAGCTCCACCAAGGCTAGTCATGGGTCACTTAGCTCAGTCATTTCTCTGACTATATCCAAGACCAAAGGCTGAGAAAAAGAACACAAGATGCCAAATGTATAGTTTATATGGTTTTTCAGCTATCATCATTGCAGCTGAAGGATACAGAAATTCAGAAATTAACAGATTTTTCAGACATTCGTAAATAGTAGGTCTATTATTACCACAAATTACTAACAGATCTATTAGAATTTCTTGAGTGTCATAAGCCTTTTAACTTTAAAATGAGGAAAAAAAGTATATTCTCTATACATTTAGAGTGATTTTATTTTTGCAATTCTGTGTCCATATCTTCTTAGCTTTTAAGGGATTTTAAGTAGATGTTTCAGTGCTGGTGAAATGAACACTGTAAGAGGTGGTGCTGGCACCATATACAGTAATGTGTAAGGAAAGAAATTTTACAAAGTGAAAGTTCAGGCAGTAAAGAGACTTATAAGAATATGCAAACTACAAGGTTGAAGCCATGAAACTGAGAAATGTGTACAGATAGTTGAAACATTTCAAGTCAGGTGAAACTAGTGATGACAAACCATGATCTGGGAGACCTGTGTCAGCAACAACACACATGAATGCTGAAAAGGCTGAGCAGCTCATTAGGGAAGACTGACAAATAACCCTTCATGACCTTGCTACTGCTCTAAATTGCAGTTCATTCTACATCAGCATACTGAATCTTGCAGTGGTCTTCTCTAAACTTTGTTCATGCCAGGTCCTATGAATCACAGAATCACAGAATCACAAGGTTGGAAAGGACCCATTGGATCATCGAGTCCAACCATTCCTAACACTCCCTAAACCATGTCCCTAAGCACTTCATCCACCCGTTCCTTAAACACCTCCAGGGAAGGCGACTCGACCACCTCCCTGGGCAGCCTGTTCCAGTACCCAATGACTCTTACTGTGAAGAATTTTTTTCTGATCTCCAACCTGAACCTCCCCTGACGGAGCTTCAGGCCATTCCCTCTTGTCCTGTCCCCTGTCACCTGGGAGAAGAGGCCAGCTCCCTCCTCTCCACAACCTCCTTTCAGGTAGTTGTAGAGAGTAAACATGAAAACTCATCCCACCACATACACAAACCTGTGACATTACTTTTCAAATCCCAGGTGAATCAAAGGCTAAATTAAAAGATGTATTCTTAATTCTAACAGAATTTACCTCTTCAAGTATAGTTTGATTTTTCAAGTATCTCATTCTTTTTCAGTAATCATATATGTTGATACAGATAATTGATAAAGATATTAAACCAGACTAGCCACACAACTAGGCCCTGGGGAACACTGTGACTGGTGACCAACTGGATTTAACTCTGTTCATCACAATCCTCTGGGCTTGGCCATCCAGCGAGTACAACTGTCTAAGCCATAAGCTGCCACCTTCTCTAGCAGAACGCTGTGGGAGTGTCAAAGGCTTTACTACAGTCTAAGTACACGATATCCACAGCCTTTCCCTCATCCACATGAGGATGAAAGTTTGCTTAAAATTCAAAGTGAACAAGTGCTTTCTTTTTATCTCTGGAATTAGAAGATAAAAGCCAGATGACGTAATTATTTAATAGCAGGCAGATAAAAAGTCTGGTGTGTAAGATAAATAAGATACTAGGAAAAATGGGAGCATTTTTTACTAACAAAAATTGTAGTGCAATTGATCCTTAAAATGAAAAACAGCCTGCCGGAGCACAAGAAAATGCCAAAGTCTCGAGTTTCCATCACGTATAGTCTGTGCTTCAAGACAAACCTCATCCTAACACCAAAAATTTACAGTCTGTTCTCTCTGCAGAGCCCAAACATTGATGTATTAAATCAGCTCGGATGAGAAGGATCAATATCTAGATATTGATAGTATCTACTAAGTAGTATCTACCTCTGTCCTGCGTTCCTTGCAACCTTGGGTGCAATCAGCCATTAGCATCAGCTCATGTCATGGCTTTAGTTATAACGATTTTGTTTGGAAGGCCAAAATACAGCTAGTGCTTGCCAGTAATAATGAGTAGCATAGTTTGGATAGTTAAAGAAAGAGTAGGAGACTGTCAGGAAAAAAAAAAAAAAGAGAAAGATAATTGAATGGAATATTATGAGAATGGGGTCAATAAAATTATTCTGCCTTATTCTGAATTATGTCTACTGTATATAGACATGTATTTTCTAGTATTACCTGGAGTTAAACCTGAAAACTTCAATATATTTAGGGTTTAGGCCTCCATTTCACATGCTCAGAGCACAGTCCGCATTCCTTTCCACTTTCTGGAAATATTTCCATTTGGATGAAATTTCTATGACTTAGATCTGTAGTATTTCAATAAATTGTGAAAAGGATGCAGGAAGTCACCTTATCATAATTGAAAAGTTACTCTAGATATTCGACTATAATTTCTAATAACATGAAAAAAGTCTCAAACTTTGCCTACAAAATGCTGCTTCAGTAATCCACTAGCTTGTTTTAATGAAACGACATCTCATTTCTATTTGCAAAGAATCTAAGCTCCTTTCCAAAAATTTTGAATAATGTATTGAGATAGAAGTAACTGCAGAATCTGCTGATAAGTCTTTTGAGAATTCCACACAGTCTGGGTAAACTTTTATCCAACACTGTAGAGACAACTGTATATAAACTACAAAACCCAAAATTGCCTGCTCAGGTATTTAGTAAAGACCAAGAACAAAATATGTTTAGGGTGTAACTTGCAGCCCCGCTTACAGCCACTGAAACATTAAGTTTAACCAAAGAATATTAATACTTCTCCTCTGCTCTCAATTATTGTCTGTCTTTATCTAACATAGAGATATTATAAGAAATATGTGGATTACACAAAGCATATCATAATCAACCTTCACAGAGTCTTTTAGCAATAAGAAACCAGGGTGTTGTAACTTGTCATTACATATATCTCATATGTAAAAACATTTATTTCACGTCTATATATACCACACTTGCATATGTATGTGTGTCTGCGTATGTAAATGAATATTACCACCCCACATATCAATTTCAAGATTTCTTTCAGAATGGGTATTTGCTTTGCAATCAATTTGATTTAAAATAAGGAAGAAAAAACAAAACCAAACCAAACAAAAAAAAAAAAACAAGGAAAAAACCCAGACTGAAAATAAATCCACAGCAAAGCGCAATGTCAGTTACCAGTTGTTTCCTCACCATCCTCCCAGCTCAGAGAACTGAAAGTTCCTTTAATGAGAACAGGGAAATAATAGAATTCTGTATTTAGCTGTTTGGGCATTGTATATGGCAGTTTCCATGCACTGCTGTGTTTGTCTTTGTTCACAGTTGCCTCTTCTGTGTTATGTTTGTAAGAAGAAACTTACTATTGACTCATCAGTGGTGACTCAACATTTTGACAGAATTCCAGGTGTAAAGATGACAAGAAATCCCACTTGTAGGATGTGGTTGGTAATGGAGATGCCTTATAAGTAGTAAATTCACCTCAGAGCTCTGGAATAACTGTAAATATTAGTCAGGAGAAAAAGTTGGGTCCAGAGTTTAACACTGATATGTGCTTTTTGCAAAATTTGACTGAACCATAAAAAATTGAGCAAATGTTGAAGCTGAGTAGTTGTGCATTGGTAAACATTTGTGGTATAAGCTAGAGCAATATGCGCATTTAGATGGAGAGATAAAAATGAGTAGGAATGGAAATATTGTGAATTAACAGAGCATGTAGAATATAGGCCACAAATTCTGACACAGAATTTGATCCCACAGTACAAAAGAATATGGAGAAGTTAGTGTTCTTCCAAACTTCTAAAACCAGGTACTGGAACAGGGTGACTATGTTGATATTTTAGGGGAAAAAAAAAATTATACTGACATTCAAACCTTGCTAGATTTAAGAATGACACCCACCTTCTATTTTGTGAAGACAATTTTTTTCAGAAATTTTAATCCACCTGTATTGGAAAATGGTTCTTAGGATAATTTTTTGTTAAGAGTTAATTATGTTTTATTATCTATTGAAACTGTTCTCTAACAAAGTGAAATATTGTAAACTCACCTAGGATCTATTTGGGGCAAAGATAATTTAATAAGATCATTAAACTTCTCTTCAAAATTTTAGAGACTCGCTCATGCTTAAATTTCAATTCTGAAGGAATTAAATAATTCCTTTTTTATTTTAAGACTATTATCTAGGCAGTATAAAAATCATAAGTTTATAACAGAGGTATGAAAAGTAT
This sequence comes from Cuculus canorus, assembly GCF_017976375.1. Classification (NCBI taxonomy): domain Eukaryota; kingdom Metazoa; phylum Chordata; class Aves; order Cuculiformes; family Cuculidae; genus Cuculus; species Cuculus canorus. Next base: position 41,173,525 of record NC_071401.1, read on the forward strand.
TGTTATCATTTGTGGAAGAAAAGATAAAATAACAGAGATACTGAATATTCAATTCCCTTTTAGAAAATCATTTTCATGACTTCACTATTAGAATTAGAATGAAAAATAGGAAAATAACTTTAAAAAAAGTAATTAAATGCATCTAATTCTATTAGAATTTTAATAAAATACCACATACTTGTTTGTCTTATGTTAAAGCTCACACTGCTTTTTATGATAGGAACTAGTTTAATTTAGTTTTGACTAAAGTTTTCCATTTGACAATCATTTTGCCAGGTTCTGCCACGTTCACAGCTTTCCTTTCTCTCTGTCTTACCAGTGTGATTTTCATATAACAAATCATAGAATCATAGAATGGTTTGGGTTAGAAGAGACTTCAAAGATCATCCAGTTCCAACTCCCCTGCCATGGGCGGGGACACCTCCCACTACACCAGGCTGTTCAAGGCCCCATCCAACTAGTCTGCAATACTTCCAAGGGGGGAGTATCCATAACTCCCCTGGCCAATCTGTTCCAGTGTCTAACCACCCTCATCGTGAAGAATTTCTTCCTAATATCTAATCTAAATCTTCACCCCTCCAATTTAAAGCCATTCTCCCTTGTCCTACACTACATCTCCTTGTAAAAAGTCCCTCCCCAGCTTTCCTGAAGGCCCTCTTCAGGCACTGCAAGGATGCTATCATGTAAAACTTTTGTTCCTATCTGGTCAACCGAGACTCTGTGAGCAGAATGCCTGCTAGAATAAAGTCATGTATGTTGCTTACCATAAGAGAAAGATAAAACACATAGTTCATAAGAAAATAAATTCTGTGAGGTTGATTTTAAATCAGACAGAAAAATTACTCTTTGGTTTACTGGAATGTACATTCCCATCTGCAGTGAGGATGCAGGTATGGAAAGGAATGGATGAATTTGTCTTACTTATTATATCAATTTCCCATGATCTGCAAGTGAAAGATAATTATTTGTTATGTCAGTATTGATTCCAAGCCAGTAGTTTTTAACGTGTGCAGTGCTGCATCTTGGCACAGTTTGTCATACCACAGGATTGCTCTTGTCCTACTGAGTAGTGCCATACAGCAAAGCATTAACTTTTAACTTAACACTTTACTACTATCTGGGGATATATTTAACCTTTATTCAATTTCATAGGGGCAATTTTATACACTATTTACTTCTCCCTAGGGCTGACCACAACAAGCAAATACCCCGAAAGGCACAAATCTACCCTACTGTTTCAATGTATTAGTTGGCTGTGTTTCTAATGCAATTCTTGACATTAACTCCTGTAAATCCATTAACACCTTCATAATTTTTGGTATTTTTCTTAATAACCTAGCTGATGTTTTAGGGAATTATGAGACACCTGTCTGGTTCTAGGAATGGAATGAAGTTTCATAAATTGCATAAAATAGCTGGAAAAGTCCGCCCAAGCAAATCTGGAAGCTTCTGAAACAGGAAAGGAAATTAAAAGGGGGCCATTGCTTCATGATATCATTATTTTTCTTGTGTTCAGGAATGAACTACAGAAACTTGCTGCTGCCTGTCACACTTTTAAAAAAGAGTATGAACTCAAAAAAATTATTTTCAGTTACACTTACTTGTTACTAAAATAATTCCTGAGAGTCACTACTGTAATACCTAGATAAACCTTTACTAGCTTTCTCAGTTTAAGTGGTATTGAACTCTACAGGAGAAAATTCTCAATGAGTACTCAGAAATAGGTGTAAACTAGGTATGCAGGAAGCTTGTAAGCACTAATACATTTAACTATTAATTCGTGTGTACTTCAACTAAAGACACAGTCATGTTGCTTGTGTATTGGAGTCTTTTAAAAATATTTTTATTTTTAGTTACAACTATTTTATTTGGAACATTTTTAGCTAAGCTGTACTTTTATTCCACTTCTAATCCAATAACTAGGTATGGCAAATGTCTTTAGGTATACCTAGCAGACTCATACATCATGATACGGATTACTGGGGTTTGTGTTTGTTGTTTTACTTCTTTCTTCTTTGAAGAGACAAGTTATTATAAAGGTATCACTATTTTTAAATTATGCTGTAGAACTCCATAAAATATCTTAACTATGAATGCCTGTCTGTGTAATGTGCATGATATTTGGCTACATACTTATTTAGATACCACATGTATGGCACTACAGAATGAATACTAAGCATCCACTGTTCACCACTTCCTTTGTTTATGCTTCTTCATCATGATGATGCAAAACTGCTTCAGCTTTCCCCTTCCCATAGTTAATGGGGGAATCATTCAATCAAATGAATGAAGATCGGTATAATATCATCTGCTTGCACTTCAACGTTACTGACACTATAGACTGTACCCATTATGGTCTTTCAGGTCAATAATTCCTGAACTAAGAAGGATTAATAGGATTTATGACCCTCTTTTCAACTGCATGTAGCACAAGCAGTACTAATTATATTTTCATTAACCTCTGTGGCTAGCTCATGTTCTAATAATTTAGCCCTGTTATGGATTAATCCAATGTTTTACATGTTCAATAAAGTGAACACACAAACAAAATCTATATAAATAAATCCTCATGGCCAAATCATGGCTGATGTAATGAAGAAATACTTGCAAAAGAGCCACTGTTTCTAGAATGTCCCAAGGTCTGGCCCATGCATTGGGCTTCTATATCTTGGCTCTCTTGCTGACTTATTCTGTAGCCAAAGAGGCGTTGTGAAGCCTAAAGATTAGATAAATCCAATTTAACAGCATAAACTATAATGATAAATGAGTCCTATGCATTTTGCTTTATAATAACAAAGTGACCATTTGCTCTTCAGGAAATGATAATGCCACAGTTTCATTAACTAGTAGTAGGCATGTCTACTAAATAAATTTGGAAGGCTTTTATCCGGGAGGTATACCTGCACTTCTGATGCCTTCTACTGACCCCTGTCTCCACTGAGTTACTTGCAGATATTTCTGTTGCCAGAGGGAAAAAGAGGTACACAGGTGACATAGTTCAGCTGTCAGTAACAACAGTATGACAGCCATCCCCCACCACTCTCTATTCTCAAGCAGAGTTGCCAACAAGACAATCAATGCTGAATGCTGTTTCTGCAGTCAAAAAAGAAGTAGCTGTTGAGTTCATTCCAGACTATGCAAATTTCCAAGAAACAAATGCTATCCCACAGCCACTTTGCTTCTGAGCTGTGCTTTCATTCTCTGCTGCAGTTAAATATCAGCTCCTTAATAAAAGTGGGGCTTTTGCTTACTTAAATAAAATTATAAATATTTGGTCTAAAAGGAGTAAGGCAACAGATCCATTCTCTAGATACAATGAATCCAGGATAAAAAGACAAACTGACCTGGGAGCTATGATAGCTAAATTGAAATAGAATCTAGAATTCATGTTTGTTATGTGAGAAACAGTGAATATTTTCTGTTATTTATGTTTTTAATTCTTTCCTAATGTCAAACACTACCAAATAAATGATTGCAATTTATGCTCAATATAGCAAAATGCTGATTGCAAGCAGAGAATTAGAAGAGGTATTTTGAAATCTTTAAAAGTATTTTTCTATTTGATGAGGTATAGAGTAAGAGATCTCTAATTCCAATTGGGTTTGGTAAATAAAGCAGCTTCTCTTACTCCCGTAGTAGACAGAGTAAGTTTTTCAGGAAGGTATTTGTGTGCTCAAAGAAAACCCAGAAACACCTTTAGAGTACAGCTTGTGTAAGCTGGTTTAACAGTTTACTTTAACAATTGTTCTTGGTAAGGTGAGATTAATCCAGTCCCATTATCCATTAAATTATGTCAAGATCTAGGTTAAAGCTTGCCATTAATCTTTTAAAATTATTTTTGTATGATTTTTTTTCCCAATACATGCAAGTTTGGTATCTTGAATGTAATTTAGGGCATAAAGAAAGATGTCACCATCTGTTACTCATCTCAAGAAAGTATAACTATTCCAGGCACATTCACTGTTTCTTCATTTGTTTCACCTATAGAGCCAAAGGAGTTACTTCTGGTCTTCTACTGCCCGATAAATTCGTCAGACCACAGTCACCTCACTGAAGGAGCAACTTCCCTGAGACTTCAAACTGGATATCTACGATAGTGTTCAAATTTAGGCTATGGCCACGGTAAAACGGCTGCACAAGGTCTTGTTTGCTGTTCTTCTAGCCCAATATTTACTTCCTGATTTCTACTCTCACCAGCTGCTTGCAAAGGCTTTACTCTTTCCAGCCTGCTCCTGCTCCAGCCTGAGACTTCACAGTTTCCTCTTTAACTAATTTTTTTTGAGGCATCAGCTTCTGTGCTAATACTAAACTTATATAATGCTTACATAGGCTCTAGCAAACCAAAGTAATAAGAAAAATATAATTTTCCAATTCCAAACACTATCATAATTTACCTCTGTGATATGTGGGAGAAAGGACATTTGATTAAATGCAAAACCTGATTGTTACAAATTGATTCACCTCGCTAACTCATTTCTGCAGGTAAACAGGCAAAATGACCCTCCAAAAGCCTTCTTTTTGATGCAATGAACCAGAAAGAAAAGAAACTATGAAACTGACTGAGAAATATTTTAATACTACTTAATAGCGATCAAAGGACTTATTAGAACACTATGAGTAACAGCTCCAGCAAGCAGACAACTTAGCTTCCTTCTAGTTCCGCTGAGAGCAGTTTAAAAAAGTTTGAAAGTATATTTAAATTTAAATCTAAGATACACTTTTAACCTAAGGAAGTAAGTGCAGTTTGTATAAAAGTGAAATTCATACAAATACCCTTTCACCTTCCGAAGTTTTATAAATTTGAAATTAGAAGTTTTATCACTGTTGCAGTTTCTAGGACCTAAATTCTCTGCCAGACTCAGCTGCTTTTCCAGATTGCTAATTCTTTTTTATATGAAATTACTGTGCAATCTACTTTATCAGTTATTCAGCTCATGTACTGCAGGCAAGTCCATCTGCTTCTTGAAGACAAAAAAGTGCAGATGTCAGTAGAACATAATGATAGAAGAACCATTACATTATGTCACACCAAAGGTACATTTCAGTTAACATGAACGGTTTAATAAGGCCACCCTTCAGAGCTTTTTTTTCTGCTGCTATCCGACATGCCAGTTGAATCCAGTGTGAAAACAGGCTTACTATGAGTGCAAGCACAGTCTTTGTATAATTTTGATTACAGCTTACAAGCTCAACGTTATTCTTGAAGTATAGATTACTTTTGGAAGAGGTGCTCCAATTTCTTCCTTTCTTTGCTTTCCTTTGATGGTTTTTTGTCTGGTCATTGTCTAGATCTTTCATTGTGTGGGATTTCTGACACTTTGATTCCTATCTCTGCTGAATACTAGCTACAGCAAACACTTATCTCCAGTTCTATTTTTCCTAATTGCATTCCTTAACCAGAATTTACACTTTGGTGGAGGTTGAAACAAAGGATTGGGTGACAAAAAAAGAACCTCAAAAGACAGAAGATCCCAACCTAACAAAACTAATCATCTGAATGAAAAAGGGATATTATATCAAATTGATCTGCTCCTTTACTATTTTCCTCTCCCAGTGATGTCTCTATGTCCAGTTGGTATGATTTGTTGCAGGCTTACTAAAGGAATGCTGCATTTCATCTGATTCCTCATGCCTATCAAATATTTTTATGCATGCCTAGATCTCATAACATCATCTACCTAATGTAAATCAAGAAAATACTTGAAGAAAAGTTGAATACACTGGTTTAGGTGAGGCATGACTATCACATCTGAGCTGTGATTGGATGTCTGTGTCTAAATTAGTGAATTGAAACCTCGATCTTCACTTCTGTCAGAGGAGCTTAGACGTCTATCTGTTATCAAATATAGGGGGTTTTACTTTGGAGCTAAATCATCACCTGAATTTATTCTCTAACACCTTTATCTAAATATCTTCTTAGATAGCTTTGTTTTTTCACACTTGCTTTAATCCAGTACTAACTTACTGGAACCAGAATATTTTAAACTATTGAAACAGCTCTTTTTTTTCTCTTTTTTTCAATCTGATTTCTATTTCTCTTCCACTGCAGTCTTTTAGATAAAGTCACTTCCTATTGAGTTAACCTTAATTTGCAATGTGAAGGCAGACAGATCTTAAATACTCAGCATAAAGCCGTACCTTATTACCATGACTATTTTAATGCTTGGGGTGGGGAGAAACATCATTATAGGTAACTTTATTGCCACAACGTTGTCAGTTTGTCTTAGCAGAAGCCTTCCTTTTAGCTGCTACACATTAAAGCAAGCATAGCGCCACTTTATTCTTTTTTTTTCCCCTATGAACAAACTGAAAAATACTTTATTTTCTCATTATGTGTAACATGTTCTTACTTCTGATTGTTAATGCATATATTAAACTTTCTGCTTCTGCTGTTGAGTTACAATAGATGCTACGGTCTTCAGAGTTTATCAGAATTTTGTGCTTTGTACAAACACAGCAATAGCTGAGAAAGATTCTAAAGCTATGTGAAACAGGTAAATATATTTCTCTTCAATATGAACTGTGCACAGTCAGAGAAAATTTCTAAACTGAAGAGCTTTTTCACACTTCTGTCATACTTATTTTTCAAAGTAACATCATGAAGTGCCTTACCCTGGTAATGCAGTTAAAATTTTTGAACAGTGATGCAATTTGCTCAATTACTTTTGTTGTGCATATAAATGAAAGCATTCCACATGCGATTACAGTAAGAAAATTTACAGTATAAATAGATGAGATAGATAGGCTCTTTTTCAAGTTATATGTAAGTATATTGTAGCTGAGACTGTCTAATTATTAGTTTGAGGGCTTAGGCTTCCAAATAAGTTATTCTCTATTTATTCACTAGTTCTCTTTACTGAGAATACCCAAAAAGTGACTACTACCAACAATTGTTATGGTGCTGTTTATATATTGAGGAATTAGACTAAAACTGCCCACACTTAGTGTCCATCCAATGACAATGACAGTATTAAGAGAAATTTAAAATTTCATATAAATAATTTGAGTTTTAATTCTCAGATTTCTTGAAACTTTAAAGTTAACATTTATCAACCGAGTATACTACAACACAAAGAACAGAAAGTGTGAATGAATTTCACTTTGCGGGCTGTCATAAAAATGCTTCTTTCTCCCAAACACACATTAGAAAATGCATAAGGATTACATTTAATTCTGTAGTTTTTCTAGGTGGTATCTCAGGATAGGGTTTTTCCTCACATTTGGATACTTTTTGGCATTGCTGAAGCTTCTACATTGGAATAAGAGCAAATATATATTGTACATATTCACTTCAACAAAAATACTGATCTGAAACTTTCCAGATGAAACTCCAGGTTTCCAATAAACACAGAAAATCAGGAGACTGTCTCATTTTAACATATAAGTGATTTTTCTCAGAAACCATTCAAAAACGAGGTAAAAAGAGAGAAAGGAAACCTCAGAAGAGTTCTTCCTCTGTTTTACCCTCTTTTGTTTTCCAAGCTTTTTTATTTTAGGAAAAAAAAAAAAAAAAGCTGAGAATATTCCCCAAAGAATGCTTGAAAATGCCAGCATTTCCATAGCACTGTTAAGGATAGAATGTATTTTCATTTTTTTTTTCCTGGCAGGGCAAAAAAATATTTTGTGAGACAATGTGGTGGAAGCAATGAGTTTTACACTAAGTTTGAACCCCGGAAAAAAACACATTGCTGACACCTGGATTTCATTGTGATGTTACTGAGAAAAAAAACTCAACCAAAACAAGACAAAAACTACATTAACGAAAATGCTACCAGACAATGAAGTTGCAGTTATGAAGTTCCACTAGAAATTTTAAGACATGGAGTTTTAACAGACATAATTTTTACACTAAATAACACAAAGTCATTTATATATGTAATACCAATTACCAATAATTAGTACTCAAATCTGTGTTGGAAAAGGGATTTTTGTGCATGTTTGCAAACTGCTTGTAAGGAATAGAAAACTTCTACTTCACTTGGTAAGGAAACTACAAAGTGTAGAAGATCAAATAGAGGGGATTTTTTCCTTAATTTTCCATTATTTTTCTGTAATCAAATCTTAGTTTTGAGCTAAGCTAATACTCTTCTAATTTTCAGATTATTGTCAGAATGTTTAAATTCTTGCATCTACTCCCAGCCTTCCTCATTTGTTCAGAAACAGCTGTTTCTGATGTTTTAATCTTCACTGATAAATCCTTCTTCACATATGCTGTTCTTCCAATTGCACTAATTTCCTTGAGTTCCCAAGCCAAACGAAGCTTACAAGAGCTGATAATACAGTCTTTTTGAAGGCTATTGACACTTAGGTTCTGATCCAAACCCCACTGCAGATGGAAACCACTTCAGAGGCTTCAAGTGAGGACACCAAGTGGGGCATTTTTCCTTAAGTTTTGTTAAAAGCTGTGTGTTCTTATGCAAACCAGAATTACTGTATTTTACAATTGTTGATTCCTATGAAGCTTTTCAGATCATTTCAATCCTTCTGTCATTTGTGCATTCCTTATACATTTTCTAATCTGCACAATTGCATTAATGTTTTACGAAATGTATTAATATCTGAACTTATTATAAATTCTCACATAATTTCCTGGGTTTTATTCAGATTCACCATCCGTCTAAGTAGAGATACTCTAATGAAGCCCTTTAAAAGTGAACTATTTTCTCCTGAAATTAAGAACATGTTTTTCTCTTCTGAAATGATGAGTGAGAGATGTATTTACAAATGTATTAATCTTACAGATTAAATTTATGTTTATAATTATATGCATCTGTATTTTCAGTTTGTAAAAATTATCAGAATTCTTTTGTGTTTTTAGACTATTTCCTAATATATATCTTGTTTGAAAGTGGACTGAAAATCATTTTCTGTAATTGTATAAAATCTATTACAATTTAACAAAAGTACTTTGTTTCTTACATATTTCCTGTTCAGTACTCTAATATGGACAAATGGATATATTTGTTTGACCTATTGTCAGAGAGGGAAAAAAATGCCTGAGGATGTTGAAATGTTTTCTGGTACTAAAACTTCAAACTTCAGGAAGTTTCTTTATTACTTAGTACTGTATGATCTAATCACGCATAAAACAGGAAAGTGACTACTATCAAAGGACCCATAAAAAGAGTTTATGATGTTTCAGATTCAGACAACATAAAAAAGGACATATTCAAATTAGAAACACTATTATAAAGTGTGATGCTATAAGGAATCTCCATAACAGACTTAATAATGTGATTAAAGAGACAAAGTAATAGCAATATACACAAGTACTAATTAGAACATTGAAACTATTACGCCTCATGTGGGAGACAAGTAATAAAATTCAAAGAATATTTGTAAGAAACACTACCAGACTTGCTTTTAAGTTTTCCTCTGCCTCAGGCTGATTATGTGAACTTGTGGCATGTGTCGAAAATGTTTAAGCCAATCCATTTGGCCTGTAATGCTCCCTTCTCTCAGTGCATTTTGCATCGTTATACTAAGATATAGTTTGGCTAAACTACTTTTAGAAATGAGTCTATTTGGTGTTGTTAAAAGATTCAAAACCTGGTGCTTTTATATTCAATAAAGATACATTGCCTTAGTAATATAATTCCCTTTCTTAAAAACTATTTGCTTTCTTTTTGCTCTTGAACATACTATAGCTTTGAACGCCTGAGAAAAAAATATGTTAAATGTGAAAAGAAATATCTGAATTAATATTTAAAATAATAAATGACAAGTAAAATATCTAATGGCCAGAAATTCTCACTGGATCTTGATTTTGATGAATATATCAAATAACTGAATAGAAATAAATTGTAAAGAGGCATTGTTTGCTATGGGAAAGAACTCCTTCTTTCTGTTTCTAAAAACTGCAAGGGTGATTCACATGGAACGTATAAAGCAGTGCCCAAAACATTCAAATACTAACAGTATTAGTTCAAATTCACCAAGAACAAAGTGAAGTTTGCATTTAAGACTACCTAATAGACAAACAGTAAGCTTCTCAGCCTGAATATAATGAAATAACATATTTCAAAACTGCTGAATGCCCAACATTTGGCTTCATAAGTGTGCTCATCTGAGCATATTAATCTGTATTTATAGTATGTAAGGACATAACTGACTAAAGCAGTAGTCTGTAGGTAATGCCACACTTTGGAAAACACAGTGCTTTCCTTTCAGATTGCTGAAACAGAACGATCACTTTCTAGGGCACTGTTTTACACTTGTTAATTCAGCTCACTCCTTGTTTATTTTTCATAATATGTAGGGAAATTTTCTACTAGTAAGTTCCTATAACATTTACTTCACTACAAAATTACTTGAACTTACATAACAATCCACCAAGAGCACTTTCTTTCCTTTTTACATTCTAGACAGGTTTGTGATCAGCTTGAATACCTGATCCACAGTGTCTTCTTCATTCACAGAACTTAATATTTCAAAAGACTTTGAAGTCCTTTAAAGCAGAGATCACATTCAATCACAACTTACTTGCAACTAATGTTGTCTTCCCCATTTGATTTCAAATTCTTTCTTCATTAACCTGTTCTTCTAAACTAATATCAGCCTGAAAATGTGCACAAACATTGTATGTGATTTGGGGTTGGTTTGTTTTTTTTTTTTTTCAAGTGCTTAATACATTGGGGATGAAAAGAAAAAGGGGGGAGTGCAGTGACAGGATGAGATGTAGCAGCTCTAAGCAGAAAGAAAGGAGATTAAAGTACATGTTAGAAAGAAATATTTTGCTGAAGATGGTGAGGCAATGGAACAGGTTGTTCTGAGAAACCGTGGATGCCCCACCCCTAGAGGTATTCAAGGTCAGGTTGGAAGAGGCGTTGAGCAATGTGATCCAGTATAAGATGTCCCTGACAATGGCAGGAGGCTTGGAACTGGATGATCTTTAAGGTCCCTTCCAACCCAAACCTTTCTATGGTTCTATGAATACAATAATTAATGGGTACAAAATGGCTAATCAATAAAGTTGTTAGGAAAAAAGCCCAAAATACATTAGTTCAACATTTAGCAGAGATGCAGGATTATCTGTAGAAACATGATCCTTCTAGTTTACTTCCAGTTAAAAACAATTGTCACAATATTCGAGTCACAATTGAATGAAACTTGAGCTCCCAGATATGCAGTGCACTATTCTTCTTAAACCATTTTTACAAACTTCAGGGACTAAAAAACTGACAAGACTACAGCCCCATAGTCTCAAGCGAAGTGCATTATATCCACTTTAGAATTTGCACACTCATAAAATGTCATATCTATGCCAATTAGGTTATTTTCCTGTATTAAATAATGTTTTATTGGTAAACTGACACTGTGTAAACCACTACTCTCCACATCACTACTACATTTGACTCAGTTCTAAGATGATACCTTTTACCCCAAGACATATTTACCCAATTATTTTTAAACTTCTTCTACTTCACTAATGTTAAAAGATTCAGTGTCTCAGTCCTCTATCAGAAACTTTAACACTACCCATTTTCATATTTATTTTAACCTTCTCAGGTTTTCCTACACAGTATTTCTACTCAAGTTTTCCTCCACCATCCATTATTAAAATAAATTGTTCTTGTATTAATCTCATCTGCAGGCACAATACTTAATTATGACCACAGACAGTTTTTTTTTTAAACAATCTGTCTCTGCCCACCCCTGGAAAACCCTTTAGGGTTAACAAACAAACAAATAAAATAATAATAAAAATTCACAGAACAGAAACCTTTCCTGATAATCCTTGTAGATAAAAAGGCTCTAAGAAAGGAAATCCAATGACAGAACAAATTTCCCTTTTTCTTTCAAAGTCACTTTGGAACATTTTATCATTTTGTTTCAAAACTGAAAACCACGTTTGAATTAGAATCAGCTATCAACTACATTAACAATGAATCAGTAAAAGGCATTCTTCCTCCTGGGTGAGTTCAGAGCTGAGGTAATGTTAGAGTATTGTTATCCATTCTAACCACAGAGGAAATGAAGCTTTGCAAGTAGCTGTAAACGGATTCTTCACATGATATTCCTGTTCTTTGCATCGGTATTTCCATCTTGGCGTTTGTCCAGATTTTTCAGCATGCCCCGTTCCTACATACTGCAAGATTCTCTGTATCATAATCTTCCCTATTCTGTTGAATGGCCGCACCAGACTCTGTAACAGTAGTAGAATTTTTCAATTTAATTGAGATGTTTCTCAATCAGGCTAGAAGGTGATTGAACAAAGTATTGAAGTATCCTGCTTTATACAAGATTAGCAGGAATCAAAAACTATAACTTTCCATTCTGTGCAAAATTGTAATATTGTAATTGTAATTTTTCCATCCAATTTTCTTCTAGTTCAGATGAGCAACATTTTTTCGAAAGTGAAACTCAACATTTTTTTTTTAGTTTGAGTCATTTAAGAAGTTATTTTCAATATTATCACTTTAATTCACAAAATTTTATATCTTGGATGAAATTCTAATATTATATTAGTATTACCAGTATTAGATTCTTGGAACATAATATCAAACATAATGTACACATACATCACCATTATGAAATTTAAAAAAATGGAACTGTCAAAATGAAGCATTTTGGCTTGATCAAAGCATCATATTTTGACTTTGTATTGCAAAAAATCCTCTAAATTAACAACCCCCTGCAGATTATTTAGATCACACCGAAACTGAACTTCATGATGGCAGATTTCCATTAAAAATGCTATCAAGCAGGGTAGCAAAGGGGCAGAGCTATGAGGTCTTAGTGCTTAGCACAGCTGTTTATTATTAGTTTGAAGGCGCCTTATGCAGCCCGGCTAACGGTGACAGCACACTGTGGACTGTTCTTATATTTTAATCCTCTCTTAGCAGGCTCAGGCAGAACTGTAAGAAGGTAACAATGGGGTGACTTAGCCATATTTCTGTAGTATGTACTCCTCTGAGCAACTTCAATGCTTATGTAATCAACTCAGCAAGATCAAAACTTTGATTTTCTGTTTCTTATATGAATCGCATCAGGAATTCCCTTAAATGAGGTAATTTTTAATTAGATCATTAAGAATCTTTAACGTGGTTGGCTGCATAGAGAGATACTGTGATTTGAAAAGGCAAGAGAACATTCACGTGACTATATTTATCAGGGCAGCACTTTTAGGAGTAAGGAAAACATAGCAGCGTCATAAACCTGTGCTTATGTGTTTTTCAGAGAAATGTCACTTATGCATTCTCACATGGCTTTCATCCAGTAATACTACAGAGCTATCTTTGCACCGACAGAGAATAAGACATCTTTAAAAGTTGGTGGGACAGTTTTGCAGAAAGTAACTATGTCTAAAGTGACTGTCCAATTCCTAATAATTTCATGAGAAAAAATAAAATTATTTATTTAACAAAAAAATATGGGTTGTTTCCAAAAATTTCACATAAGTATATTTAAAGAAAGACTTATGAGGAAAGATTATACTCCTAAAAAAGTTAGGCAGTTACTGCCACACAAGAATTACTTCTGCATTTTGCAAAAAAAGAGAACAAAGTGCACCAACAAAAGACAGGGACTTTGTTTATACTTTCTTCAAAACTTAGTCCACTGTTTACAAACTTTGGCAAAGCATACTTTTTAATACATTTCATGTTCATTAGAATTTCAAGTAAACAGTCAGTATGTATTGTTACAGATGCCCTGATGAGTGAAACTCCAGACATTTAACAGAATTTTTGTCAGTGGATGGCCTTCTAAAAACTGTAGTTTTCCAGGCTCTAATCTCAGCATCTTCATTTATTAATTTTTTTCCGGTGTAAATTACTTTGATTTTTTTTTGTTGCTTTTTCATTTGAGCAATAGTAGGTGAGAATGGCTTAAAATTCTACATATTTACATGCAGCTTGTGAATAATTTATTTTGCTTTAGCCAAACAGAGGATAAGGTGGTTTTTTTCTTTTTTGTTATTATATTTACAAGCCTTATAGCTATCTTAAACAAGCTAAATCTTAGAGACAAGAACAGCCATCCAATTGGACTGATAGTGCAGTATTTTACCCCATATTCAGATGGGGGCTTTTTTTCTACTCCCAGAGAAGAGATGATTTGAACTGACAGATTGCACAATTTGAGTTCCCAATGAATTTAAAAGGAATGTTAGGCACAGGGAACGTACAACTGAAGTCATATGTTCCTGAAGCCTGTGATCTACATAAAAGGATAGGGAAAATACAGCAGCCAATTTTTCAAAAGAAGCATGGCACACATTACATACTGAGTATTTCCAAGTTCTTTTATTAGTCATTCATCATTCCTCCCTCTAGGTGTCCAAATATTAGTCACCTAGTAGATTAGTAGCTTCTGATCTAAATTTCTTCTGTTTGGGGAAAGAGCAAAAAAAAAATCTCTAGAGACAGATCGACTTCTAAAATGACTTTATTAAATCTGATACAATAGAAAAGTCTGAAAGTCTATTTCCATGCTATATTTTTTTAATTTCAAAGCCAGCCTACAAGATTTCTATACTCAAGTACTTATTCCGGCTTCCAGCTGTTTATAGTCCTCAGAACTGTGTTCAACTAAGTTTTTAGGGGAAGATTTGCAAAGAAAGTTTTCTTTTGTTTATAAATTTCATCATTGCTAGTCCAGTTTACATCATGCTCAGACAAAAAAAGCTGAAGCTGTGGATCACAGCAGAAATGTCAGGACAGTCTAAGAAGTCACTTAATAGTCTTCCACTAGAGAAAACATAGACTTCAAGTGTGGTTTGATGCATGTGAAGGATGCAGTGCCATACCTGTGCTTACAGTAGAAATTTGTTTAGAATTTTTTTCTCTTTAAAGACGATAAATAAGTGGGCAACTGTGTTTTTGTCACTATGGCTATTGGTGTTGTCAATAGGCTTTATAAAGAAAGTTCAGAAGAAATGCAGTACACTGAAAGCAGAACTTTCAATGTTGTTAGTCTTTAAACTTTTCCTGCTAGGTCAGACATGTACAATAATAGATATGGTTAGTAAATATGAAAGAAAAAAATTAGCATTGTTAATTATACAGTTAATTGAGTGTGACAGAACTATCTTACTGTTTCTGGAAAAAACTAAAACTGGCTGCTATTTAACTAGAAAATCATTTCCTCCAAATCGAGTCCAGCTTTAGAGTCCTGCTCACCTCTACCACAAAATACATCATTGACAGTGACTGCAAGTCTTCTCCAGTTCCAAGGAACTGGAGTATAACTTATTCTTCTTATTATACCTTTACAAGAAAGCACTTTTTCATTTTTAAATACGTTCATTTCCAACAATGTATTTTCTTTAAAATTTTTCTTATTACATGTTTGCATCACAGAAGCATGACAAACCCTAAATAACATGTAATTTTATCAATGTATGTTTTACAAATGCTTGACATTTAGTGATATAAAAGATTTTCTGCTTTCAGCTGCATTACAAATTTTTATTAAAAAGTTGGTCGGCTGTGACATTTGGCTCTTCATTAAGCAGTCAGTGAGTTTCTTCATGTTGAAAATCCCACCCCCTGTCTTTTTCACGGCATCTGGTCTATAGAAGAATCACTCAACAATTTTGTAGAGATATTTTTTTTAATTTATCAGGTTTATTTGTATAATGTGAGTCAATTAAATTTGCGTAGAGCAGTTCTCCACTATTGGGATTCTCTTCTCTGAGTCTTTCAATTTCCCTATAGGGTTTTAATACCTGATGATGATTGTTTTTTGTAATTAAGATTTAAGTACCCAATCTCCCAAGACTTGTCATACAGAGAGCTGCCACTCAAGCGTTCAGCAACCCTTTCAGGCGCACCCTCTCTTTGTCACAGTCTTTTTCCAGCATCCAAGAGTTTAGAAGAAAGCCTTTTGTTGAGCAGTGCTGTATTTCATCCCACATATTTTGCTAATCCACACCATACCATAGCTCCAGTTTACCTCAAACTACTAAAGGGCAAAGTGATAATGTCTCTTTTAGCAGCTGCCAACAGTATGTCATGGGAATGAATAAAGCTTCCATCAGACTGAGCAAAATGAGAGACTGCTCTGTCAGTCCCACAGCTTATTCATAAAGTGAATGTATAAAAGTACGTAGTAGCCTAAAAATCAAAGTTATGGATACAGTTTTGTTTCTCTCACAGGTTCACAACTCATAAAACAAAAAAAATATGGGGCCAAGATCAGTATGTTTGCGGTTGTGGTTAGGAGAGGAAGTTCCCCATTGTTTCAGTCAAAATAAAAATAAAAAAGAGGCAGTGCAGATGCATTCAACAGCACCAGTATGCAAAGGGAACTAGACAACCACGAAACTGTATGAAGTCATCATAGAATCATAGAACGGTTTGGGTTGGAAGGGACCTTAAAGATCATCCAGTTCCATCTCCCCTGTCATTGGCAGGGACACCTTACACTGGATCACGTTACTTAAAGCCTCATCTAACCTGACCTTGAACACCACTAGGGACGGTACATCCACCACTTCTCTGGGCAACCTGTTCCATTGCCTCACCACCCTCAGTAAAAAATCTCTTCTTAATATGTCATCTTAATCTCCCCTCTTGCAGTTTAAAATCCTTATCCCTTGTTCTATCCCTACACTCTAATAAAGACTCCCTTTTAAGTACTGCAAGGATGCTACATCTCCCCAGAGCCTTCTCTTCATTACACTAAACAAGACCACCTCTCTCAGACTGTCCTCATATGTGAGGTGCTCCAGCCCTCTGATCATCTTTACGCTTCTCCTCTGCACTCGCTCTATCACATTAGTGTCCTTCATGTGCTGAAGACTGCAGTCCAGAGTTTCTTATTGCTTCTTCCAGGGCTCTGTAATCCTTCTTGATACCCCTCAGACTGCTCTTGGCTATATCACTGGTGCCCACGTGAAGCAACAGCAGTGGATAGTAGTCAGTGGGCAGTGCAATGCTTGGTAGCCTGTCTGTGACTTCCTTCTCAAGTTCTTGGTAAGCAGCACACCTCTCTGGAGAGACGGTCAGTTTGGCAAATTGATGCCTCCGTACATCTCAGAAGAGAATCACCCACTACTATCACCCATTGCCTTTCCTTAGTTGCACTGGTTGTGTTCTGGGGACCAGATTGAGCTGCCTTACTCGGCTCCAGTGTCTCCTGAGAGAAACGAGTGCTTCCTCTTCAGTCTGCTGAGTGGTGAAGCAGCTCTGAAAGGGCACCTCAAATTTTGGGTAAAGCTTCTTCCTCCTACTGGTCTTTGCCCTTGCCATTCTTCTACAAGTCCTGATCAGCAATACCAAGCATGGCTCCATACTACGTACTTTCTGTTCTGGTGCACTAAATGGCATTTAAATACTGAAATAAATTTTACGGAAAAACACCTAAACTGAAGTACTGCTCTGGCCACAAGGAGTGCAGAGGTCATCAGCACACAGGAGCAGGGCCCTGGATTCATCCCTGATTCCCTGAGGTCCCCCAGTGTCAGGAGCATGAGCTATATTTAGTTAGCTAGCAGTGTGGCAAAACAAGAATGTACTCACTAAGCAAAACAGACCAAGCTGAGGACATGATATCCACACTGTACACATCTTGGAAGGGTTTGCTTCCAATTAGCTCTAGGATAGCCTCTCAAACACCTACTAGTATTTGGATTGTATCATATTAGTTTCTAGTATTCTCCTCTTGGTTTACTTTCATCCAAAAGGAAGACAATTACTTAGGGTGACACAATATCGTGGTTTGTCCCAGACCTCTGAGTGTAAGATTCTTTTCAGAAGTGCACTCCTGATCAAAGCGAAAAGTTATAGAAGGCACACCCATAGTATTCAAAAGGCTAGAGAGCGCACATATTAATGGGAAAAAAAGCTGTATTTCTAAATCTCTTAAACTTGGATCCCCACAGACAGTGAGGCTGTGTCATCAGTATCAAGCTTTTAAAATCCCCAAATAGAGTTAATTAATAAAGAATTTCAAAGTAGCTAGATTGATTTAATATATCCCTTCCTGTTTTACTTTTAATTTACCATGCCACTAATCTATCAATCTAATCCTGCACTCATAATTATTTGTTGACTTTAGTAGACAGAATTAATTCTTTACATCTTTCAGGCTCTTTAAATGATAATATATTTCAAATTTAAAATTACTATGCGGGTAGCAAGGCTCCAGGGGAATGCATGAAAACACCTCCCTTTGTTTGATAGAACCTTTAGACATATCACATGCTACTCATAATGAGTTGCCTTTATCCAGATTAGATTTAGAAAAACACTTTTTTTTTGGTCGCAGATTTTGCAAACAGAGGGTATCTAATTAGAAACAAGTTACATATTCAGCATTTTAGTGTGAGAGCTTTAGTAGCAATGTGATAAAAAAAAAAAAGAATAACCCAGGGGAGATCCAAAGGATCTGTGCCAACAGTGTTTGTGGCTTTACAAAGCACTCAGTCACAAACTGTCAAAGAATGAAAAAAAAGTATGTAAGTTTGTGTATAATATATTTTGTTGAAAATATGCTAAATAGCATAACATATGATTTATCTTAATTGTCTTTCTCTTCAATGGAGTGTGTCATTGATCTTACTTTTCCTCCCAATGCATGTAACTTGTCTTTGTTATTTCACTGTGATTTAGTTGTTGGCTTAGTCCTAGGTTCAGTCCTGAGCTATTATAAATGCTGTTTACATATTCATTTAATATAATGGAAAAAGCAGAAAAATCAGGATTCTGGATAAAAATCCCTCTCTTTAAATAGATGTGCTACTCCTTCAACTATCTGCACCATGTTGTCTGGGAACCTACCCTATCTAAACTACCCAAATAATAATTCATTTCAGACAACCTTGATCTTATATAGACCTGTCACTGGAGTAGCAAGAGCAGAATTCTTCTCAGCTATCTTTAAATACTTATATATGACTGAACTGTCTTCTTCTCATACACAGCCTATAGAGACTTGTAAGCTCTTTTATTTTTAACGTTCCTATTACAAATGCCTATCCTAGCAAAAAGATGAACTGGACTGGTTACTCTGCACGCAGCTATATGGAAAGCAGATAGAAGGAAGAGCTCACATACTAATGTCTAACTGGAGATTTCTGAATTTAGGACAAATGAAAACCTAGCCAAAAATCTGTCTCTGAATTGCAGCTGGTGCAGCAGCAATTCTTGGAGGAACAGCAAGATCACAGCAAACTCTGTGGCATTCTAGATGTGATTCAATATAAAAATAATTAATAATGCTTTGGTAACATATTAAAAAATAGGATAAAGTTGACATTTTCTGTGAAAGGACATGCTTTGTTGGTTTGGGTTTAGGGTTACTCTTCTCAAAGAATTAAATTAATCAAAAAGATGACTTAAAAAGAGTCAAGACAAATCCTGAAATAAAAAAAAAAATACAAGTAATACTTGGTATGGGAAAATATAGAGAAAAATATAAAAAATCTTTTTTTTCTGTTAGTTCATTCATGACGATGTATTTTCTTTTTATTTATTTAAAACTTTATTACTCAATGTGACTGTATTTTTAATTCTTGTTGTTTAAAAGCAAAACCTAAAATAATAATAATTAGCATATGTAATCCAAAGCACATGCATTTTGTATTTGTGTATAAGTATTGTACAAACATTGACAAGGATGGAAGTATTGTATTTAAGATATCTGCCTCATGAAAAGAAATAGCATTTTTCTCTTTTAAAAAATAGAGAAGATAACCTGTGCTTATGTCAAATTCAGATTAATCATCGTTGCATATTTCTGATGAAAAATAAAAATAAAAAATCAGAAAGATAATAAACTCCTTTTAGGTTTTGCTTATGTAGAATTTAGAATAATTTAGGACTTTATACCCAATCAGAAACATCAACTGCTTAATCTTGTAATCAGCGTGTATTTTCCTGTTACATGTTTGAAAATGAATGTAGCATTAGACCTGTTACACACCACTTGGCTGTGTATTTCAAGTGACAGAATGACAATGCAGTGAATGACAACATACAAAACACATTCATAAGGTCCCAAAAGATCAAAATAAGAGTCTCTAATGAAAAAAAGAAAATTCTTTTCGTGAAAACCACTGTTTAATATGAAATATATGTATTTTATTGTACAGCCTGTATGGTTTTAATTTGTTAGGGTTTTTTTCTCATACAGATGGTCTTTAGGGAAATGTGGCAAGATCCTAAATCATGATATATAAAGTTAACACTCAGTTTCTACAACTTCATTTCCAGTCTTCTGTAGATCCATTGAAGAGTAAAAAGTAATGAAACAGGAAAGTATTTTAAATTGAAACCATTACTGTTTTGTAACTTAACATAGCTTTTCACCTCGATGTAATTCCTCCATGTGAAACATAAGAAAGAGCTATGACTCAAAATTCCAACCTCATATAACTTAGTGTTATGAGAAAATTATGAGTTTTCTCTTAGCCAGATCAGAAATAAGTAGTATGTGAAAGACAAAAACTTCACAACAGATAAAAGCACATCAAGAAATTTAATTTATAGAACACTTACTGTAAATTAAGCTAAATGTTAAAGCACTTAGGCAATACAACTGTCTTCAGGTAAAACACCATGAGAATTATTCATCTAACAAGCAGAGATAATCTTACCAGGAGATTTTAAAGATTAAGAAAGGTTTAAGAGGTTGTTCCAGGGCTTTAACGGGGAAAAGATTATAAATGTCTGATGTTTGTTTCTTGCATTTTCATGGAAAGTCCTAAGGCTATTGATGATTTATTATAAATAATCCCAAAACTTTATGATGCCTCAAATCTAAGTTTTTTATTTTCATGCTGGTAAAATAAATGTTAACTCTTAAAATACTTGGGTTTCATTTTCTGCCAATAGCTGAGGACGGTGAAATTGGAGACTATACATGTGCTTGTTTACTCCTCAGGAAGAGCATTATTCATAGTTTTAATCTGTTTGTCTTCCTTAGTTATCCTTTTGCATACTGTTAGAAACAAGTCACTAGGCTGGATGGTAGTATTAGTATGATCATTCATTATTCTTTATGTTCCTACCATATATTTTATTATATCAAATGAACCAAGATTTTGTAGGGACAATCAGTCTTTTTGGAGTAGCAGATCTAGAAATTTTTATAAACTTGGTGTACACAAGACCTTCTTCGGAAGCTTTGAAGAAGTTCTGAGTACTCAAAATCTTCTTCAGAAGCAAAACATTCAAAGTAAATATAATTTAAGAATAATTGTTTTGAGTTGAAATGAGATGAGAGGGGGGTTAATATCTGAAATGGAGGTATAATTTATGGGAGAAAGAGAGAGAAACTTGAAGAAAATTAGTGAGCTAGGATAAATGCATGCAAATATTCCTTTCCAACATAAACTGTAGGGACATCTGTCCCAGGTAAGCAGTTAGGTATTCTCCTATCTCTTAAAAGCATTTCTGGATAACAATGAGCTGACCTAAGTTAGAATGAGGTGAAAGTCCATCTGAGTATATATACACCTAGTTTTTAGTCTGGAAATCAGAGTGTCTCTTTAAAGTATGTGCCTTATTCAGTATTCTGAGTTCCTTCCTTCAAACAACAGGCATAAAAAAAAGAACAGAGCAGTAAAGAAACGTTTTCCCCATCCCTTTTTATCTTTAAGAGCATTAAAGACAGTCTATACTCAGAAAAAAGAAAAATCTATAAATCAATAAAAATGTGAAACATAACGCTTGTCTGGTATCAGGATAGCCTCTATTCGTAACATATTTCTAATGAAGAAAAATACTTAGGAAAACAAGATTAAAGATTCTGCTTTACAGAAGTAGTCCTGAAAGTTTGCACTTCGGTATCATCAGTTCCAAGAAAGCTTCTGGGTTATTGGTTCCTGGAGGTTGAGTACATCTCTCTTTTGCAATTCGGTTCCCTAAGAGAGCTTTTTATTGTGACACATATTTCATACGCTGAAGTCTAAGGCACTATTAAAACAGAAAAGAATTTTGGATTTGCTATGGCTTTGCAAAAGAAACCATATAGCCTCCTAAGTAGCAGGACCCTGGCCAGGATCGCCATACGGAGGTTCAGCTGCTGAAGCTTCTTCCTCTAACCCTTATAAATCATTGCAAGTCAGATATAAATTTTGCTGTCTATAAACAGATGCTAGATATTCTGACCTCTTTTTAGTACATAGAAGAGCTCTGTATTAGCAATAATAATTCTTGCTTGTAATACTACTGCAAAAATTACAGCCCATATTTTCGTTCTAGAATATAAATATTTTTGAAGCCTATGACAACAGGAGTGTGCAAAGATAATTTACTTCCTACATGAATAAAAAGTACTAAAGTACTAACACAAAGTATTTTCTTTCCTAGTCAGCACACTGCATATCCTAGATATCAGAAAACTGACCTAGCTGATTGACATCTAAATAATGTTTTTCTGACAGTCACCATTTTATATAGAGAGGCCTTGAACATTATCTGAATTGTCCTTTGAGAATACAGTTTTGATAAAATTGTCATCAAGTTCAAAAATTCTGTTGTGAGTAAGTATAAATATTCTGGTTTCAAACAATATTTGTAATGTAACATCTTATTAGTTCTTATGGATCTGACATGAAAAGAAATAAAAAAAAAGAAAGAGAAAAAGAAAGAAAAAAGAAAGATAAAAAGAAAGAAAAAAAAAGAGAAGATTGTCTGGAATCTTCAACTCTTCATCACACTGAAAACTGTTCGGACCAGATAAATAAATTCATTTTCAAGGCATTTAAATTCAACTTTAAAATTCCAAAATCCTTAAAAACCTTAGGAATAATGTAGCTGGCAAGATTTTCATGAATATTTTGGAGGAAAAGAAAGGTCAAAAAAACTTCCTGTTCTCAAAGTGCTCTTTCCTAATTCTTTCCATCTTCAAAACACATGTAGACATTCTACCTTCAAGAGAATTTAGGAGAGGGCAGCAGATGTTTTTTCCTTTGAGACGTGTGATTTCTAAGTCACCAAAGGAAAAGCCAAGAAATATAAGCAAGTAATTTCCCTCCCTCCCTTGCCCCGCAAGTTAGTTTAGTGAATACTTTGAGGAGAAAAGGTACTCAAGCATGATGGCAAATGATTCAGACATTCTTAAACACTGGAGACTTACATCTAATTTCCAAAGTTTGTCACTCAGAAACTTTAATTACAATGTTAGGAAATTAGCACTTTGCATACTGTAACATAATTCCCTATAGTACTGTGAAAATATATACTGCAATTGATCTGGCCTGCACATGAAATGATGGCGGAGTATGTTATTAAATAAGAAGTGAATGTTTTATTGTTTACACAGTGCATAGCACATTTTAAATGCCACTACAATATAAATAGTTATGATAAAATTGTACTTAAAGAAGTAGTAGCTTAAAAAATTATCCATCTTGTTCAAAACAGAATGGACGTGGTGCTTCAGTACTTTATTAGATCTATACAGCTGTAGTGTGCTATAATAAGTTCTTTTATTCAGGAAGACATTTCATGGAATTTAAAAATGGAATACTTTTGGAAAATTAAAATAGATATGGTCAAAACAGCACAAGCAAGAATCTGTCACTGGACATCAGTGCCTTGCCTCATTTTCCATGCAACAGAACCCAGCTTGTTGTCTACATGGTGCCATACTGGTGCCTCAGTGAGTGGGGGTGGGTGGAGCACTGGAGCATCTCCCCAGGGAAGTGGTCATGGCACCAAGCCTGACAATATTCCAGAAGCATTTGGACAAAGCCCTCAGACAAATGATGTGAGTGTTGGGGTTGTCCTATGCAGGAACAGCAGTTGGAATCAATGATTCCTGTGAGTCCCTACCAACTCAAGTAATTCTATGATTCTATGGTTCTATGATTCTATGAAAACTATTACTCAATAAAATTTATTTTAATGAAGCATTCTGTTATCTACATAAAATACTATGCTATTAATATGTGAAACATATTTTTTTCCCTGATATTGCAAGCCTTCTTAATATGTTTCTAATCTTGTGCAAACAGATAAAGCTGATGTCAAGTACACACGATCTTCTCATAATCTCCAAAGAAAACAGCAAAAAGGAAGCAGGCATTCATTAATGCTGTTCCTACAATACAAGCAAACCTGCAAAATATTTGTACTCATGCAACCTAAAATTCTGTGCTTTTGCTTTTTGGTGTTTTGCCCACTTTCTAAAAAAATAATAAAAAGCAAAGAAGGGTGAGACTACAGAAAGAGCATAACAAACTTGCTCAATGATGTTTTTAATGAGAAAATGACCAAAGAGAAGTGGAGAGAGGGTAATGAAACCAAAAGCTATGAGAAAATGATGAAAGACATTAAATGCCCTGATGTTGTGTAACAACTGTGGGAGTCAAAAATCTTACGGCAAGAAACGCACACATCTGAAGTATAGCAACACTTCTATACTGCTGCAATCCATTTCTTTCATATTGTTTCAGTCTGTATGGGAGGAACTAGTTATAACCCTTTTTTATGTTGTGTGAAGCATCACATTAAAACACATTTATGTGTTTGTGAGTTCAATTTAAAGAAAGACCTATGGTTTAATTCTGCCTGGAGCATGCTGACAGACGTGTAGGTGGCAAGCATGTGGAAGAAAAGAGGAATGCTACACACACACATGCAAAAGCATATTTGAAGTATGAAAACTATTTATTTTTTATTCAGAACAGCTCTGTTAGATTGCAGGTGGAAAAAAATGTACTGTATTGCTAGGTAAACACTTCATTACTAATTTTATTTCCTACATTTTATAGTCTTTACTATTGGCATCTTTGAGCCTAGTTCTAAAGACTTGAAATATGAATAAAGTTCTCAAAAATACAGCAATGCATGAGTTTCAAGAAAATAATTAATTCTTAACATTGTGTTGTGATTTAAGCTAAAGTAGAATTAGTATTTTTACTTCGACTAAGCCTCATCTAAGAAACTCTATTTTCTGAAGTTAACTGCATGTTTTTCACACAGTGTTTCTGCACAGAAGTGATAACATGGGGCACTGGGATGTAGAAAGGCCATTGATTATAGTAACCTCAAGCTAGTGAAATGTCTTAAGTCAAAGAGGCAAAAAAAAGGCCTTACATGCAAGCTGCGGTGGACAGGACAAGTGGCCCTAAACTGACCAACAAAGTATTCCATCCCATATAAGTCACAGTCAGTATAAAACCAAGAGATCACAAAGGTCTTGCTCACTTCTTCAATGACCAATATCCGGTAAGGAACGTATCTGTCTGTTTGCCCCCAATTCCAGATCCATGCGGTCCTGAATCCAGTTCCTGAGCCCAGTTCCCTCATAGCCTTGGACCCTTTTCTTTGTGTCTGTTCTGCAGCATTTGCGGTGGTGTATATTCATTGAGGGGTGAGGGCATGATTTCATATGTTTGTATCTATTTTATTATTTTCTTATTATTTTCATTATTATTGTTATTATTATTTCATTAAAACTGCAATTTTCATTTTTAAACCATAAGTCTCTTCTGCTCATTTCTCTTTCCCCTTTCACTGGGGACAGGCGGGAAGAGAACTGGGAGATTAACTGCTCAGTTTTAGCTGCTGAAATCAGTTGAGCTGGGGCTAAACCATGATGCTTTGTCATATATCCGTCCTGTATCTCATTGTGACTATGCAATATTAGTTTCAAATCCTTCAATATTTGCCTTTACCATGGGCATCCATACTTTTGGAGGAAAAGGTAACAAAATTGAAACAAAATCCTGTACATTTAGGTGTCAGAAAAACAAGAGCTTTCAAAGAACACTTCTCAGCTGCATTATTTCTATTTGCAGTGATGTGAAAAATAAATGTAGCACAATATTAAGGAAACCAAGAGTTAAAAATAGCAAAAGGTAAAGAAAGAGACTAAGAAAACTATGAAAAGAATAGGCTAGATGTGGCTAAATTGTAAACAGTTGTCCTAATATTTCATTGCAGGGGAAATTAGAATATCTCCTGAAATTTGACTAAACTACCTTCTCGCTAAGCACAGATAGGGTTTTATAAGTTATATTATTCCTCATGCAGCAAGCTATGAGTATCTATGAGTTAAAGCATTACTCCCTGGGTTGGCTTCAAGAGTCAGAGCTGTATATCCAGCTCCTGCCAAACTCATTACACTTTGGAAGAAGGGGCAGGCATCTGAGGGTTGGGGTCTATGGGGTTGGACGGGATCCACAAAAGGGTATTAAGGGAGCTGGCAGAGGTGCTTGCCAAACCCCTTTCCATCATCTACTGGCAGTCCTGGTTGACTGGGGAAGTTCCATTTGACTGAAGGTTACACCCATTTGCAAGAAGGGACCAACGGATCATCTGGGAAACTACAGGCTTGTCAGTTTGACCTTCATGCCAGAGAATGTCATGGAGCAGGTCATCTTGAGTGTTATCACACATCACATGCAAGACAACCACATGATCAGACAACATGGCTATGAATGTAGCATAGCTGGATTTTATTAAAACCTTTGACACCATTTCTCATAGTATTCTACTTAAGAAATTGGCTGCTGTTGACTGTTGTTGGGACAAGCATACCCTCTGCTGGATAAAAACTGGTGAGATGGCTGAGCCCAGTCATGGTACAAGGAGGTAAATCCAGCTGGAGGATAGTCACAAGTGTTGTTCCCTAGGGCTCAGTGCTGTGTCCAGTTCTGTTCAATATCTTTATCAATTATCTAGATTAAGGGATTGAATGTACCCTCAATAAATTTTACAGATGATACTAAGCTGGGTGGAAGTGTCAATCTGCTTCAGGGTAGGGAGGCTCTACAGAGGAATCTTAGTAGGCTTGATGGATGGTCTGAGACCAACGGAAGGAGGTTCAACGTGGCCAAGTGCCAAGTCCTACACTTGGGACACAATAACCCCAAGCAGTGCTACAGGCTTGGGGAAGAGTGGCTAGAAAGCTGCCTGGCAGAGAAGGACTGAATATGAGTCAGCAGTGTGCTCAAGTGGCCAAGAAAGCCAATGGCATCTTGGCCTGTGTCATAAACAGTGTGGCCAGCAGGACCAGAGAAGGGGTGGCATAGGTGAGGGCATAGCTCAAATACTGTGTTCAGTTTGGGGCTCCTGATACAAGAAGGACATCAAGGTGTTTGAGCATATCCAGAGAAGAGCAAAGAAAATGGTGAAGGGGCTGGAGAACAAGTCTTATGAGAGGTGACTGAGGGAGCTGGGGTGGTTTAGCCTAGAGCTAAGGAGGCTGAGGGAGGACCTTATCACTGTCTATAGCTACCTGAAAGGAGGTTATAGTGAGGTGGGTGTTGTCTTCTCCGAAGTAACTAATGAAAGAATGAGAGGAAATGTCTTCAAGTTGTGCCAGTAGAGGTTCAAGGAAAAATTTCTTCACCAAAAGGGTCATTGGGCACTGGAACAGGCTTCACAGGGAAGCAATTGTGTCACTATACTTGGAGATATTTACAAGACAGGTAAATTAGATACTCAGGGATATGGTTGAGTAGTGGACATGTACGGTCGGACTTGATGATCTCAAAGTTCATTTCCAAGCAAATGATGACACATGTCAAGAAAGGGTTTTAACATATGAAAAAATCACAGGGGGAAGGGCCGTACTGGGAAGTAGCAAGGAACATTTTTCTTTTTATAAATGAAACAGATTTGTTTCATTTGCTCTGTAGTGAGAAAATGTATCTTAAAAATGTACCTAACCCAGAAACTAGTGCTTTGGCAAAGAGACCATTTGAATACCAAGAAATTGTCTTTCAAACTGAGATATCAGCAAAAACCAGACATTAATTATCCTGATTTCACAGATGGCTCTAGTAAAGCCATAAAATTTTACTTTGTATTTTAAAAATATTTTTTTTAAAATTTTACTAATTTATTAAACTTTTTTTTTCTTTTCGACAGTGTTGAACATTCTTCTGAGAACTCATATGTAGTATGTAAATCTAGTGGAATGTTATTGATGAAGAAATTTCAATTGCATAAATGACATTTCTGGTTTTCTGCTTTACAGATAGAATTCAAGAAGCAGTTAATATTTCCTCCTTTCTACATTCCCTGACTCCTTCCTATACTCTTAATGACATTGTGCAGGAGATATGGAATTACTTCTTGTACTGCCATGTCTCACATGAAGTCAGTCTAAACGGAAATTTTCTTGCTTACATTAAGATTGAATTTTGTTGCTAATATTTTGTTCAGGTGAATGTAAGAAGGTCTTCCCTTTTTGATTCCTTCTACATTTGAAAACAGGCAGATTACTTACCACTAGAATCTTTTGGGAAGATTCTTTGTTTCAACATTTTACTGATTTTACCTACCATTACGACAACAAAAGCACATAGAATATTGTGGAAAAAACATTGGAGGGAAACAGGGCGGTATATTGAACACTTTTTATTCTTTTATTTATTTGCTTATTTTTTATTTTGAAGTTCCAAAATAAACCACTTCTCTAATATACTTGTATATAAAGATGCTAATTTTCATTGTATAAATTCAATTATTGTTCTACAGGTAAACATATGCATTTTTTCATTATATAAAAAATCCAGAGTATTAGATCAGCTAGTTTATACATTTATGTTCTTTTTTATTGCATTTAGGATACTAGAATCCTAGAATACAGCAACAACTAACCTGACTGAAAATGTCCAGGAATATCTTAATTCATGTGGGTGATGATCTCTAGATTAACCTCTTAGCTATGGAGTTATGCTTGAATTGTTTCCGTGTATTAGCTAGTTAAGCTGTGTTTACAATGATACCTGAATTAAATAATAAATTACAAAGATTTAATACTGATGCCTGTTGATACAAGTTTTTATTAAACCCAGGAAATGTTCTAGGTAGCAAGTAAACAATGCTCTTTACTTTCCAAACACAGCACTGTATACCACCTGCCTTTTGATGTAATTATTCCACATAAATGTTTCTGTCAAAAATAAATGAAGCCTTAAAGGAAGAATACAGTTATTAGAAGAAACAGAGCCCAAGTTATATGTTATATTGGTCCTTTTGCTCTACTTTTATCCAAAGCTGCTATTAATAGATTGAGAAGGTGACAAAAGTTGTAAGTGATTATATAGGAAAATATCTACACAAATGAACTACCCTGGTGTAATTTGAAATTTCTTCATGTTGTTAGATGAATACCCACTAAGTGGTATTTCTTTCCATTTAATTTGTTCAGCATGAGTGGAAGCGCACTGCAGAGGCTAAGCCAAGATGAGATCCAGGAGTCAAGTAATAGGATTATTAAGCAAATGCTACTGTTCATATATGGAAAAAAGTCTTCTTCTTTTTAGATATGCATATCTGACTTACATATATCTGTGCTCTGTTACCATTTTCAGGAAATAAAAGTTCATTTCATTTAATTAATTAATTTCCTGCTGAGTACCTCTCCATAAGACAACAAATAAAGGTGAAAAAGAAAATAAAATTAGCTGCAGCTCCAAAATCTTCATCTCAGATCTTCACATGTTCCCTGTGGCGTATAACATATATAGAATTAGGATTTCAGTGTGAAGTAATATCTGATAGCAATTACTATGCGTCCATCAGATGGACCTCATCTTTTCACAAGCAAACCTACAATACCATATTTCAACAATCCCTCGTCTTCCTGGAGTCTTCCCAGTTCTTGCTTGAGGATATTCTTGCTTCTCTAAGGTTGGTTGTCCCTTTTTCTGTGCAACAGCCCCATTGGAGTCATCATTCTCAGGTGACAAAGTGTAGGCATAACTGCCTATTTATTTTTTTATTTTATTTTTGTCTGTCCCATTCCTATTTTGTCTTTTTTTCCTGAATACTTTTGGAAATGCTACAGTCACATATAACTCTCATAATGCTAAAGAGTCCATGAAAAACAATCTTCCTTTAATATTTAGGTAGTACTTCTTCTGTGGTGCTGAGCAGTGCCTGAAATGGTAAGACAAAGCTTCTAAGCTCTATTATCTGCTTTATTGTCTGTGTATGAGTGGTAGATTTATCGAACAGTTTTAAAGTGCTAGAATTTTCAAGGAAATAGACTCCACAAGTAGTATAGCAAAATTTCCATATTTAGGTAGTCGGCTACCTCTAAAACAGTGCAATGCTAGAGAAACCCAATGTTATTTTCATTGTTTTAATGGTGGAGAGAAGGCTGAATGATCATTCTGTGAGTGAAAATTAAGTATTATAAATAAAAGTATCTTATTTTCAGCTATATTTACACCACCCTTACTTGCATAAAAATGCTTGCATGCAAATTTAATTAAAAAGGTTGAGAAGTATTACCCATACATGTGGTAGCAAATCTCCTAAATGTTCTGTCCTGTTCCCTGCTCCCTCACTTCCAAAGTTACACAGTTTTATATCATAATTTCATAAATGTCTTCAAAATACAATTTCATCTTTCTGTGAGAAACGGTCATGAATTTTCATACTATGTATTACATCCACAAGCTATAATCTGTAGCATTAACAAAGCAAAACTAATAGCACAAGAAGATGTGAGTCTTCTGATGGAGCGGAACTATTAAGCTAGAGTTAAGTTTACAGTGAAGTGAAAAGAAGATTTTTTGAAGTTCTTAATATAACTTTCTCACTTTTTAAAGAAATAATAATAGCATTTGTTCTTAAAAATGATTTTTTCTTGAACACCAGAGAAAAAAATTATAGCTAAACATTATAATGATTTCAAGATTATTTGTTTTACAGAAAGAAATCCTGTAAAGTACAAAGAAATTTAATTATATTAAGGAGAAATATTTCTTGTAAGAGATGTGAAATACCACAAGTATCTTGTTTGTACTAATACTAAGATTGAAAACTCATTACCAATAAAATGTCAGTTCTGATGAAGAATTTAAAAAAAAAATACAGAATCGAATTCAGAATGTCTTTACTAAGCTGTTTTATGGTAAGGCGTACCATTGGAAATGTGATGAGTCTTCATGTAAAGATGCTGATTTGAATTAGATTTAGAATATATGTCATCCTCAATTAGCCTTCCCTTCATCAAAATGATCTCACAAACACGAAGAATGAATCTTTATTTCCTCCTTTGCACATGGGAGGTCATTTGTCAGATTTAATATACTTCCACCTATGTCTTTCTACATGTTTTGGGTTCAAGATGGATGACTATAGACTTCATGGTAAAAAAAAGATATCGTATCAAAAAGAACTTGAATACTCTTTCTTAAAATGTTGATTATATTTCATATTTTATTCCATAATTTATAGCAAAACTGATGAATCAATGATAATGGTACTATGTGGAAATTAAAAGGCTAAAAGTTTTTAACACCTTCAAAATGAATTTCTGCTCTGTAAGTTACTGCTGTTACTTAGGAATTGACAAGACATAAATTTTGTAAAACCAGCATTTCATATTTTCTTTAAGCACTAGATTGATATGTATAATTCTGTTGTTGAAGTTTAACATCAGGACGATTACCATTTACTTGGTAAGCAATCCAGAGGACTCTTAGAGTGTGTCAAAGATAATTTCTTAACCCAGGTAATAGACACCTCTACCTGAGGAGATGCGATACTGGACCCGACGATCATCAGTGCAAGTGAGCTCATCAGTGACATCAAGACTGGAAGCTGCTGGGGCTGCAGTGATCCTGCACTGGCAGCATTCAAGGTCTTGAGGGATATATGACAGGCAAGGACTATAGTCAGGACCCTAAATTTCAGGAAAGCAAACTTCCATCTGTTCAAGAAGCTAGTCAGTATGACCCGTTGTGATACGGTCCTTGGAGATAAGGGAGCCGAACACATTTGGCAAATATTTAAGGATGCTTTCTATAAAGCACAAGAGCATTCAGTCCAAAGATGTAGGACATCAGGCAGTGGAGTGAAGAAGTCGGTGTGGCTGAGTGGAGACCTGCTGGTCACCCTGAAGAGCAAGAAGGAACTGTACAGGCAATGCAGGCACGGACATGTAACCTAGGAAGAGTACAGGTATGCTGCCTGGTTGTGTAGGAATGGGATCAGGAAGGTCGAGGCACAGCTGTACCTGAACTTGGCAAGGGAGGTGAAGAGTAACAAGAATGGCTTCTACAGGTTTGTCTACCAGAAAAGGAAGGTTAAAGAAACTGTACTCCCAGTGATGAATGAAAATGGTGACCTCCTGTCAACAGACAAGGAGAAAGCTGAGGGAAGCAACAACATTTTTTCCTCAGTCTTCACTGCAAATGCTCTCCTCACCCCTTCTGGGTCAATGGACAACAAGAAGGGAATCAGGGGTGTAAAGCTCTTTGAAAAGTCACGGCAGTCAGAAGATGTCCGTGGTGACTGGAAGAAGGGCAAAATTGTTGCCATTTATAAAGGGTAGAAAAGACAACCCTGGGAACTACCAACCTGTCAACGTCACCTCTGTGCCTGGGAAGATCATGGAACAGATCCTCCTAGAAGTTATGCTAAAGCACGTGGAGGACATAGAGGTGATTCAAGACAACCAGAATGGCTTCACCAAGGAAAATCCTGTCTGACCACCCTAGTGGCATTCCACGATAGGGTAACCATCCAGTAGAGGAATCCTCAAAATAAGAAGGATACAGAACTGTTGGAATGGGTCCAGAGGAGTGCGACAAAGATGATCAGATGGCTGGAGCACCTCTGCTATGAGGACAGGTTGAGAAAGTTTGGGTTGCTCAGCCTGGAGAAGAGAAGGCTCCAAAGGGACCTTAGGGTGGCTTTGCAATACCTGAAGGAAGGCCTACAGGAAAGCTGGGGAGGGACTTTTTACAAGGAAATGTAGTGTAGGACAAGGGGGAATGGCTTTAAATTGGAAGGGGGAAGATTTAGATTAGACGTTAGGAAGAAATTCTTCATGACGAGGGTGACGAGACACTGGAACAGGTTGGCCAGAGAAGTTTTCGATGGCCCCTCCCTGGGAGTGTTCAAGGACAGGTTGGATGGGACCTTGGGCAGCATGGTACAGTGGGAGGTGTCCCTGCTAATGACGGGGGGCTTGGGACTGGATGATCTTTAATGTCCCTTCCAAAACAAAGCATACTATGATTCTACTTAAAATACTGTGCATTTTACAAACCAAATTAATTCTTGTACTCTAACAGAACATTGAGACATAAGCAAAAAAAGTAATTAAGAAATAAAAATGCTCTTAAAAGTGTCTTTGATAGGTGCTATAACAGCAACTATTCTTACTGTTTAGTTAGATACCGCGTTTAAAGAATATGGTTTAAGCAAGAAGTTTTAAGAGAAACTTGAGGAACTTCAAATAAGTAGAGAACAACACTAAAAAAAACCAACACCAAACCAATAATCTGAAATGAAAAGCAAGACTCAAACTCAAAACTCATAAAAGAATACCCTGTGGATATGTAAAAGAAGAAAGTATGACACAGCTAGGCGCATGCAAGAGACTTGTACCTTGGCTAATCTGGAATGACTGGACATAAATTTAACTACATGTGCTAATGAAAATATGAAAATAATGTTGTAAAGGAATGTTAGGAGGAAAAAATGAGTTAATATTTTTTTTTTTTTACGTAAGTTTTTTTCCTACTTAGTTTTTAGCAGGAATGTTAAGAAAAAAAAGTCTTCATATCAGTGATCTTGTTCACATCACTATTTGTTAAAAAATTCTCTCCATTCTGTTCACACTGAATTGAAGAAATAACAGACTGTTATGATTTCCCTTTTTATTAATATGTTTACATACAGCAGCTGAATCTCAGGAAAGCCAAAATGTATGAACAATGTAAATCTGATTCTTAAATGTGTCAGGATAAAAGATTTTAGTTAGTTTTGCATTATTCCGCTCTATCGAGATAATTTATATTAATTTATATTAAGAAATAAAATATGGGTACAAAATTCACATTTAAATATATCAGAGAAAATATTATTATCCAAATGACATATATTATTAACTATAAATTACACAACTTTATGATCATATTTTGTAGGAAAATCATATTAAAGAAGTTTACAAAAAAAGGTTAATTTAAGTCTTTCTGCCTCATACAATTAACAGTCAGTGATGTAAGTTTTAGACCATAGTCAAGGTTTTGTATTTTACTTTAGCAGATGATTTTAAGATTTACATTTGTCTGTATCTAGATATTTAAATACCCTTCAGTATAAGAAAAGCAGCTGCATTCCCAGAACAAATTGTACAATTTAGTCTTAGTGTAAATGCAAAACGTTGCTATCTGCATGACTTGTTAGTGTAGATACATATAATTTAATCAGTTATGCAAATATTATCATTTGTAGTGACAGTTCCTTGTGAATATAATTATTTGCAGGTATAATAATATGATGGCAATTTCTCATATTGATTAGCAGAACATGAAAATGTAGAGTATGAAAAAATAAAATAACTTCCCAAATTCATTCCAAAATAATTTTGAAACTTCTTACCCTAGGCTGAATATATGCTTTGTTCTTTTTTTTTTTTTAGTTAGTCTTCTCCACTGGTGTGGGAACAAGGGAAATAGAAACATATAACACAAGACTAAAATGACAAACTGTAAATTATATATTGATTTTTAATATTATACTGCATTATATTAATACTATATATATTAAAATTCCTACATTTTTGGAAACTACTTTTTATTGCTTTTCATCTGATTTTTTGGGGGTATTAGAAAAGTATCTTGAAAATTTCTAAAATCATAGCAGTTCCATAAAAATAACATTGAATCGAATGTTTAGGTTCTAAGCAAGTGTGAATTCTTGGTGATGAGCATAGAATCACCTTCTTTTACCAACTTGCATAGGTGGTATACTGAGATAGTATGATGAGAATCTATTGCTCCATCTCCGTCCAAACAACAGTGCATTGTGAGCCTCATATCTTTATTAGCAGTAAGATGGTATATGAAAAAGGACATTTGATTCCACTGTTTATGATAGCTGATAAAGTAATTATGACAAATAACACATCTCCTTAATATGCAAATTTTTTAATAGACCAATCAAATCTTTGCCCTTAAAATTACATCATTGAGTTAACCCCTGTCACTTCTAAACATAATCACAAACCAGCTTTAAAAATCACAAGTCCGGTCCTCAGCCAGTAGAAATCAGCAAAGCTCTATTGAAATGTAGTTTTTGTAGGTCAGCTTCTTGTTTGATGTGTATAAACTGGACACGACTAAATGAACTTATGCCTCAAGTGACTTTTCTATATTACTATGACCTGTCAGAAACAATTGCTTAAAGTATAAGGCTTGTTCGACAATAATGTTTCTGTAGGCACAGCAACTTTCTTTGTATTCTTGCTAGCACTGCAGGAAAGTTTTCTTCAGAAGTACTTCTAAAGGTACACATGCCTGGGTGCCCCATATTATTTTGTTCTGAATTTTTTACAGTATTTATAGGAATTTCTGTTTGAGTTTTTGGGTCATTCCATAGTAATTGCTAAATAGTAATAAATCTCACATGTAATTGCTAATTTATAAGGTCAGCACTGTGAAGAATAATTAGATTCCATATAAATGGACTTATTTTCCTGTCTTATAATTCTGTCTGTGTAAGTAGGAATTTAAGTGGCATCAAAAAACAGACATCCAAGACAATATCTCATACTTAAATTTGTATTCCAGATTTAAATTGAGTGACTTACCCTATTGCATATGTTCTAGCAGTGATTATTCTTAGGTAAGTGTTGTTTCAAAATCTTTTGTGAAAACTGATTCTTTATTTTTTTACGTATTGACTCTGATATTAGACCTACCAGTAGGAAATCATCGGTATTTCTGGTATAGTATGGATAATTAAAACAAAAGGAAATAATATGAACTTGAAGTTAAAGTGCTGTGCGGACTCATCATTCATACTGGGCATGATATCCACCTTACTGAGATAATTAATCTCCATCAAATTAATTTAAATAATCATGTGGACAGAGATAAGCAGGATTTAGTGACCATTCTTGACATTGTCTTCCTTAGTTAGACTAAATTCCTGAAGATTATTGATGATACTGAGATTCCTCGGGGCTGAAACAATCACTATTTTGAAATAAAATTGTGTATTCTAAGTCTCGACAGCATGATCATATGTGTTGAATCTCCAGGGTTTTTTTTTCTGGAGCACGCAGTACCTCAAAGAACATAGGGAAATCCCTATAAGATGATATGGTGTTCATCTTCACTTCCTGCACTGGGGATATTTTTTCCCCATTCTATTTTATGTAAAGCTGTTCTATATTTCTTCGCAGACATTTGAGAAAGATGAGACAGAGGAACATATGTTTGAATGTGTTCTTGGATAAAAGTCTGAATATATCTAAAGAAGGAATGAAAATATTGAATTCAGAGGAACTGAATATTTGAGTAAGTAAATGTTGATTTAGACTTTTCAATTGTATTGCTTTTTCCACCCCACCACCCCCCTTCCCCAATTCTGAGAGGACTCTCTTCCATCACCCTATTTTAGACACCGACTTTCCTTTTGTTCGTTCCCTCTTTGTTGTCTCCACTTGTTCAAGACAGCAAAGTAGACCACCATGAGATGGACAGCAAGGGTGTCCTCTGGGGACTGGGCTTGATGACCAAGAAGATCTCAGAACTCATTCTTCCACTTCCTGTGCGTTCGCTTTTGCCACCAGATTTTTCTGATGAACACTGTGTCTTTTCCAATTTAACAGCTGACAAAAATCTCTGTAGGAACTGACCGTAACTGTTGGGCTTTGCACTGCAGGCAGAATAGGCTGACCTGTATATTCTACCACCACATTTCTGGAAACACATACATTTAGTTCAGAAATAATTTATCAAGTGTGATAGAATTTTTAGTCAGTACTGGTCTTTTCTCATTCACCATATTCACAGGACTTTCAATTCATAGAATTGAATTCATACCTTGAGATATAACGTGTGCCCCATGGTGGTAACTAATCTTCTATGACCACTGCACTTCCTGATATCATATTATGCTTTGTTACATGGAGGGAAGAAGTTAAGATAAGTTCATGTTGGAGAATAGCTTTACTTCTCCACTCATTTAAGTTAAAATTGTCCTCTTGTCTCCATACCAGAACTGGATGTGATTAGCTTCTGGATAACCTCCATTGGCAGGAAATAAAGTGAACGAGCTGTCAAACACTAATCATGTTTAAAAAAAAAAAAAAAGGAATACACTTTAAAAATACATTTATCCAAATTATGGTAGTGAAGATTTCCCCAAAGCTTTTAACTGAATAAATATTTTCACATTTGTTTAAAATTTAAGTACAAAGTGTTTTTAAGCTAGGATACGTTTTCCCTATTTTCTGAAATGATATTTATACCTCAAACTTTAAGCTTTTTACATCATCCATTAAATAAAAGGCTCCACCCAGACATTTCACAGCAGCTTTATCTCCTTACACTTTTACCTGTTACTGAATGCAATTTCATTATGTCTGTAATGATAAAGTTGAAAAAAATAACCTTTAGGATACTAGATGGATTCTAATTCTTAAAAATCTCTGGTGATGGCACATTCATATTGACATTTATACTAACACTATTTATGACAGACTGAAGGTGATGAACGGAGCCCATGCAAGAGGTCACCTTGTGTCAAAGCTGGTATACAGTCTGTCAGACACAGTGAATATAAGGCTGCTAATGAGGAATTAACTAGGCAGAATGTGACCATTTTACTCTTTTCATGCAATCCAAACCTGTTAGACAATGCTAATCAGGTGTTTATTAAGTGAAACCATTAGGCCAAACTTGCTGCAGACCCTACAGTATGTCAAAGAGGTTGTAAACTATTATTCATCAGATTTAAAACTGATTAATAAGAGTCATTTAACAGTGAACTTTTCTATGCTTAGCCTCTAGCTAAGCATATGTACCAAGGTTAAACTAACACACAGATGGTTTTGAAAGTAAAGTTTCTGTTAAAAAGAAAGTAAATCCTATAACAGTTCCATGGAAGTTCTTATAGTTGAAAAGCTTTCATGAGGAAGAAGCTTATTTTATTTCTTCTCAGATAAAAAAGTAGGAAAACAATAGCACGTTAATGTAAAATGAAGAAGACAACTAGGATACTAAACACATTTTCAGAGAGAGGAATAAAATTTACAAATTCTAAACATAAATATCAGCCTTACTGCTCACATCCATTTCACTATCTTTCCTATACTTGTTATTTAAACATTATTGCAGCAAAATGAGCAGAAGCATCTTGGTTATAGTGAAACCAAAAGGTTGGTGAAATATTAGGCAGAACTGAAACACATCTATCAAAAATCCCCGTCCATGTCAGGAAGCAATAAATGTAAAGGTATTGAGCTAGATGTAAATGTTAATGGTATAATGAACAGTGAAAGTCTGAAGTGAGAAGTAGAATACATGTTATGAGCAGCAGTAGGGTTCAAATAATTTGGAGATGATAACCATCATTTCTTCAGTAATCACTAAGCCAACACATATTGATGGTATTTTGAAAAACTAGCCATAAAATCTTGTATTCGTAGTTAGTCAGGTATTAGTTTTGCTAACAAAATTGAATAAGTTCAGAACTATAATTAATACCTTAATTTCCAAAAATGATAGAGTAACTTGGAGGACTATAAATCAGCTAGGCAAAACAGCAAAAGATTTAAAGGAGATGATAGCTCCAAACCATGAGAAAAATTTTGCAGACAAGGTTTTTAGATATAACCATACGATAAAACATCTTTGAAAGGAAATTTAAAGGCTCCTTGAACAGCTTACAAAGAATAGAAAACAGAACTGATTTCAAAGAATGTATCTTTTCAGAAGTCAAGATATAAAAGGATAAAAAGAATTACTAAAAGGCAAACTGAATTAAACCTCTGTAAGAAAAAAACAAACCAATATTGCACAACAAAACGCAAGAAATCAAAAAAGGTGGTCACCTCACAGAGAAATTATTTAGAACTTAAGTATATCGCAAAGACAAATGCATTACCTCAGCTTACAGAAGTGACAGTGATGAGCAGTATGGAATTAAAGGATTAACTGATGATGTTGAAGGTGGGTATGTAACTGTGCCAAATCTACCTGGACACATTCCAGCTCAGTAAATGTCCCTGTGAGGCTCTGTCACATTTTCAAGCCCAAAGTACTACAGGAGACAGCACAGCATTTGAAACAGAACATCCTCCCTGTGATGAGCTTTTAAAATACCAAGGTGCAGATAGGCTGACGTATACTTTGACATACATTTCATTGGAATATAAACTAAGAGCTTCCTAATGAAATGTGTCAATGATATAAAGCTGGGAAATATTGCTGATATAGGATCAGAATATTATATGGCAAGAAATAATGACAAATCAGATTGGAGTAAAAGAAATGGAATAAGTGTTAAAAGTACTTAGAGACTAATAGCAAGAATGACTGCTATAAGCAGCAAGTTCATCAGCCGATAAAGCTCACCTGCATCACAAAATGCATTGCTTATGATTTGGCATAAAATAGTTATCTTGTCTCAAAAAGAGGTGAGAGTCTGAACAGGGAAGAGCAAAAATATTTTCAACTAACACCAGAGACTCTTCTCTGGAACCGAATAAAATCACCAAATTCAGCTCACCCCATGTTATATTTGAGTTTTAAAACTATGCCACTCTCCCCCAACAGATAAAAAAAATGAATAGACATACACTGCATGTTAAAGAGTGTTCTACCCAGGCACACCAAATCCAGTCTAGAATGGATTAGACCTGAATCCTTAGTCTGGACAAAAGGATTAATTTCTTGAAGTAGATATTTTTAATGCTCGAGACATAACCATACAGATCTTGTTGTATTAACTAAAATTAGGATGCTGAAAATAAAGCACTTTCCAATAAAGACAGAGTATAATTTATCCATATATGATGCTAGCAAGGATTCGTCTGGAATACTTATTTGACCCTTAAGTACTTATATAATTTTCCTCTAAAAGCAAATTAATTGATTTATAATTGGCCCAACTAAAAACCTACTACAAAAAAAATGCCAAGTTTGGCTTGTGTATTATAATGAATTGGATAAAGAAAAATATATACGCTAATTTATATAAGCAAGCTAACAGAGATGGACACAAAAATGAGGGAGAGAGAAGTTGTTTAAGATAAAGTCTGTTGTTACCACAAGAATTAGTGAATATGCATGAATTTTAAACAAGGTGTCTTGGGCTTGCATGGCAGAGTTTTAGTAGCAGTGGAGCCGCAGAACCTTTGCCTATGTCCAAGAGTCAATGCCAGCTGGCTCTAAGACAGACCTGCCACCGGCCAAGGCTGAACCCATCAGTGACGATGGTAGAGCCTCCGTAATAACATATTTAAGAATGTAGGAAGAAAACCCTTTTGCACAGCAGCAGTTGGGAGAAAGGAGTAAGAATTTGTGAGACAAACAACTCTGCAGACAGCAAAGTCAGTGAAGAAAGATGGGGAGAAGGTGCTCCAGGTGCTGGAGCAGAGATTTCTCTGCAGCCCATGGAGGTTAACAGTGGAGAACTTAACCATCGTCAGCCCACAGAGGACCCCATGCTGTACCAGGTAGATGTCCCCAGAGTAGGCTATGACCCTGTGGAGAGCCTGTGCTAGAGCAGGTTCCTGACAGGACCTATGACCCATAGAAAGAGAGAAGTCCATTCAGGAGTAGTTTTGCTGGCAGGAGTTGTGACCCAGTGGAGGACCCACACCAGAGCAGTCTGTTCCTAAAGGACTGCATCTCAAGGATAGAGCCCATGCTGGAGTACTTTGTGAAGAATGGTAACCTGTACAAAGAACTCACATTGGAGAAATTAATAGAGGACTGTCTTCTGTGGAAGGGACCCCATGCTGGAGCAGGGGAAGAGAGTGAGGAGGAAAGAACAGCAGTAACAAACTGTGATGAATTGACCACAATTTCCATTCCTTGTCCCCCTGTGCTGCTCAGGGGCATAAGAAGGTAGTGAAAATTTAGACAGAAGTTGAGCCCAGAAAGAAGGAAAGAGTGAGGGGAAGGTGATTTGACATCTGGGTTTCTCTCTTGTTATCCTACTCTGATTTGATAGATAATAAATTAAATAAATTTCCTTGAGTCAAGATCGTTTTTCCATGGTGGTAATTGGTGAATTGACTCTCAGCGCCCTTACTACAAACCATGAACTTTTCTTTATATTTTTTCTCTCCCCTATCCAGTCGAGATGGGGTAATGATAGAGCAGCTTGGTGGGCAGCTGATGTGCAACCAGGGTCAACCCACCACACAAGGCTATTTTGAAAGTTAGGTAAAGATTTTAGCCATCAGAATTAACACACTCTTCTAATAGTGGTGAATGGAAGCAAAGTACCAAATGATTTTCAGAAGAATTTATAAATGGCTTTATGTGCTTTGATGCCTCTAAGGGCAAAAAAGAAAGCAGTAACAAAACGATCACTTCTAACCCTTCACTATATCTTCCATGCTGTCTTATGACTCCTTATTAATCATTATTTCCTTTTCCATTGATGAATATATATTTGTCAGCTTAAATATCTATAATGATGATATTTTGCTGTCACTTCAGAATAGATAAAAAACTATTAGCATTCCACACAATTGCACTATCTGTACTTTCATTGTATTTAATCAGAAATAAATTTATGCTATTGTAATTTATTTCTTTTTTTAATATGTGTTGATGCATCTCTA
The DNA here is from genome assembly GCF_017976375.1 of Cuculus canorus. NCBI lineage: Eukaryota > Metazoa > Chordata > Aves > Cuculiformes > Cuculidae > Cuculus > Cuculus canorus. Next base: position 41,214,988 of record NC_071401.1, read on the forward strand.
TCACTGTAAGGTATATGGGCAGTACTCACAACAGCAGAAAAAGGAGGTGAAGTCTCAGATTATGGAAGGTTTATTCTAGCTCACTCAAATGAAGAAAACTAACTGTGTTTTTTCCCTTTTTCAAATAAAATACTACTGTATCATCACTTCAGTTATTTCATAGCAATAACATCAGTCCAACTAAAATTCTATGCATTCAGTATTACTTTTTTTCAGCTACAGAATAGGGTAGTAGAATCATAGAAACATAGAATCATAGCACATCTCAAGTTGGAAGGGAGCCATAAAGATCATAATGTCCAACTCCTTGTTCCTCACAGGACTACCTAAAACTAAATCGTATGACTAAGAACATCACCCACACACTTCTTGAACTTTGATAGGCTTGGTGCCATGATCACTTCCTTGAGGGGCTTGTTCTAGCAACCAACAATCCTCTCACTGAAGAATTTTTTTCCTAATGTCCAAGTAGAAATTCCCTTTGCACATCTGACCCCAGCACAATCAGAACACAAGAAGTTGTAGACACGTTTGACATTCCTCTCCTTTCTCCCTGTTTAACAAACATGGATTAATATGGATAATTAAAAAAATGGTCTGAAAGTTTTAATCCACCTGTACTCAAAACACCATGAACTACTAGTCTCGGCTGCATTGCAGCTTTTGAAAACTAGATCACAACACAAAAAATATCCTTCTTCCCCTTCAGACTTCTTATATTTAATTAAAAAAATCTTTCATTTTGTCTTTATGGCTAAACTGTCAGCTATTCCAGAGCAGCCTGGACACAGGGCAATCCCTACGGAGGCACAAAGTAAAGGTCTGAATCCCCCAAATAAAGAAGTTAATTGGACCTGTAAATCCCCAGATCCAAGTGAATATTCCAATAGAAAATTACTGACAGAAATTGCTGCTTGACTTCATGGAAGGCAAACTCACATTCTGACACACATCTTTCAAGCTGAGTCTATGAGGCAGGGAAAAGAAACAAGTGCTGAACTCAAGATATTGAGCTCTGAAGATCAACAGGGAATAAACTGAAGCACAACAGAAAACCCAGGAGGCTTCTGAAGTGCTTTTCAGTGCTTGGGGTCTTTAGGATGATTTTAAACAGAAAAAGGGTAGTTAAGGCCTTTAGGACTGTAAGTTTTGCTGCGACGAAGCATCAATCCATTTTTACATTTGCAGCTTTCTTATTTTTGCTGACCTCAATGTAAATCATTAGTTAAGAATCTGAATTATTTTTTATTCAAACATATTAGTCTAAGAAGTCTAAGCACTTTTATTAAGTCAATATCTAAGGACCTATAGGAGGAGTGGTAGGACTTGACAAACAGAGTTTGGATATATATCATCACAGTCAAACCCACTCTCCTTTACTGGTGTTATGAACATTTCTCTTGATCCAGCACAGGCTTTTTAACAGACACTGAATCAATAAGAGTGTTTGGATTTCAGACGCAGACGAAGAGAATTCTTTTTACATATTTTCCTGTAACACCTGTTTTATACGTATTATGATTCCAATCTAAGGAAAGAATTTGTCAGAAAAATGTGAGAAAACATGCAATATCATTTGCTTCTAAAAACATCTGTAGCTAAAAGTACGTATGAGAGCATAACAATAATATCATTACTTTAATATTTAATTTACTATAAATTTTAAATATATTTGCATTTCACATCTGACGTGATGTGTACTTATTGTTTCATTCTCACATATTGAAAAGAAAGATTCATGAACATAAGTAAAAACTGAAAATTTCCCACCATTTTTCCTGAAGAGAGACAGCAATGTTATTTTACGGGAGCAGGATCAGTCACTTGTGCTGAGTAAGCAAACCCATGACCCACTGAAGTCATGCTGTACTACGAAGAACAGAAGCAGGCAAACAGCTGCATGGAAGCTGATCTATTTTGTCACTTATTGTGCTTATTATGTTTAAAGCACTTCTCATCTAGCACAGACTAAGACAAGGAACATTAAATGTTACTGTACAACAACCAATAGAGCTTTATACCCAGTTTTTCTGATAGAAGCTTTTTTATATGTCTGAGATGTTAATCTTAATGCCCATAATTCTCCGCCCTGGAAAACCAGAAGGATTAATTGTTTACAAATAAGACAATCTTAAAATGTGATAAGACAATTGCAAATGTATTTTTATGATTATATTGGCAATGCAAGTGACATGATTTGTAAGTCAGATCTTTCTAAAGAAAGAACACCTTGGTGCTAAAATGAGTTTGTTAATCTACAGGGAAGAATAAATGACAAATTCTATGACATTTAGGGATATGAGTGCCTTAGGACTGGAGTATGCTTCTGTTGCAAAGTTTTCTGAAGCAAATCCAGAAGTGTCAGACAGTGGGGCCGTAAATTAATATAATTCATAATGAACATTCATATTTTCAGATCTGTACAAATACTGACAGATTAGTCAGAATAAAATTTATAACTAGTGTATATTTTGTTTCTCAATAAAAGCTGAATTATTTAAGTGGAATTCCATCATTCTATATGATTTAACATTCCACCTAGTCTTAACGTTTGTAAACGCTAACAGCACCTGGTAAGTTATAATGACTTAAATATGATACAGTTACTAAAAAGTATTCTATAATCACTGCAAACATACTGTGATTTATATTCTTTAAATTTAATACTTCTACCATAGTATCATTGACAGAAAATACTGAACTATATAATCAATATGCAGTACTGAAAAAAAAACCTTTTCGTCACAACACTTTTTTTAACTTACATTTTCTGAACAAGCATCGCATAGTGCAGTTATCAATGCAGATAATAAATGTTTTAAAAAAAATACTTGGATTGTGGCCAAACCCATCCAGTTCTTCTTCCAAAAGATAACTTCCCATAGTCCATCCCTGATGACAGTGCCTTGAATATCTTTAACTTTTCCATCAGAACCATTTAGTGTAACTATTGCTTCTCCACAGCTTGAACATCACTACCATTGTCAAAACCAGGCAAACAAATTTATGATGATGTTCCTGGGAATAAGGAACTAATGCAAAAGGGATTTCTCTGTAGTTCTTCATTAACATTTTATTCATTACAACACGGGAGTTATAAGAGTTTCCTTTTACGCAAATTAGGTCACAGGAAAAAAAATACACAGCATGGAAACACAGTGTATAACTACATAGAACAAAAGATCTGGTTAATAAAATATGATAATGGAATTAGTCTACTACTAATGCTGAAAGGCACATTTAAATATTGTGAATTTTACTTCGAGAAGGAAAAGCTCTTGCATGTATTCATAAATTGTTTTTCTCCTTTGTGCTTCAGTTTCTGTTGTTCTTTTTTGTTGTTTCCCTCTGAGGGAATGTACATATCCTACTTTAAACATTTGCTTTGGTTTGTTAAAAGGCAAAGGAACATTTTGAATGGGTAAAAGACAAAGTTTTACTCTCCTGTTTTTAAAATGAATGTTTTAACTACGTTCAGAAACATCCTGAATCAGCTCAAGCAGATTCATCGTGGAAATGATAACGTGCAGAATATGGAGAGTGGAAAATAAATAACCCTAATTAAAAAAGAAAAAAGAAAAAAAAAAGGATATCCTTAAACAAAAATCAATGCCAGTAAGACAATCATTAAGAAAACATGTTGCCCTTGCCATAGGTATCTATTATCATCAAAGTTAAGTTTATTTGTTTGTTTATTTGTTTATTTATTTATTTATTAACATTCTTGGTTTTGTAATTTTGCCTTTTTATTTTGAACTCAATTTATTTCTAAGATTTCTTTAAACAAAATTGTCTAAATTCAGAGCCAGTTTAAATGGTCTAACTACTGAGCTAATTAATTTACAACTACCTCATTAATTCAACAACTACCTTCAGTTTATTCATTACATTAACCTAACTCCTTTTTTAGGTCCATTTAAGCAAGGTCTGAATATACCCCAAACGCGTCAATATGAAGATACTTACAAATTTTGCTTTTGGCAGGAAAGTAAGGAAAGATTCTCCACTTCTTCCAAAGTAAAGCAATCAATTTCAACTATCTTTCAGGGAATGTCACTACCCATGCCTACTGAGCATATTCCTCTACTCAAAAGAGAAAGCGCAGGCATTTATCACGACAATATTTTGTACAGAATTATTTCTTCTCTAAAATCACAATTTCTGATATATTATTGATAATATTGTGATTAACCCAAAAAGGAAACCAACTAATGAATGACTCCTCCATACCTATTTATTTATTTTTAAATTATTACTGAAAAATATATATGTATGTATCATCTCACTCCCCATCTTTTATAAAGATAAAGAAAATTTTTTAAAATAAACAACACAACTTTATCACTGTAAATCCCAAATTGCCTTACAATAATTATTAAGGAATGAAGAAGGATATTTGAAATGGAACATCCTTGATGATATTTTCCCGTTATGCAATTTTACTTTCTTCTAAAACATCAGTTACTTTCTAAAGTCCACTACCCTGCTCTTCATGCAAATATGCTTAGAGTTAGAATTGTAAAAGGATCATTTTTATTTGCTAAAATATAAAATGTGAATCATTTACTTACTACAGGAGTAGTTTCAGAGATTACTTGAATACTTACATCTATCATATGCCCTGCAGTACCACAGAGGGTGTTAGTACTCCTGACTCACTATAGTGTGACAACTTGAAGATTAGAGGTGGGTGCACAAGTATTGTAGTTACTTTAATGTGGTCTTCACACTAAGAGCTGCCCTGGTATGGTTAATCGTTTCCATGCCAAAACTCATTCACATGGAGTCAAATCAAACAGAATATATTGTCATATGCACCATGGTGTAGGCTTATTTAGGGTAACGTTTTCAGGAATTACCAGAACTCTCTGTGTCTTAATGCCACTGAATGTTTAGACAATACTTGTCTTGCAACCTGAGTGGCAACTTTTTTACCTTTCTCTCAGTTTTCCAGATATCTATACAAATTGTTCATATAAAGAATTCTTTCTACATAATTATTATCCAATACTTAATGGAAAACTCAACAAATAGTATGTCTCAGTCAAAAAATGTGCCCCAGTTAGGTGCACAACTCAGCAATGCACAGATGAACTCTGAGAGCAAAGATCACAGATTCCAGACTAATCATTCTTTTTTGAGCAGAGTAGTGTGCGTGTTAGAGCAACCCCTGCACAAGGCTACACTCAATTTCAGGCACATGCACAGCAGATAATCCAAACTGGAACTGACCTTGGCAGCAATCCAGGGATGATACTTTCCCTGGGAGGAACTGCTTTTGAATATATTTTTCAAAAGTTCCAGACATTAACATTTTTTTAATAGTTTTTTTCCAATTATTTAAGTTATAACAAACTTTATAATAATATGAATCCAGTGTGATTCCTAGATTTATGCTCGAATCTGGAAAAATAGCACTAAGTTCAACGGTGGCCTTTACCATTTACAAAATTTTATGGCACCAGTAAAATTAGTGTCTGTTTTTATATTGAACTGCTTTTCTAGGAACTGAAAATGTTTTTCTTATCTGAATGCCAATTTAATCCTTTAGAGACACCACATGTATCAACCCTTCATTAAATTGCTTTTCAAGAGAGAAAGTTTAGAAATTTTTAAAGTTTTGAATGGCATTATTTTGTTCTGTAACAAAATCAGAACTAATTGCTCTAAAAGCATAGTTGCTTAATAGTCTGTTCAAACAAACAACTGTGCAGAAGTATTCGTTTTCTGGCTATGAGGTTGCTTGTTTGTTACGACTGACTGACATCCTCATTATTAAATTCTCTTACATTCTAGATTGCAGCAGCCGAATGTCCAAAGCAGCTATCCTAAACTGTTACTGACCTGTGGCATCTTGCAGAGAAAAGCACACACTTTTCTCCAGGAAGTCTCTAAACCATGTGCATGACAACTTTGCAACGCAGGGACTGGAAAGACCATCAGGGACAGTGTTCCTTCTGAGCCACTGCTCACAATCAGGGAAGGTATTGTGACAAGTGGCGCTTAAAGACAGCAATTTGGGCCGCAGAAGCTGTTACACAATCTATATTCTTTAAAACAAAGCTGTGAAGATAAGTATTAGGACTATGTCTCTGGAATTAACCAGGAGGGAGGGAAAAGGCAATGAGGAGAGCTAATTTTTATCAGAAATAAATATTTGGAAGTCAGGGAAATTCCCTCCATTGCGCAGGAAGACTGGAAGTTTCAGGCCAAGGCCCAGGTGACTGGGAAAGGATTTTCTCAATTAACTTAGTGCAGCAGGTTACATACAGCACTCGAGACACTTCCACCCTTGGAGCCAGACAACGGTCGGATATCATAGAGTATTGGTGATAATCCTAGTTTAAGCTGGAGGCTGGACTAGATGGTGGCACCTTGTGGAAAATGTATTTAAGAAATGGCAAAATGCCATCAGACAGAGAACATATTAGCTCTTCCTAAGTCCAAACCAATGCAAAAACTATTAGAAGAATTAAGTTTCAGTGGTTTATTTTCTAGATCTGATAAGAATTTATGACTTGAGTCCAGATTCTCACAAGTATTTAAGCCTCCTATTGTAGCTGACAATAATGAGTTAGATGTACTTTTGATAATTATTTTAAATAGTTGTTGTAATCTATCATCCTCAGATGGAGGCTTAATAGGTGAAAACCATCATAATTGTATAGACTAAATCTTTGTTTGTCCACAAAACGATTCATCACAGATTAGTCTTTCACTTTGCTTCATAGTATGTGTGATCTTCTTACATTCCGTGGGTTTTGACTTAAATAACTGATTTATAGGTGAAAAGAATAAAATATTTCAATATTTTAACTGTTTTTTAAAAGAATATTCTGTTCAAGACCACCTAATTTTATAGGCACTCTTTTTTGAGATTTTATTACCTTTTTTTTGCAGACTATCTGTATTTTTAGTTTATGGTCATTGATTTTATGATCTTCCTAATTTCTAGCTAGATGAAGCTGTTGAGAAGTTCTGTATGCTTGCAAGACTAATCTACACTGCAGTCATCTTTAGGAAAGCATTAATTGCAGTCACTTACTGTACACAAAACAATGAAAGCATTATATTTGTATTCCCAAGCACAGTAACTGAATTATCATATTTTCTCATCTCTCCTTCTGTTTGCATATTTTACTGCCTTCCAAAATGCCCTTAATATAATTTGTAGAGAAATTAAAATAATGTATTTAATATCTGCTTGTATTCGTAGGCATTTGCTATTTTCAAGAAGCCAGTATGTTTGGTAAAGCTACAAAACTACTACGAAGTTGATAATCCTGGATAAAACTATTTTATATACCACTATATATTCTACCAAATACTGAGGCATTGCAGCATCAATATTTGCACAGTAGGAATATTTTTTTTAAAGGAATATTTGCGTAATTTTAGTGATGTTTTTGCAAGAATAAGAACGTAAGGCTTTCTGATTAAAAAGGAAATATCCTTCCTTTCCACTCTTATTCTCTTCGAAACTAGTAACTCCGAAAATCTTCTGTGGGCATCCAGACTTTGAGAAGATTCTTCAGAGGACTGAGGTATTAATAGTACCTTCAAGACGTTACTTGAAAGAAAACATTTTTTATACTACAAATTTTAATCATGTTGTCTATCAGACTCTGGTTACCATTTATGCTGGTTTTCATCCACAGCTTAGGAAGCAGTATTTCTAGGTCTTTTTGGCTAATAAATAGGTTTGTAAATTATGTCATCTGTTCATCTTAATGTAACAGTTCAGACAGAGTCTTGTCCAGGAACAATTTGTATTTCAGTTTGAGTGTCCTGTTTACTAGATTAAGAGTAAGAAGTTGAAAAGTCTAGGCTATTTCAAAATGGAGAAAGAGAAGTGTATTAAAAGCTTCATTAGCACTATTGAATTAATGAGGATTTAGCAACTGATTTTTCTGAAAGATATGTCAGTTCCTACTAATGCAGGATTGGAATGGTCCTTACAATTTATAGTGCCCTCAAATTCATCTTTCTGAACGGAAGCAAGAAATACACTTATACAGATTTTTTTTTTTTTTAATCTCTTCCTCCGATAAAGAGATTTCACTATATCTTCTTATCCTGTTCCATCTGAGGATATTAGTCCTTAAGAATGTATGGTTATAAGTTTACTTATAAATTATGGAAATTTTAATATAAAAATTCTTCCCTGTATATTGTAAAATAAATTGTACTTTGTGAATCAACATCTACCATTATTTTCTATGAAATCATCAATAGTAATACTGCTGAGGTTAATAGAGATTTTAATGTTAACTCTACTGACTATATTGCATGAAAAAAGCTACTTGGAAAACCAACATCTACTTTTTGCTTTTCACATAATCATCAATAATAATAATGTATTTAAATAGAGGAGAAAAATAAAAATCCACTTCAAGAATCAATAATGTTGGTAATGATGTATGTAATAGAATAGGGCCGGCTTTGACCCTCAGAGCTCTGCACAAGCAACTCATTCTGATTAGTAAACCGAGCAAAACATAATGTGGAAAAATATATAGACAATGGTAACCCTAATGTTAACATGTTCAATAACATACAGAATTTGATTCCATCAGAAGGTTCTGCCAATACCATAAACTACCTTCATGTCTGAATTGCAATCTCTGTACTTGATAGAAGGAACGATAATTTATTACGGCAGCAAAACCTGCACTGCTGACTGTAATATCCTATGTTCCTACTTCAAGACTGATGTTTACCTTCATTATGCCTCAGTTGTAAAAATTATCTTTAATTGGGTTTCACATGCAATTATTCAACGGAATCTCAGTTTATTGCTATATATTAAATGTTGTTTATACTGTGCTTTATGCTGGACTTTGATTCAAGCAAAATTGCACAAAGACATGGTATCTTTGCTGTAGAGTTTGAACAATAGAAAATGGAATTATTTTTTCACATTATTATGAATGCAGATTTTGTTATGTAAGAAAAAAAATAACTAATAACATCTTTATTTTACAGTACTTTTTAGGTTTTTTTTTGTTTCACTATTTTTGTTTATTTGTTTTGTGGGTCTTTTTAACAGCTAATTTTCAAGTTCTTCATATTAAAACAGTCCCATTTCCTAGTCTGAAGCCAATAGGATAGCTTTTGTTTCTAGTCCAATCCTTTGTCATTTCACGTTCGGATACTGAGGCAGTTGTCTTCAGTGTACTCAGTGTAACCCTTTCTGCCAGATTTTTAGAGTTGTATTGTTTTTAGCCCTCAGAAAGACACCTACTATCTAAGGGCCGTATACCTAGCTGATATTAAAGTGGAAGCCTCGTACAGACTAGTTGGCTTTCATAGCAGATGAACAGCATTATATTTTGATTGAAATCAATCCTTACAGGTTAGTCATAATGATGAAGAATTTGCACTGGCTTAACAGAATCCTTTCAAATGGAATTTATTGTTCTTATTCAGACCTAGTGGTAGGATCAGGACCTAAATTATTTTCAAAAATCACGTTGTAAAAAAAGCCTATCTAAAGGCATTTCGTATTAATAGTCATATGTTTTGCCACTCCCTGAAAAAATATCTGTAATTATTGATACATTTTTTAATATCTAGATTTTATTTGTATCCAATTCAAAGTATTATTAATTTCTGCTTTTACAAATTATTGCTCTTCCCCTACATGAAAACAGAAACACAGGGCCTGACCAATGAGAATAGATTTTTGTACTCTATAATCCAACCTACTGAATCTAGGAATAATTTCTTTGCTATAATTGCTATAAATTGATAAATACTCTGAACATATTCTGTCCCATTAAAGGAAATTGTTTTAACCTAACAAGGCCCCACAACGGTAGTATGAAACTTTAATACAAATGTTATTCTCACATCTAAAATGTGTTATTAGTCATACTCCATAGAAAAAAAAAATATTGTACGTTCTTCTAAATATTTCATCTGCTTCCATACACCCATTGACTAATATGTCATGGACTGAGGTGCCAAAATACTTGTATTCTCTGGGATAACTACTTATTTCAGTCAAAAAAAATTGAAATACTAAGGAATTAATTGGAAATGAAGAATGAAAAAAAATCATAATCTACTGACTTTTTCCTCTCTTCTCCCTCGGCCGCGTATAAAGCTGATTAGTAAGACTGTTAAACTAAAAGCTGATTTCTTTCTATCTACATGGCATGCCTTCTGCAGGGTTAAGTAGAATATTGAGCTGTGCCTAGGAGATAACAAAATAAGTGCTTATTTCCTCTTCTCTTTCTTTTCTTTTCTTGTTTTTTTTTTTTTAATGTTGCTGGTGGTGAGTTTTTTGGTATGCTTTTGGTTTTAGCATTCCATCCTATCATTTTCCTTTCAGAGTAAAGTAGCTATCACAAGCATAAAATGAGGGATGCTTGTACAGCTTGTCCGAGTTGATAGTTGAAACGCACAATTTCTATACCTCTGAAATATAGTTGACATAATTCTGTAACTTTTTTTCAAGACGATAAGAAAAACAAACAGAATAGGGAATGAAATGCTGCATAGTAGTTCATAAAGGCAGAATACAATTAGGAGATCTCGTATAGCTATGAATGTGCTAGGTAGAGGACTTAAAAGGAAGATTTTTCACAAATGAATCTTTATTTTTCTTACTAATTAATAAACACCATGCTGTGAATAACTGGTGATAATGTTCTAATAAGAAAAATCAATAAATTTACACCCAGGGTCGCCGTAATTGATGCTGCAGAATAGAAAAATGTATTCTCCATTGATCCTTTAGCAATCTTCTAACTAAAAAGGGAAGGAAAGAAAGCCAATTACTGTAGTATGCCTCTGAAAAAAGATAAGATTAAACCAAGCTAATTATGTGTTCTTGAATAACTACAATTTTTGATGAAAGTAAGTAGAATAAGGGCATCCTGTGTCTCCAGTACAGAGATACTACTTTTCGCTAATTAAAATATTTTACATTTAACATATCTTAACCAACAGGCAAACAAATAGTTAGAAAAATAAAAATTAACAATCTCCCAGCATAAATCCTTGTGATGTTACTGTGAACAGAGGATTAAACTGAAGAACGTGACAAGCTTCTGGAGCGTTGAAGATCGCAGAATTTTCATACATGAACAAAATAACATTTATGGAGAAAGACAACAACAACTCAAATAAAATCTGTATCTTTCAAATAAAAGCTTGTGAAAAGCTGCCCAATGTTTTCTGCATAAGAAGTATTTATAATTCTTCCAAATTATTCACACATAGCACCACATATGCAGAACCTTGATGCCTTCCACTACAAGTTTATCCATCCTGAAGTATGGCTGTAACAATTTATAAATGACCAATAAAAAAAAAAAAAAAATTAAAGAAAAAAAAGCAGTATCTACTGCTAGTTTTTCTCTCTTGGTGCAAATAAATGTCATTACAAAATCAAATTTATTTTTTAAAGATTAAATATGTACATAATCTTTCTTTAAACTGTTGGTAAATTTCATTAAAATATCTGGAAATAACTAGGTTTCCCTTCTTCCTTTCCTTTGCTACTGTAGGCAAAATCAAACCCAAAAGAAACATAAGACGAAGGAATTATTCAATAGCACCTGAATACACACGCTGCAATGTGTATAGTTATTGTGACTTCAAACATTCCATTTTAATTTGAGATATAGTGTGCCATTTTAAAGACTAGATTTAATCAGATTCTTCATCTCCAGAGATTATGTCATGAAGGTGCATGGTTTAAACCTGTTACTTTGCTACAGAGGCATTTCTCATTGAGCTTGTTCAAAAATTTAGGTAGTTTTCTTTGATCTACTCAATTACCTCCAATGTTAGTGGATTCATCTACTTTTATTGTTCTCAGTATTCTACTTAGTGCCTCCCAAACTCACCTTTGTCCTGATATCTCAAGCCCACAATATTCTAGTTAAGGTATGTTTTCCAGGCATTCTTTAACTAACCATGATCGGGAGCCTGAAATTAAAAGCTACCGCCCTAGCATATATTTTACACTTGAAAGTTACTGGATGAAAACAAAAATAAATTAGAAAGTAAGGACTAGGTTAATCTTTGAATTCTAGTTTCAGTGAATCCACATACACTGGATGCTGAAATCCAACTGAATTTTGGTCATTTCCTATGCACTGATTTAGGTTCAGCTGGAAATTCTAGAATACTCTTTTCCCTTTAGTTTATTAGGTATAAGATTCTCTCTTTTTTGTAGTTTTTTTTTTTTTCCAGACCATCAGCTCTCTATATTAGCTCTTAAGACAAAGACATAAAATCAGTGTATTTGGAGCTGCAATTGAGGATAACTACTTACTACTGTAATTGCTTGATAATTACTTACTATATATGCTGTTTTCTGTCTTTCTTAACCTAAGAACATTATAAACTATTTTCTCAACAGTTCCTTTACTGGGTGGAGGTGTGTATATTTTAAGGTGGGAGATTTCCACAGAATCATAGATTCATAGAATAGTTTGGGTTGGAAGGGACCTTAAAGATCACCCAGTCCCAACCCCCCTGCCATGGGCTGGGACACCTCACACTAGATCAGGCTTCCCAAGACACCATCCAACCTGGCCTTGAAAGCCTTCACAGATGGGGCACCCACAGTCTCCCTGGGCAACCTGTTCAAGTGTCTCACCACCTAATTGTGAAGAAATTCTTCCTTACATCTAGTCTAAATCTATCCCTTTCTGGTTTATATCCATTCCCCCTCGTCCTATCACTACAAGCCTTTGTGAACAAGCTTTTGTGAACATTTTCTACACACATAGATTTTCACAGAGATAGATTTTCTACACAGCTGTAGATTCCAAGACAGATTCTCAGTAAGCAGTCAATAATAAATACCAGGAAAATGTATTGAGAAAGAATAACATCACCCAATCTTATGAGCTTGTATTTTACCATACTCTTGTAAATGTGATTTTGTTAGGACTTTCTCGGTCACATACTTTTCAGAGAATAAGATGAACTCTAAGAAGCTACATTTTGCCCTAGGCAGGCTTTCACTAATTTTAATTTGTTATTATCCAGTTCAGTGAGCTTGTTCAAGTTTAACATTTCAATTAGTTGTGTAAGTACCTAAAAAGAAGTATCTTATGAAGTTGTTTCTGTTTTAGGGGATCCTGATGTTAGTTCATAGTGTGAAAAGTACTTGTTCATGCTGTTCAAACTTGCTTGATCAAACCCAGAGGACTTTACCGTAGGGGTAGGCTCTAGAAAGAAGGCAAAAGATTTGCTTCTCTGTTGTTGCATAAACACTGGCAACAGGACTAGGAAGGATGAAAGCAGTCACTAAACCCAGCTTGTGCTCCGTGAGCTATTGTTATATGAGCTAGTCAGCAACATTCTTCTTTCAGCGTCCTCTCTTGACCCAATTTTCTATGCTGAAATAACTATAATAAAATATTGAATAATAATATTAAAATTATTATACTTCTGAAAGAGAAAATAGAACTAAATTTCCTGTGTTAATACCCACACATGTCACTGAGTGGCTCAGAAATAAAATTTAAAGAAAAAACAAAAAACCCTAAAAAAAAACAGAACAAAAAAGAAACACCACTTTTTATTCTTGTACAATTCTTCCTTTAATATTATGTTCAAATATTTCATTGAAAGCTTTGTAGAACATTTAGCAACCAGCAGTGTTTCAGATTTCAACAGCTGAAACATTATGAATACAAAAAAGAAAATTTTTAAAGGTAAAATGTTCAGTATACTCATTATACACTCTGTCCTTAAATATACATATGTAAAATCAGAGTGCACTATAAAATTGTGTTATACTTTTTTGCTTCACTAGCATTTTATTTCATTATTAGTGTCACTAAGATGACTATTTGCATTCATGTATGCTTCACTAGGCTTTTTTACAACTGCAATTGTCATATACCACTGAAGCCAACTTAGTATCTAACAGGCGAGTAGAGAAGATCAGAGAAAATACAAAGGACTGTTTGGAAAGTATAAAGACAGAAAAAATGTTAACATTAATCTGAAACCAAATTATTCCCCCTTCATATCTGCATTGGGCCTGCCTATCTGCTGTCTTGGTTGTCTGATCTTTTCATCTATATAAAATGTGCTTAAAATAATACTAGATTAGAATAGTAGTATTCATAGATACAGAGTTACAGATCGGATTAATTTCTAAAAATAAGTATCCTGTCTAGGTGTCATACTTAACCACCTAAAGTCTGTTTGACTTTTAAACAACAATGAGAAGAACTGGGTGTCAACAGAGGGGAGAGTCCATGTATTTTAGACATCTATTTCAGATTGTTCTTAATTGCCAGCTGTAGATTCCACTGAGTATCCAAAGAGATTAGTTTGTCCTCACTATTTATTTTCAGACAGATAAAGTTGAATATGAATCGTATACCTGCAATTTTTAGATGGCTTGAAGTGTGGTAAAAGAAAGTAAAAATACAACTTAAATCACTTGCTGGATTCTGGAATACATGTGCTCAAACAGCTATATTGCAGCAAAATAAGAAAAAGTACAAAATTCCTAACCAAATCTATTTCTGAGAGATTTGATCCTAGAGATCCTGAAATGCTCAAAATTAGTATTTAATCCTCCAAAGGAGATTTGATTCTGTGAAAAATCTCAGCAAAGCCTCATGTCCAAAGTCAGGAGTTTCTGATACATCACTCATTATATATTAACAGTAAAATAGGGGGAAAGAGTTAGTTGGAACTAAAAAGTGATGTAATTTTACATCTTTCCCACTCTATTTCCTTTTCCCCTCATCTCTCTTCCTCTTTTTTCGTTTGATGTTACCTCTCCACTGCATGCACCTCAGAGTGTGACCAACGGTGTATTTGTGTTTAGACATTTCTTTGAAAATTGGGCACCTTCTTCTTTGGTCTTCTATTAGTTATAAATATAAGTAAAAACGAACAATCATAGGGAGTTGGAATGTAGGGAATAATACTGTCTGACCAGATTTCTACAGGGTTCAGTTAACCATTCTGTATTCTAACAGAGTAAGTTGCTGAAAAATCTGTCATTCAATGCCTAGGAATGTGTTCTTACTACTTCTGCACTAAGAAAAGCAGAATCAGAGTATTTTATTCCAACTACAGTTATGTACTGAGTTTATAAAAGGAACATGCCCTTTTTGAAAATATATTGCATAATAAATATCTGAACAACTTCAATTCTTTATTGTTTGTCTCAGACCATAGTATTCACAGAATAAACAGTTCTACTGCTCAAAGTATAAAATTGTGATCTGTTTACATCTTAATCCTTGTAATCACCAATATTCTTAGGAAACTTGAACATTTAAAAATAAGCATATCCATATTCTGTAGGTTTTCTACATGAAGCATGTACAGACGTTTATTCAAAACCAAGTCTATATATATATCCTTATTGTGTTTTTCATTTGTGTATAAACATGTGTATTTGATTACTTTTTTTCCCTTCCTTTACACATTCTTGTTGTTTATGATATATTATTTCTTTTTGGCTATAAAGCAGCAAGTGCCAACACCCTACAACTAATGAAACATATATCTCTGCTTTGAATAGATTATAGTCATAGCACTAAAGAGCATTTGGCAAACTTTTAATAACAGTATAGCATGTGTTGCTCTTCTAATATGTTTTAACTTTGTTGTTTGTGTAATAACATTAACATTCGCTAGATTCATGCTACAGATGGATACGGTTTCCTGGTTTAAATAGTTCTACAGTACTGTACCTCATGGAAATACAAGGGAGAAAAATCTCTTTCGGATTAGTAGATTTTTTCATAAGAAGCATTTTCTGTATTCTAGGGTTTACATGCTCCTAAAAATAATGAAAAATACTGACAAAAAAGTCATGATGGACTATGTCTTCCTGTCCTTTCTCTCCAATTAAATGAAAGATTTCACTTTATCTGTTTCCATCTACCGATACATACATGACAAATTTTCACTACAAAAGAAGAAAATTTATAAGTTAAAAATGTTGTTCTTGCAGTAGCAAACTATGTAAAACCAAATTCAAGCACATCTACCTAAATACTTATAATACTTGACTTATTGTGTAAAGTGATTAAAAATATTCAGGGAAAAATGAAGATTTCATAAGAACTTGTATTGCCATGGAAAAAATACCACATTATTTCTCTCGTAAATCCAAACAGGAATGAGTAGAGAAAAGGAAATGATCATTTGTAGTATGAAAAATGATATGTCACATTCCATACAGTAATTAGATAGAATGAGGTAGACAAAATCTCTTGCTAGTTTGAGACAAGGTCTGCATCTGCATCATATAATTTCATATGTGAAGTTCGATGATCTAAAAAGAAAACTGTAATGTGCTCCAAATTTTCCTTTGGATTTTTTTTTTAAAAACCTCTCTTTATTTTTTGCATTGTCCATCCTACTTTTCCAACTTAAGAACTACCTCAATCCTGTTCATTCTTGGTAGAATAAATCTACTCCACTTTACCTGACAGAAATTACTACTGGGCATCAATATCTGGCTACAGAAAAGTATTTTTAACATTTTAATACTCATTTCTCTCCATGGACCTCAATGAATCTAATTCACAACCATTTCTCTGATTGAAAATTTGGTCAAAACCCAAAGCAACTTAATCAGAAATCTCCTTCTCCTTGAAAATCTTTTTGGAACAGGTTTACAAGCATTTGAGATAATGCTAATTTTTATGCTTTGCCATACTCACTAATATTTCCAGTGCTGCTTTCCAGTACTTTCTGCCACTCATAGGCTCCAGGAATATTCATCTCACAAAACACATGTTTATAATTGGCATACTGATTGGTAAAGCATAACCTATAATGCCTAGAAGTGTTCCATCTATGTCAATACTGAAGGAGAAGAGGTGGAATGCATGCAGTAGATCTCAAAGTCACTGCCCAGAATAGAGGACAACACTTCAGTCTCCACGGCATATTTTCCACCATGATATTAAAAAAATGAAATTTAAAAATTAAAAAAGACATTATTCCTGTATATACCAGTTGTGAGTTAACACAGATGTCAGGAAAAGGACCACTTTGCCTTTCCTCCTGATATCTCTGCACCATTATCATCACCCCTACTCTTTTTCTGTCACTCTTGATTACATCCTGCTTCCAGTCTTTTACTGTGTACCCTAAAGATACCCCACCAGTCATGTTACACTCGATCGCTCTTTTATCCACTTGTCCCACAATTATTTCTGTACATTCTTCAACAGAGTTTAGGAGCAGTAGCTATCAACTACTCTCCTACAGGTCAGCTATAAAAATGCTATCTCTAAAAAATGTCCCCAGTGCATACTTCCATCATTCTACCTAAAAGAACCTAACTAACAAAAAAACTCAAAAAAAACAAACAATCAAGGTAAAACCCCACAGGTCCGAAAGACCTAATATAGCTCCATTCTATTTTCTATCTTCTCTTCTGAGATTTTGAACACTATTGGTCAGGGCAGACAGAAAGCGCTGGCTACATTCTAAGAAAAAACAACGACCAAGAAAAATAGAAGTTTAGCAACAACAGAGCCAGGCAAAACAGGAATATATTTCATGTATGCCTGCTTTTCTGACTGTTAGAGGAATCTACTTGAAGGCGCATGTATTTGTTCAAAGGTGAAAACTGGTATTCCTTCACCAATACAGTGGGAACTCTGACTACAGCAGAAGATGTGCATTGGGAATATCATGTTAAACAAGCCTGAGTGTTGGGTTGGATTGTTGAGGAATGCATCTCAATATAGATCACAAAATTCACTATACCTCTACATGATGAGATTAGTTTATACTACTTTGAAATAAATTTTCAGATACTACATATAATATTAAGGCAGGAAACTGTTACAATGTTATACACTGTATTTTGTTGGCATTATAATATATTAAAAAACTAAACACTTCATAAGAGAACCGGTAATTGCTGTATGACTGGACATCAGTTATATTTCTTTATCTTAATTCCTGACTTTTCTGTCATAAATTGTCATGTCATATTCAGCTCTGTCACATCAGTTTATAAAACCAGACAGCAAGCAAGGAAAAAAATGTCACAATAACCTAGATGATATGTCAAATATTTTTCTTTCTCTTTCTCTTTCTCTTTCTCTTTGGACATTATCCTTCCCCCTAAAAAACAGGATAATAATTGAAATTATATTTTTCAAAACTCAAACTGAAATAATATATTTTAAAGATTGTGTTTGGTTGTTTTAGTGATATTTTTGTATGCATTTTACTAACAACAGACAGCTAAAGGAATGTTTATAAGCTAATAACAAAAATAAATGGAAACAATTAAGTGTAGCTTGTAATATTGAAGAGAAATTTTGTTAGTCATCTTTTCATAACTCATTCAAGATGAGAAGCTGACATTCAAGCACAACATTTATCCTTCAATAAGGTCCTGATTATATCTAGTTTCAAAGAGACACTTCTTAAAGTTCAAACAGGTTAAGTTATTTAGTCAAGGTTCCAGTGTGAAACTATATATTAATTTTATTTTGGAGCCTGACACACTTCAGTTTCCCTTTATAACACACTGCTTCTCCATTTCTGTTTTGAATCATGAATCAATCCATGGTATAAAGTATACCAGAACACTATGTACTGAAAATGAAAGCACCAGATCCTTGGTGCATAATATAAAACCTGTCAAAAAGAGTCATAGAAAAGTTATTTTTAAGAATATTTTAGTACATAACCTGCTTATTGAAACATTTGCTCAGACTTTTATAAAAGTTATAAAAGGTGATACTGTAGATTAACATTGTTTGCAATTTGCCTCAACTACTTTTTTCAACTGGTAGTCTTTTCCAATGTTTATCATTTTTAGAGGAACCAATTAAAACATACTCAGACTGTACCACATATGCTAAGTACATCATTTGCAGAAAAGTCTTATCTGTTCATTATCTTTATTCTATTGCATTTTCTTCCACTGTCTTGGGGTAGTGGGCTCGCTATTTTTGCCTTTTAATAAGAGTTTTGTGTTAAAACTGGCATCTTGAAATGCCTGACACAAGAATTCTCAAACTGTCTTAACTAGATTTTGGCATTTAATAAGCTGTAAACTGCTGAAGCTATTTGCACATGAAGTCTCATTTTTGTCCATCAGCAGGGGGCTGGGAGCATAATTAATTGAGTGAAAGTTAAAAGACGGACAGCATGGTTACATTTATGCAAATATTGCAGGAGAACATCTAACGGAAAAGAAAAATAGCTTGTAACTGATTGGTTTGGTTTTGGATCAAAATCCACAGGGTCCATTTAAACATTGCAGATTGTGCATATGACAATTAAGACCTATAGTGTTGTGTTGTTTTTTAATATACTCTCTGCAATGGAAAAAAATAATAGAAAAAGACAGCCTTCAGTAAGAGTCAAAGTTCCAAATCCAGGGAGGCAATTTTATTTCTGTTTTAAGCTCTTTAACAGCTCCTGAATGTTAAAACAAATTGTAAAAAAACGTATTGCAAAAATCGTACGATGCACATGCCTTTAACCATATGCCAGTCTCTGCTGTTTATTTCTTTTATTCATATCCCAGTCATCTGCATCCTGTTACACCAAAGATTCTGTTTAATTAAAGTTAGTTAAAAGCCTGAACCACAGAGATCAGGACAGCTGCTAGAGGTATTAACCCAGGTGCTACTTAGGGTGATCAGAAGCTCTTTCATTTATTCTGTTTTATATTACATTGTCTTGTAAGGAGTTTTGTTGATATTTATTTTTTCCTCCTGGCTGCTATTGTGTATTGGAATGATTCCTGAGTTAAGAAACTAAAAGCAGCTAACACATATATTTGGACTGGAGCAATTTCAATTTTATAACTCTTGATAACTCTTATATAACAATCTTGTTGATTGATTTTTGACTATGCATGAAGAGTATGATCTACGGTAGCTAAAACTTGTAAAGAAATTTGAAAGTAAATGTAATGGTTAGTTCCTTTTTTGTCCTTCACATGGCATAAATTCAGTATTTACTCCAGCAGGGTAACAACTAGCAGATACTTTAGTTTTTATTAGGCAGAGCAAATAGTGTATCACTCATTTACAGTAAATATAAAACACACCAATTCCTGCTGATCTCAGTGTGCCCAGATTCATGGATTCTTCCTATATTCCAGAGTGTTTCCAAAAGAAAGCTAGCATCAGCTCATGCTAAAGTTTTGAAAGGATAAGAAGAATGGACTTTTATGAAGTAAAAACCTCACTATTTTCTACATCTGTATCAACAAGAAAGTAAACACTTGGTAAATGTGCTAAAGCTTCTTTACACCACTTGGCAATGCAAAGTGTTAGACATCTTTACACAACGCTAGGTGCTCTGTGTTAGGAACTATATCAAGTATCTGCTCAACATAGGCAGTGGAATCTGGAGGGATACCTTCTAACCGCATTTGGATGTATTGTCATTTAAGTTCTACCTAGGCTTAACACGAAGAAAATTACAATGGAAGGCATTATCTAGTATTCCATGAAGTCTAAGCACTTCACTCTGAAGTTTGAAGTTATATTTTATTCCAAGAATCATGTATAAAATAATTAAATGTCCTTGACTCCTGAATGCAGAGTCCTATAAACCAATATCTTCTTGTCTGTTCGAACCCAACACTAGCACCCAGAGATCTGTAGGTCTGTTTCTGAATGCAATTGAGAAAAAGTGATGAAAAACCAATGTAAAATACACAAAGAGGAGAAGATACTGTAGATCACTAGTTTTAATCAGACTTAGCACTGAAATTAACTTTATACTTCCTAATATATGAGAATTTTATTGTTGAATGTTAAAAATCAAACATCTAGTTTTAAATGGTCAACTATTAACAAGTAACCAATTAGCTAAAGTGTGGAAACCTAATTTCTACTTGCTAGGTCTCTAATACCTGTTGCAGTCTCGCCAGTGACTAGAACAGTACTCATCATTCCTGTTCCAAAAACATCAAGTATGTCAATTGCTCAATACTGTAATATAATACAATGCAATGGCTGAGCAGAGGAGAAATTACTGCTGTCTTAAAATATTCAGGGTAGATCAGTGCTATGCCTTTCTATATTTTAATGTTTTCATTAAACTTGACACCATAAGTTGTAAAAAATATTCATCTAATAAACATTTTCAATGACCTCTTTTATGCCTAGAAGTAATTATCAGATTTAAAACATATATCTATGGGAGAAAAAAACCCAATTAATTACATTATTTCACTGTGAACAGTGAGTAGATCAAGATGGATAAAGCTTTTTACAAAACCTAAATCTACAATTAATTTTCAAAAGACATAAAAGTCCTTCTGTGTATTTTTATGCTTTCCTGAAATTACCAATATCTGCAAATAAAAAAGAGCAGTAATTTCCCATTAATTTTCTTTACTTTGTAAAAATGGGATTTCTATAACGGACTTAGGAGGAAAGAACACAACGTACTTATCTACTATACCTATTCCTCTCCTTATTATTATATTTTCAGTTCCTTTTGGAGTCCAATAACACACCTATATAACTCAAAGACACCATTCAGTAAAGGACTGAAGAGAAGGAAGAGAAATCAGAACTTCAAAATGGCATTTGTCACATTATTCTTTATGAAGTGCTTTTCCAGTACGCTTTTAAAGGTTTCCAACCCAAGTAAGAAAGACAAAAGAATAAACAAGTATCTGTCATTTACTACTACCACGTATCCCTGTGGGATATGTACCACTTAAAACTACTGAAAAGAATGTCAATAAAATCCTAATTGTTTTGATTCGGTCAAGCTTATAACTCTTTCTTGGAAACCTCATGAAACAGCAACTTAGTAAACACATACCACTTCTAAAAAAAGTTACCTGCCAAAATAACTCTGTCAAGAGAGATTATGGAAAGTTATATGCAGAATATCATAAGCAGGATTAAATACTGTACTTAAGGGAATAATTGGGCTTTTTCCTATAGAAGTCAGAGTACTCTGGTGGAAATGAAGTTGACTACAGAAGTCAGAGTACTCTGGTAGAAATGAAGTTGACTACAATTCACGATATTTACCCAAAGTAACTGAAACCTGATTAGCTCTGATGACCCAGTAGATATGCTGGCTTTAGAATGTAGTCTTTCTAACGATATGAGCAAATTATGTAAACACATCCTCCCATTGTTTTATTATAAAAAAAAAAAAAAAAAAAGCAGTATTCTCTCCCTCACTATAAACTTGGTAAGAACATTTTTTTGTTTATTCCCTTTTCATTGAAAACATCCTTTTATTTTTGGATTCTGCTTAGCCTGCAGAAAAAGATGTAAGGCAATAAAAGAAAGATAATAAAGGTGAAAAATGCAGTCCAGAGAGTTTTTATTCAGTAAATTCTAATCGCCATTTATAGCAAGGCTTATACATCTGAAGCCCATGTGCCAGGTTAATTAAGGGAATTCTATCTGACAAATCCAGTCAAACATAAAGTTTTCTGCCAGTAAAATCCAATGACATTTTGAATTATGGTGAACAAATAAAAAATAATGTACATTATTTTGGAATATCATTTATGAATAAAGGGAAGGAGAGAGAAATAAAGAGAGGAGAGAGAAATCAGTCACAAAGAAATTAATCTGTATTTTTGACTCTTCAACATCTTTCTGAACTTCTAGCTCTCATATAGTGCTATGTGAATTTGAACAACAAAAATTAGAAAACTTGAAGTGACATCCCGTGAGGGCCAGAGAAAAAAATATTCCTTCCTTTAAATAAGTAAATAAATGAACAAAAGAAAATATTTTAATGTTTTAGCTATAATTTAACTTCCCAGGAATTTTAAAGGATCTGTATGCTCATATTCTTTTTGATCTTAAATTTTAGGTATTTAGTTCAGCTTAAGTTTTTCTGTGCATTCATATACTCTATCTTCCAGCCCTAGGTTTTATTTACATATTTTTGTTACTGTTGTTGGTTTTGATTGAGATCAGTGAGTTTGGAAATGAATTAAAAAATATAATACAGAAAATGCGTAATAAAAGAATGTCTCCTTCTGTGTTGGAATGCCTTGGCTGAAAATCCTAGATTGAAAAATCTTGCTGTTAACTAGCGAGACACATTTTTTGATAAAATAGTAACAGATTCAATGAGCAGCAGGTCTGGAGAAGAGTTCCAGCAGCAAGTAAATCTATGAGAATCTCTCACAAAAGAGAAATATATGTCCATATTTAGACTATATCACATCACTGGTGTAGATAGCTGAAAGTAGTTTTTCTAGTACAAATCTGGTAGGATTTGTTATGAGTTTACACTACCATAATAGCGTTCCTGGTGACTGAATGGTGCTCTGTCACCAGTGCAGTCTTGTAACGCCATGAACATTAAAGTTCAGTAGCCTACAAACAAGGATTGCTATCCCTTTTCAATATTTATTCAGACAGCTAAATACATGAGCACAGGAAATTCTGAAATCTCCAGAAGAGCTTTCTGATAGCAGAAATCATTACTGGGCATAAATCCATGCATTTTACAGAATAGAGGATATGTTCTTTTGTTCTGCAATGCCAGAGGCAAACTGGTCCAGTGATTCAGGTTCCATTTCAGACATTATGTCCTTTCTAATCAATAAGAATTGTCTTCCCCTGTTTTAGAAGAATAAAGTCTTATAAATAAGAAATTGGTTCAGAGTAACATGTGTTTGGATAGAGTCCACAGTTGAAAATATTAGTGTAATACTGTCAGTTTCTGTTACACAGAGGGCAGAATCTCTATGCATCTGGCTGAACCCTCATTCACACAGATCAGTCTGCTCTGGCATAATGTTGGGAATAAAACTCTGGAGTACTGTTGGCATAAAAACCCATTACAATGGTACTTCACTTGAAGTGATAAAACTTCCAGAAACACCTTGATTCACATTGGGTAATGTTACGAATCCAGATATCATTACAGAGCAACCAAGTTCCTGAGTTGATAATGCACTGGACATTTCAAACACTGATACATTGAAAGACCTGAAAATCACTTTGCAGGTGTAATTTTATTAAAAGTAATTCCAACCTCAAATATAAAATAACATCAGAAGTGGTTGCTTGCTACTCACAGCTATGAATTCTCCTCCACCATCACACTAGAGAAGAAAAAATCCTGGAGATCAATGTGTTGAACTGCATTATAGAAATATTTTATAATAAATCTGTTAAAATTATTTATCTTTTCAAAGCATATTGTGCATGACTACTCACATAAAATTTTAAATTTTTTTGGTAACTGGTTATGGATATTTTACAGGTACATTGGGGATCTCTAGGAAAGCACAACAATACTTATAGTATATTCAGTAAAACAAAACTCAAAAGAAATTATAACTTGAAGAATTTATGTTGGATCTGGATCTGTACAGATGTCCTAGGATGTCTGGAAATCTTAAGCTAAGTTTAATCTCTGATTTAGGGAACTTGACTGAAGTAAGTTGGAAACATAGCCACTATAGGCTGTTTATTGCATAATTAAAGACACAATTTCAAAGGTATCTACCCCAACAAAGTACCCCCTGCTTTATACCATTTTTACCTAAAATCTCAGTTGGTGTGTTGTATGGTGAATCTTGAACACAAAGATAGTCAGTGCGCCAGAATTCAGAAGTGAAAATGCATCTTTTTCAGTGAACATAGCTTAAACTTTGCAAAATGATTCTCTGAAAGGAAAACACAAAGTTATTCTCTCTATCATGGTAGTCCATCCAACAATACAGATTTTATCAGTGTGTCTTTCTTCTTCAACATACTATACTGGAGTCAGTAGAATTTTGTGCAGAGGACAGAGTAGATCTTTGTGAATAACAGCTGTACAGTATAAGCTAAACATGTATTCACAGGAAATTGAAATGACATATAGGCAGAAATCGTACAAGAGACACACCCTGATTGTTTAAGAAATGTAAAGGTATTGCTTTCACAGCTACAAAATATCAATGTAGATATGTTTTCCCTAGTATCAAAAACATTGCAAATACTGTTCAATTGCTTTTTGTTTTGAAGAAAATTGAGTGGTTCATCACCGTATTTTAAAGGTACAATTGAGATAAAGTTTAGAAACTACTTTGGAGTTTGAAATTCCCTGTTTTTAGACTGCTGAATTTCTCAAGCCTTAGTATTGCACTGATGCCTTTTTTTTTTCTTCATTATATCTAAAGACTGTACACAAAGAACATTTGGGGAATAACCAAAAGAAATACCTACACAAGGGAGCAAGAATCCACAGCTTGTATTGATCCTGGCATTTTCTCATGTTCCAACCAGATGAACAAGCCACAGGTGCAATCAGAAAGAGCAGGTGATCAAAACAAACTGTTATTGTGATGGGAATAAATATGATTTCTTGTCCATAATGTATTCATCTCAAGGCACATTAGTGCATCTGTTATATATTTACTGGCAGTGTTGATTTCTGCCAGAGATTTTAAAAGGATATGAATCTCTGAATTCATACACCTTAAAGATATATTCAACAGCTTTCTTCTTTCTGGTTTCCTTGTCTAGGGTATTAAACCAACTAATCTTATAGTACAACCAAATTTCAGTAATATAAGCAAGTCATGTGCTTGTAGTGTCATTATTCAGCAACATAGGGAAAGAGAGTTAGGAAGACATGCTCAGATTTCAACACAAGAAGTGTTGCATAATATACAGGTATTTCTTCACAGTTCTTTCACTTTCCATATGGTTGTTCCCAACATTGTACCTTCTCATCCTGTGTTAACATGCTACTGAACCAACAGAGAGACTAAACCAATCTATATTGACCATTTTATAACACCTCTGTTAGGAAAATGTAGTAATTTAAAAGTGAGGCAGAGTCGGACCTGTATATTGAGCCAGGAAGCTACCTTCTAAAATGTTTAATATAAAAAATATGGGTGCTCTAAGAACAGGATTCGCAGCTAAAAGGGCTGAGAATAATGTGTTGTTCCGAAAGAGCATTTTTGATTGGACACACAGTACTGTGTTAGATGTACTAGTCTGGACTAGATCTGGAGCTGGACTAGGCCAGACTAGATCTGGACTGGATCTGGACAAAGTGATATCCTGCAAGGTATTTCTGTCTTCATCTTTACTCTGAATTCTTCATCTAAGAAATTAAACTGAAATCTTCTAAACAAAATGTGAACTGCAATTTCATAACTGTTTCTTCACTCTAGCAATTACATCATATCTGAAATTTTGCTGTCCTTGCTCACACCTAATTTTCCTAAGATTTCCAGAGGCAGCAAAGATGTGTTTTCTTCCTCCTTCTCTCCTTCTAAATCCATAATTTTCAGATTTATGATTGTTCATTTATTTCAGCAGGATGATTTAGGAATGCCAGGTATTTACCCCATAGATTGATGACTGGGAGACAATTCTGGGAAGTAAAAACTTATATGTTATACTCCTCAAATTCTTTGCAATCATTCTCATCATTAAACTATTACGTAAGAAGTCATTGCTACTGTAGCCTTCACAATCTCCTCTGTAAGTGATCTACTCAGCTATTCTAAATGCACGATATCAGTGTAGGAAATACTCCTTATACTTTCATGTGTATATAAGTAAATTTTGAAAACGACATGCAGCTAGTATAATTCTGAACACATTTCAAGAATAAGCCTGGAACAGGAACCATTCCCATCAGGTGGTCTTGGCTACCTTTCTTAGAGACAAAGACATACATATGTGTAAATTATTTAGTGCTAGCTGATCTCAGTGCCAGAAAACAGTTCAAGGCATCTTTGTTTAACTACAATAAACACAGACATATAGACAAAACACAATGTCTGTGAACTAAACCGACTGAACACTTGCTACAGCGCTGCAATTCAAAAGCCTAAATACAGATATTCTCTAACAAACTGCTTAAAATAATTGCTTTTGGGCTAAGATTTTGTGCCTTTACTTTTACAATAGATAGCTTTAAAAGAATGGTCTTGGAAAACATTGTGTATGGTTGTTCCTCCTCTCCCAACTGGGTTAAATAGTGTTCACTTTCCCCAGCTTTAAGTGTCTCTGTATTCTTTCTAATGTTATCTGGAATAGAAATTAGTGGCACTCAGACAACATCTACATTACTAAACAAAAGGGATGGGAACATTGTGTATAACGAGGTAGTTGATACTGACCTAAAATCTATACAGGAAACATAATCAGAATTAACCACTAGAAAATCCCAGTACACTGTTTGGACCTCTGCACAGGCCCTGTTTCATTTTCTAGTATACTGGCACAGACAGTCACACAGTTCTCTCAGGAATACAATCCATCACCTAACATGGGATGCATGAAACTTCATAGGTCTCATAACAAGAATGGGCATATGGTTCGACTGTGAAAAAGGAAAGAGAGACGTGTTAGTGTGCCTCAAATTCTATCAAGTACTGCCATCTCTCTCTTTCCTCCTGACCTGATGATACTGTAGGCACTATAGGCACTTGTGTTCAATGAATTCAGGTGTGCTGTGGTGTCATACAAGGCTGTGCTATTTAATTGTGTGTAGGAAAGAATCTTGCTCTTTGGAAGTGAGAGAAGCAGCTATGTCGCTTTAAAAAGGTTTGGCAGCTTCCATCCCCTCTCTTAGACATAGTAGTGATGCATAGATTAGACATTACAACTATACACCATTCCTGGTAGAAATAAACAAATGCAATAAATGGTGACTTACACTTGTACTGTTTATTGCGTCTTTCTTGCTGAATCATCTGTCTTATAACAGAGTAAATTTCCATAGATTCTTTTCTGCAGAAGCTAGAAAATATCTGTAATTTAATGGAGCTCTTAGAGGTCTGAAGTATTTTAGCTGTGAGACTACAACTGTCTGAAACCACTAGCAACTTCTCTTGACACTTTTATAACTAAAATTGGCTCAACCAGCTTTCAAATTTCACAAAAATGAAATTCCTTCAGGCAGAAGGTGCACCCAGCTTTAAAAGGGAGTGGGTTTTATTATGTCTGAGGTAAAACACTGAAAATCAGGGTTTATGTCAGATTTGCTGGCAGAAAGAAACAGTTTTATAGTAAAGCCAAATAAGCTTGCTTTTATATCCTTCTATTCTAGATGTAAGGAATCAGCTTCCCAACACATGCAAATTTGTCACTGAAATCAAGAAAATTATTCTACAGAATTTTACAGTGTAGCTGACAGGCGTGTATCTATTTGTATAAGGCCAGACATGTAGACCAGACACAGCTCCTACTTAAATTCTTCCAAGGCTGTTGAACTACTTCAGATTTTCAGTGTCATAGTTCAGAATATAGACTCCAAACTAAATTATATAAAAGCTTAAATAGAGGGATGATTTAATCTTTGTTTCTGAAGAGTCACCTTTGAACTTAATCTCTTACAGCAAGCATGACCTGCTTCTATGTTACTTGAGCATTTTGTGGGAGTTCTACAATTTTTTCCACTTCTCATTGTCATTGTAATTGACTGTTTCAGGACTCTAACTCAACCATATTTGCTCCAGTAGCTCAGAGAGAAAGACACAGAATTATACCAAACAGAGACCACTTAAAGTATTTTTTTTGTGTGATGCATTCCATGCAGATATCAAAAGTAGATCAGATTAATCATGTTTATTTTTTCTTCATTGATTGCAGGTATTTTATACTGATTAGCTTGGGTCTAGGTATCTTCATTGTCAGTCTTAGGCAAGATTAATTCCAGTATAAGAATTCAGACTTTGTAGTCAAGAAACAGGTAGGTTTCATACAAAGGTAAAAAAAATAGGCAATTACTGACCTCTATATAAGGCTGCACTAAGTGCCAGAAACAAAAAGATCAGAACAGGGAAGCGAAGAGATATTTGCTAAAGATACCAGATATACATATTTGACATCAGTTCTGTCAAGGATGTTTGTTTTGCTCCCCCTTCAACTCCCTCCTAAGAAATCACATCAGAGTTTTAAGTGAGAGACGTGAAGGAAGACTGCAGGTAGGCTTACACAGGTTTCTAAGGAACCCATGCCGTACAATCCATTTTACAATGATTTAGGTTTCCAAAAAAATGACAGATGCAGTGGTGACATGTCACACGCTGCTCAAAGGTTCATTTTTAAAATTATGCTCAATGTGAAGTGGATATAGATCAGGAATAGCTTAAGAATAGTCCTAAAACAGAAAGCTAAGAGATGGTATTTTAGGCAAAAGAAAGGCCAAGGCTCGCAAAGATCTTTAAAAAATTTTTGGTGACACAAAGCTATGAGATCCTGGACAAATATTCTAATTTTGTGGAGAGATACCACAGACCTGGAATCAGAGTCAAGGTGCAAGAAGGACCTGCAAATTTAGATGCATCGTGGAACTTAATTAAAGATATTGCCTGACTCACAAACAAGATAGTGTAGTTATCCTTTATGGCAGAAGTGATAGAATGTGAGGGGGGAAATGGTGTATTGGAGATGTAGGGCACACTCTCTTTGCTCAGAGAGACTATAGTTTGGAGATAAGAAATAGAGATAAGAAGGTGAAGGGGGAGAGAGAGAGAGTAAACATATGATGAGTACAGAAAAAGAAATCATAGTCAATTTACTAAAATGTTTTCTGCAGGCAGTGTTCATGTTATATAAAACCTAAACTTTAGTAGTAGTGCTTCCTTATGACCGCCAGTGGGGAGGAAAAAAATACCTACCCCACACCTCACACTATTACATAAGTCATTAAAAGTAGATAAACAACATATTATAAATGCCAATTAAGGTAGCCTAGTCAATAATTGCAGGTGAAAATCTTCATACTGTAGAGATCTAAAGATGAAGGATATAACTTTAGCAAGTATTAAAAGTGAAAAGAGGAACAGGGCTGAAACAGAGCTCTGTGGAAATTCCACAAAAAGTTGTAGTGATGCTGTCTGTCTTCCCCCAAAGTTCTGGAGTAGTGACTGGGTAGACAGGAAGAAAACTGGTGGAGGAGGACAGACTACATAAACTGAGAGAAACTCAGTTTATACTCTTAGTTGGCATTAATAGAGTATTCTGTCAAGATTTCTTCCTGGAATTCCATAAATATCTGGAATAAGAGCACCATTGACTGGAGGAGGTTGCTAATGAATCAAACACTACTGGCTTACAGCACTAATTCTGTGGTTTGCCAAGTAAGCCAAGATGAGAGGTTGAGATGAATTTGGGAGAACTTACAGCCATCAACACCTACCTACTGAGAAGGTATGAAGAAGACAGAGACAGATTCGACAGTGCACAGAACAAACTCATGGAGCAAGTCTGAACACAGAAAATTCTGTCCTGAAAAGAAAACCAAATAAATGCTGGGTGTGGGCACACACTGGAACAGGCTGCCCAGAGAGGCTGTGAGATCTCCGTCCTGGGAGACATTCAGAACTCAGATGGACACAACCCTGACCAACCTGCTACACCTGCATGTGATTTGAGTAAGGCATCGGAAAAAAGGTTTTCAGAAGTCCTGGAAAATTCTACAAGATTTTGTGATTCTAAGAAAGGACAAGAGATGGATGGATGGATGGATGGATGGATGGATGGATGGATGACGCGTGGACGGACGGACAGGCAGGCAGACAGATATTTTTAAGACTGAAGACTGCTTATCTTATGAGAAAGTGACAGTACAGTCAGAGAGAGTAAGAGATTAGCTGAAGAATATGGGGAAAGAAAAAGCATGGGCATGAAAGAGATGAGAAGATTTTCTTCAGTTTCGATAGTTTGACAGATGATTGATTTTACCTTGCTTCGTGAGAAGTAAGTAGAACCATTCCAGTGTTAAACAAAAACTTCGGATCTACAATTTGCCAGTTTTATCCCAAAGCATTACATGGGTTAACCTGGTTTGTTGTTGGTGTTTTCTTTAAAAAAAAAAAAAATTACATAAGAATTCACTTCTAGCAGAATTGAATATCACCCTGCTTTTCTTCACAGCTTACTGTACTTACAAGTAGCCACTAAACTTACAACAGGACTACACCTCTGCCTTTAGATCTATTACTCTAGGAAAACTTCATCTATCTTGGTTTTCTTCCATGTAGGAGGGAAGCAATGAAAGAAGCTTGCTTTATAGTCACTGATCTCTTCATTATTCGTTTTCTTTCCTCTCCTCAAACACCTGAAAGTCCTTTGTCTATCTCCCACAGGCATCTCAGTTGACTCCAAAAGAAGACACATTGCGTCCTTTGAGTGAGTGATTTCTGCAGATTTATTTGATGTGTGCAATGTTTTACAAGTTCTCAAGAAAAGCATTTGCCAGGATAAGCAACCGCAAGGATGAAATGGAAATCACAGAGACAGCATGCAGTACAAACAGGAAAAAACAGGGGAAATCATACCTGGGGTTCAGATATATCCCTGTTAGAACTTCCAGGTCTTAAATGGTTAGAGAAGCAATTAAAGAAGGCAGATATTTTAAAATAACTATTACAAACTTATGATGATTACTCAATTTAAACAAGACCTACTACGTAAACAGAATTATTGTTATTATTAAATACATCTAGTTTTAAAAAAATATGTTCACAATGGCACTTTAAATTGCCGGCCAAACTTTCACATATTTAAAAAAAAAGAAAGATATTATGGTCATTTGAAAGCTTATGATTGTTATGCCCTATTCCATTTTATATATGGGTTCTACGATTTATTGATGTCCCAGCATAAATGGTTCTTTATTTTCTATTCATCTTAACCTTGGTCAAATAATACCACCCTACTTCTCTTCACAATATTTTCCTAATATCTCAGCTCATTTAATTCTATTGATCCACTGAAGAGTATAATGGCAATGAAACTGGAATTAATAGCACCTCCCTCCTCCAATGCTAAGATCTTTCCTATTTAGTCCGTGGACCATCACACAAAATCATAAAAGTGGACAAAAAAGCAGACTGACCTTTATCAGCTACTATTGTGTTGCAAAATTCAGCAAAGCCCAGAACATCATTTTCAGTTTTATAGCACTGTTTTCTTAAATAATAAGAGGAATGGGGGGGAGGAACTGACCCCTGTTCAGCATTTACTTAAGCAGAATTGGCATTAATAGAGTATTCTGTCAAAAATTCAAGCCCAGGAAAATGTATGGCTTTGTCCACAGCAGCAGCTATCTTAGTAGATTGCACTGTCACTGCTTCACACAAAGAGCATTGCAACACCATTAGTGGACATAAATAATGCACAAGCTCTTATGCAGTACTCAGCTAAGTGCATGGAAACCTTGGGCTCCCGTTGTCAGAAATTCAATGGATTAGTACCTAGATTTATTTTAAGTCTGTAAAGCACTTTGTTCTTGACAGCGTTCAAAGTAGAAAGAGTGCTATCCTGAATGTGCATCTTAATACTGTCATTCTTGTCTTGTAAGAATAGATGAAATATGGGATGCAATGCTTCTTCTTAATATTTAAAAGTTTTCACCGAGTGGATGCAGTACACACATACCCACACAGATATATGTGTGTTTTTATGGATATCTTTATAAGAACATAGCAACCCACGGTTACCTTATTGATCTGGAAATGCCAGAGATAGATATGCAATGTAATTTTAGTAAGGAAGAACACTGTCACAATTGCAGATTATAAAAATAAATACTGATAAACAAATATATTATCATTATTACCTGTTTTTCTTTGTAAGTGAGGTGTGCCCTCTGCCAAATTCCTATATAAAATCACATTTAGAGTTCCTTTACAACACAAAGTACTTAGCTTCTACAATGAGCATTACTGAGAAGAGATCAACTGTGATGATCATGAATATTTTAATCTAATTACTAATATTGAGAACTCAGTAAATCATTGCCACATATCAACTAAAATCTTGTTGTTGTACAGGTATACAACAAAATGTCAACTTCCTAGTTTAAAACACAGAAAACCAAAACACACAGAAACAACCCCAGAACTTTTCAAAGACATCATTTCAAAATGTGAATAATGCTCAAGAATTGTTTCACAGTAATAGAGACTGTGGGGTCTATTTGCCTCTCGATGTTCTGGAGAGCTAAGCATGATAATCCCCCATGCATTGAGAGGATAACAGGACCCTTTGTGTAGATTAAAAGCAGTTTTCTATTGATATCGGGGTGGTAATGCAAGAACAGCAATATCTCATGTGAAGGTCAATCTTTCACAATGCCACTAAGACATAAAATCTTCGTTTGAAATAATAACAGTTACCTTTCCTCTTTGCCTGCATGGTCCATGAATTTCCACACAATTCATTGAACAGCAGTAATGAACTATTCATTATTGAACTCAGTGATTTAGAAGTCACAATATGTACATCATTAATGTCCATTTGGAAAAAAATGTCAAATTCCAGAAAGAATCTTCATAGGATCTGAAATACGCTAAAAGTATATTGCAATATCTACACAATAATCTTAGAAGCATAAATTCAGAATTACTTTGCTGCCAACTTTTTACCTGTGGCAAACCCCACCCTCATCTGAGGGAAAACAAGCTGTTTATTCCCTCAACTAGTGGAAGATATATGGGCTTGTCTATTCAGCACCAAAGTTCTCTACCAAGACTGAAGGTATTTCAGTTCATTTAGCCTTGTGTTCTATAATATTAGCTGTAATAGAGTTTCTGTTAAAGCTGCTCTACAAATTCTGTGAACTATACTGCATGAAAGGAAGATCTTTTTAAAGAGAGTGTAAATATACAAGAGATACAAGAGAAAACAAGAGAGGAGAAAGGAGAGAGAGAAGGAGGAGGAGGGGGATAAGGACAAACAAGGAGAGGAAGGAAGGAAGGAAGGAAGGAAGGAAGGAAGGAAGGAAGGAAGGAAGGAAGGAAGGAAGGAAGGAAGGAAGGAAGGAAGGAAAGAAAGAGAAAGAAAGAAAGAAAGAAAGGAAGAAAGGAAGAAAGGAAGAAAGGAAGAAAGGAAGAAAGAAAGAAAGAAAGAAAGAAAGAAAGAAAGAAAGAAAGAGAGAAAGAAAGATTTTCTTTTTGTTTCTATGTTTCATTATTATTACTGTTTAAAATGTTCTTTTGGCTTCAGCTATATTTCAGTATACATTTTTTAAACACTTTAGCATGAAGCCTGAAAACATTGAAACTTGTAACCGATACGTGCATCTAAAATGCCGGCTGTGCTGATTAAACTCAACCACAACAGGTACCAAACAGCAAACAAGATGGCAAACCATGATCAATAGGTGGCGCTTTCCCCCTTTCTGATTCCTTTAGCCTCTGCTCGTAACATAAAAAAAACTGTTTTCAAAGTATTTTTGCAAAACTT
This sequence comes from Cuculus canorus, assembly GCF_017976375.1. Lineage (NCBI taxonomy): Eukaryota > Metazoa > Chordata > Aves > Cuculiformes > Cuculidae > Cuculus > Cuculus canorus. The sequence continues at coordinate 41,249,130 of NC_071401.1, forward strand.
ACATAACTTTTTTAAAACTTGCTTTCCTTATGAAAAATGGGCAATTGTGATCTGTTCATAGACTGTTTTTTGCAGGGCTACAGGAAACCCAACAAGCTTACATGAGAGCCGCACACATCACCGAAATAAAGAACTTTATATTTTCCAGTATTATTGGGAAACCTGATCGTAATCCCCATGGCTGGTATATGTTTTAATTTCTATTTTTTTTTTTTAATTAGGAAGAGGTCTCATTTTCAAAGAAAATTACCTTCTGTGATTTGATCATATTAATGTTGATCTGATTGAAATTTTTAAATATTTCTAAGAAAAACATTTATTGTTGGAACTATTTGTCTAAGTAATTACAATTCTTGACACACAAAAAAAAGCCCAATATGGAGTTTTTATTTTGTTCTTCTTGCCATATTTAAAAAAGAAATTTTCCAAATATTATCCATCACATTAAAATAACATTTGAATACGTGAACAAACTGCTTTCTGCTTAACTATGTATAAATTTTAATGTAGCATGAAAAAAACAAACATTAACACCCCCCCCCCCCCCCAAAAAAGTATGCTAACTGTAAGCCCAAAATCCTGGTTGAGCTGTGAAACATATTTCCACATCAATGTATAAAATATTTCATCTCGATTTCCATGAGAGACAACAGGGTTATTTTTTTCTTGAGAACAGAGAGGTTTTTAAAACTGTGCCTTACATTCACAAAACAGGACGGAGTACATACTCATCTACACACACACATATGTACACACAAGGGCACACTGTATATTCATGTACAAAATCCCATTATTCCCAAAGAAGAGTTATTTTAAAAGCAAAGAGATAATTGATTAGCAGTGCAAGAAATTTTCTAATGCTGGAAGGCAAAGTAAAGTTTCTTATCTAGTTTCTGTTATCAATATCTTAAAATGAAAACTACATTTCAAGAGCAAAATTATGATATCATGATAAGAAGTTTCAGCTGTAACTAAGAGTTTTGCATTGATTAAGAACTGAATTTGGAAGGTAAAAACAGCTTTTCTGTTAAGAGAGACTCTCTTTTTAAGGAGGTCATTCACGGAAAGCACAAAACTGAAGATCAAGGATTTGTAACGTCATTAACTTTAGAGTAGTGGATGTCAATATTTTCATTCTATGTTGTTGCTCTCTACACTGTATACTTGAGGTAAATTACCATATTAAAAAGGAATAAACCTTAATGGTTTACAAATTCCCACAAGTTAAGACTTTTATAGAATGATAAAATGACCTAAGAATAATTTAAAAGTACAGATGTCATTGGTATACTTATAGTTTATAAAATTAAATTATATATCACAGAACTACAGAATGGTCAAGGTTGGAAAGTGTCCCTGCCCATTGCAGGAGGGTTGGAACTAGATGATCTCTAAGGTCTCTTCCAACCCAAACCATTCTATGACCTCTGGAGGTCATCCTATCACACGCACACGGTCAAGCATGGGCATCTAAAGCCTGTTGCCCAGGACTGTGACCAGCTGGCTTTTGAGTATCTCCTAGGATGTAGACAACAACCTCTCCCCTAACAAGCAATCTGTAAATATCTATGAAGTAAGGCTTCATAGTCTGCCAGCAAAAAAAAATGCAAATGTATTATTAGATTTGACATTGACTGCATAAAATCACTACTGCAAATGTTTCTTACCCACTTTATAAACAAAGAGTAATATTCCTGCCTTTCAAGTCTGTTTCAGTAAAGTTTGTTAGTGGTGACTTCGGAGTAGAGACACCACCATGGGATCAGAGGGAAGGAGAAAGGGAATATGGAAACAGGCATATTGAGGCAGAGCAGAAGGAGACCTTCCCAGAGACTTCACTATGCCCCTTACTCGTTTGAATTTAACAATCCTTGTCTAATAGCAGACATAACTTATCCCTTTTTTTTTTTTTCCTTCATATGCTCTGACTCAACAATCCATACACATGGGAGTTAAAGTCATCTGCATGCAGTTACTTAAGTATTCGTGGAAAACGGACTGTAACTGGTATCCTCAATTATCAACATATTGATTGTACAGGTCTGACTCCCATTCATCTTACACACTGTTTTGATAAATTTGAAACCCATCCAAACATACCACAACCAAAAGCTTATTAAAGCATATAGTACTGTGTTCAATAGAATATAATGGGTGAAGAAGAAGGAGTTAGAACAAACTCTAAGACTGCCATGTCTTCTTTAAATGCAACTTTGTTTATTTTGGCCTTTTGTTTAAATCTCACATTGCTTTTGGTTTTGATAACAAAGGAGGCTGATCACTTTTCTTAATTGGTGGTTGCTAACCAATTTTTATTTTCAGGTACTTAAATATTACAAGCGTGACTACAAATATAAACAGATGGATACATAGACCTTGTTATTGTTCCTGAATATGTTCACCCCGTAGCATATAGATAAACTTAGAACTTCATAGAGTATTTCTTTTATGTAAAACAGGTTCGATTGGGAATTATTTTTTTGAGTGTGAAAAATACACTCTTATAGACTTCTACTTCGATTAAAAGTATCCTTTCAGAAAAAAAAATTCCGTTTACTTGACACCCCTCGAAAAGCTTAAATGACAGCCATCATTTTTTTCAAACACCTCCACCTACTAAGATCTAATCAATCTGTCCAATTTACCATTCATAATTTGCATAGTATACTAACTGCTTCAATCCATATTTTATCTTGAATTTTCTCATCATCAACTTCCAGCAATTATCAAAAATTTAAGTAAGAATTTTATCATTCCCTTGATGATATTGGTGCATGAAAAAACAGAAGAGGAAAACTAAGCTTCTAAATTTTCATGCCAGTCTTAGACTCTTTTTAGCAAAAAGGGAAATGTTATCTGTCCGTGTTTTTAAAGTACAGGATAACAAATTCAAAATTCTTTGGGGAATCACAGAACTAAGAATGAAGTTGGTTTCATCCAAATCTTTATTTTGATTTTTTTTTTTTTATGTCAAATTTCTGTTGATTGTTTACATAGATAGGTAGCTGTAGGGGCTAGAAAATTTCAAAAACTTATAAATAAATCTCAAATTCATTTATTACCCAATTAGATATTGATTTAATGTTTTAGTTAAACAAATGATGAGACCTGTTATAACTTCTGAGATTTGAGAATTGATTCTCTTTTGTCATACAATTTTGTGCTTTTAACATCCTCTTAACCTAGCTGTTATGTCCTCATTTGCACCATTAGCATGTATGCGTACTCTATAGAGATTTCTGCTGGTTATTGGGATATACCTGAGTATCTGCATGTTGTGGGCCACTATAAAGCAGCATGTAAATGCTTTGGAATTCAAGAAAAGTAGTCCAGAAATGTAAATGCCATAAAATGGTTTAATTTGGTGTTGCAGAGTTCTAATCCAAGTATCCATAGAGGAAGTAAAGTTTAAGTATAATACATTCAAAGACGATTTGGAAAATCTGGAGTTTTGCTTATGTAGTCAGATTGTCAACTAAAACTCCCCATTTTTTCTGTGGGAAATCAGAAATTAATTTCTAATTTCACTTCTCGTATTTGCTCTTCAAAACAAATCCCTAAAAGATATTCATTTTGACTTTAGAGATCTATGAATTAATAGCTATCTGTCTATAATAAGCTTGTTTAAAACAAAACCAAAGTATTTTTAAAAAAATATAAATCTGCCAAAGATTTCTACACCTTCAACTTTGTCTTAAAATCCAACTTAGGTCATTTGACCTATTCATAACTAAAATCTGCATTGCAGCCCCAAATTACTATACTTTTCCATGTAACAAAAACTCATTCTGACAAGGACCTACAGTGAAGCAAGTTCCATAAGAAATTACTAGTGTAGCTATATCATTAAAATACCTTTTGATTTTTCCAAGATCAATGGAGTCCATTTTACTGAAAAAAAACCTTTATATTCTTTCCAAGGATAAATACCCACATAAAACCCCTCAGTAACCAACAGAAAACTAAACACTTCAGAAAGCTTCAGTAATCGTATGGCAGGGGGTATTGGCTACCAATTACACACAGTTTGATGACCATGGGAAATAATGTGATAAATCTGTTACTGCCATCAGTGCAGAGTTATGTTCCCATCTCTACTGTTCTCTGTTCATTAGAACCATGGCTCAGAAAACCCTTCCAGATTTTTAGATTAATTGAATCCTCATTTAGATGTTATTGGAAAATCTGCAGGTATGAATCTTGTGCCACTGCTAATCTACTTCAGATTTCTTCATCCTAGTTTTCCTTTGTATCTTACTGCAAAAGCTAGATATACAAACAAACATAACAGCAAAAGTTAAAAAAGAACCTTTGAAACTATCCTTTGATAACCTGTATATGCAATAAATTCTGCTATCCTCTTTTCAGTCTGCCTTTAAAGCAGAAAATCACATGTATTTTGTCAAAGAGGCTAATAAAGCTAATACAACAGCCTCGTTTAAAAGTATAAACATATTGGTTTAAGATGCATGGTTAGAATTTTGATGTCAGAAACTTTAGTCATGGATATAACATTTATGATTCAATACCCCTATTGTGTTTCCAGAATTAGCTTATCATTCAGTGTTAGAATCTAAGATGAATATATATATTAAATACGTATCTATTCACAGTGAATAAATATGAAAAAGAATTTTTATTAAAATTCTTTATATCACCTTTCATTCTATTACTCACACTTGTAATGTATCTAAACTGAGATCACCTGTAGAGATTGAACCTGAAACCTTTAATATGAAGTTTCTTCCATTTGAAATAAAGGAAGTCAGTCTGCCAATAACACTTGCGGATCATATTCTTGTGGTCAAGTCATTCAAGTAGGCATATAATACAGATATACAGTGGAAAAAACAAGACCATGCAGCTATCTGGATCATTAGTTTTTAATTACTTTGAACACTGGTCTTTCAGCACTGACTGGACGAATGAGTGCTATTGCTGCTGATGCCCTATTGTAGACGGTGCCATTGATTTACAAATGGAAAACTTAAAAAGATTATCTTGAGGTATATATATATTTACACATTGCAATGGGTGTAGGTGCACAGGTGCTGACAGTGAGGACTGCAGGGGCCTCTGTGAGGACAGGCCAGGGTTGACCCATGGCAGACACAGCCAGTACCAGTTGGGTCCAACTAATCCACCACAGGACATGACTGAGCCCCATAACCAAAGTGGCGCTGCCTCAGGGAAAATGTGCTTAAGAAGCGGCAAAATGCTGCACATCAGAGTGGAGACTAGGGATAAAAAATGTGAGAAACAACCTTCAAAACGCCAAGGTCAAGGAAGAAGAATGGGGGGTGGAGGTGTTCCTCCAGCTGGAGCAGAAATTGCCTCACAGTATGTGGGAGAGACCATAGTGGAGCTGGTTCATCCTAGAAGACTGTAGTTCATTGAAGGGCTTATGCTGGAGCAGGGGAAAATCATGAGAGGGAAGAAACAGCAGAGAGAAATGATTATGGATTACCAGAACTATCCCCCTGGGTCACTCCAAAGGGAGAGGAGGACAAAAAATCAGGAATGAAGGGGTGAAGCTAAGCCTGGCAAAAAGGGGGACAGAATTAAAGATGATTTGTCTTTCTTTTCTCACCATCCAGTTCTCTTTTTAATAAATAGTGAGCAATTTAAATTCATTTTCCCCAAGCCAAGTCTGTTTTGCCCGTGGCATCAAGTGGTAAGTGGTCCTCAGGTCTTTGTCTTTGTCGTGGTTCAGCCCCACCTGGCCAAATTTGGCAGCTAAAAACCATGCAGCTGAGCCTCCAAAATCCTTTCCCCCAAAACACACTGCAGGGAAAGGAGAGAGGGAAATGAAATCGGACCCCACCCCATGATGACTATACATCACCACAAATGCTGCAGAGCAGGCATGAGGGAATGAGTTCATGGCTAGGAAGGGGCTGGACTCAGGAAATGCATTCAAGAACACATGGATCTGGGATCAAGAGCTATCAGATAGATGAGGTCACCACTGAACATCAGCTTGAGTCTCTTGCAACCTCTTATACTGAGTATGACGTATATGGGATGGAATACGCTGCTGATCAGTTTAGGGTCACCTGCCCTATTCATCCTTCCTCATAGATATGACATTGGTTAAGTATAAGCATTGGCCTTTTTGTATACCAATGCCCTGTGTTATCACTTTAGAGAAGAACACTGTCCCAAAAATATGCAGCTAGTTTTCAGAGAATGAAGTCATTTACAGCAACTAAGTAAAAAAACTAACTCTAATTTACCTCAAACTATAACAGTCTTGACCCATGAGCTTTTCCATCTTATTTTCTCCCCCTGTCCGGCTGAGGAGGGGGAGTGAGAGAGCAGCTGGTTGAGCAGCTGGCAGCTGCCCAAGGTCAACCCACGACAATGTCTGCCTGTATACACACACGCTATTTTAGGTACGTTACTAATAATTTATATTTAAAACAAAAAAAAATCATTGTTTTATGCAATAAAGTTGTCAAGACAATATAATTTTAATTAATGTCAGAGGCTCACTTTATTATGTTACTTTTTGGTTTGTTTTGTTTTAACACCAAACTGAATTATTACTAGACTAAAATTCTACAGAAATATTATGGAGATCCTGCGGGGTTTATTACAGTTTTTTAATTAATTATATCTTCCAATCAGGAGAGAAAGATTTAAGAATTGTTTTCCCTACATCAACTTAAAATGTAATTAAACACATCTACTAAATTAGAATTTAAAAGAGATATTTGGACCAGATTCCCAGGTAAATTAGTATTACTCTCTAAAATTGAATAGATCAGAAGTCATTTGTTCTAGATCGGATTGATACAAAGTATCTATTTCTAGTTCAAACTTATAAATTTCACTTTGGTAGAAATTAACAGATAGAAAGGATAAAAAATTCAAAACTATTAACCTACTAATGGAACAAAAAAAACCTTTGCTAAGTCAAGCCAGGTACAATGGAGCGATATGATTTAAGTCAAAGATGCATTCTGAATCAAAATATCCCACAGTATGAACTGTAGCTCAGTTAATAATTAACAAATTAGAATATTGGGAAGTAAAGAAATACATAGCCATTTTAAAACTATTTACCGTGTATGTGTGTGTGTCTGTGTGTATGTGTAAAAATAAATGTCTGTTTACAGGCTATGAAATAATTAAACTATGCTTGAAAATCCACATCTCTGTAATTGCCAACCTAGTTTACTGCATGACTTTCTCAGGATTACAATACAAACCATTCGTCCACAGCAGGTGAAATTGTTCTTGCAACTCTTTCGAGCTACTGAAGCTTCCTATTTTACATTGCTTTTTTTAGGAATCTATGACATCAATTATTTTTTTTTCTTTCTGAAATGAACAGATGAACCAATGTTTCTTTTAGGATAACAGTGACAGATAATGTATAGTAATGTTTTTATTGATTTCTTCCAGCTGATCTTCAATTAGTACTGCTCTCTAATTTAACTTCAGCACTGTAGGCTTTTCTAGAATGTGAAAAGAAAAAGAACAGAGGCAAAAAGCAGCAAGGCATATTACTTACGTGGCTATGCTTGTCAGGCACAAATACATCTTTTGTTTTTTCCCTGAAAAGATAAAGACAAAGCTAAAGGTCTTAAAACATTTTCTTGGTCAAATTCTAAGTAAAATAAATGAAAAAGTGCTTGTGAGGAGGAAGAGAAACACTGAAACCATGGATGGCAACAAACAGCTAACTGATAATTTAGTTCTTCAACACCAGAATTTTATGAATACAGCCCAAGAAATGGAACTATGAGCCTAATTCCTAGACTGACTTGACTGAAAGATGGTCCCCAGAGTCTGGCCTTGTCCCTAAGACTGTTTTTTATCTTATGATTCTTTTTCTTTTCAACTTAAAAACAAACAAACACTGTCAAAGAAAAAAAGCGCTGAAGAGAGAATATCTAGGTATATATCCTTATCCTGTATACAGATTGATCCCACTAATAACTGCTACCCTGTAAAAATACCTGTCTTTGCTGGATTCAGAGCAGTTATTTTCCTGAATCCTGAGGACACTGTCTTGCTTCCATATGCCCCTTCCTGTGAAGAAATAGTACAAGAAAAGTTCTCAAAAAAACCCAAACAAAGAAGTGAGTGAATTATTTGTAATTTGTGCACTACTCTAAAGGAAACTTGGGCAAAGTCATCCTTGACAGACAGGGATTGTACTCGGATACCCGGGTAAATTTTCTGATCATTGAGCTTTCATATGAAAATGAGCATTGTTCTTTTTCTTCTAACCTCTTAAATGAAAGCAGCTAGGCTTGCAGTGTTTGTTTAGAAAGATAGACTACTTAACAGCACTTGGAGTCTCTTAAGAAGCCCTAGTAGCTGAAGTTCTGATTAGATGTTAGAAGGACTAATTTCTGAAATCTAGTGGGATTTCAACTCCATGTAAGCACGAGACCTGTCAAAAAAAGTAGCAGCTGTGTGTACTTAGTTTTCAGATTTGTAACGTTCAACTCAGGGTTTTCAATTGAAGGACATAATTCCAGGCATTCAAATGCTTTCCTAGATATGCCCATGTTTTTGCATAATATGCTGTTAAGAACCGTTGTGCTCATGGGTAGCCTTGCCAGCCTGTATTACTTGAAACATTATAAAGGTAAAATTCAAATTGAAACCATATCCATCCTCAATTTCCTTTTTTTTTTTTTTTTTCACAGTCCATCTATATCATTCTAGTAACAACCTAGAGTGCTGGCTGACACCAAAAGTGCCATCAATCAACGTGTCATCTCAGATAGCTAATATAACAGCAGAAACCTAGAGCAGTTGATGTATAATTGCGCGGCGAGTTACCAGACGTAAATGCAAGTATCTACACTACAGAAACCTCTGTTGGAATTAGCTGATTGGCTAGTTGAGCTAGTCATGCTAGCCTCTTCATATGGTCAATGAAAAGCTTGCATGTATAGTATAAAATACATCTTACACTTCACATACATATCAAATGAATCAAAAATGTGACTGTGAAAGAGTCTAGTTCTCTGGTTTAGACAACTTCCATAATTTATATCTTGCTGGAATAAATGTCCAGAAATGACTTCTTCAAATCAATTGATAGTAGAACATTTCACGTTTTGACATAGATGACCTGTTTACTCTCAAGTCAGTTATCTCCTTTATGCAGGAAAGCAATCAACAGGGTGGGTGTGAAGAAGTTCTGAACTGACCTAAATTAGTAAGAGTTCTCTGGCCCTTCTCAGCAGTAAGTTTTTGAATAACACAGAAGTTCCAAAGGTCTTTCCATGACACTAATTCTTGATAATGCTTCTTCACCCCATGTTTCAGCACAAATACCTCTGAACACAGGATTTTCTTCATCTAATAACAGACTTCGCAGGAAACATGAATAGTCAAGGGTTATCTATGGTAATAAAATAAGAAAGCATTTTCTGAAAGGGGAATTCATGTTCTTTGTGAATACTGTCAACTGTTTTCCTAGAAACATATCTGTCCTAAGAGATGGAAGATCACTGGAGGCGGGTTTCCAGGCACTTTAAAATACGTATCATTTGCCATCATTAGATTATATCAGAAAAATATAAAACACATTTGCAGGTGTTTTTAAAAAACTCTTATCTGCATGAAAAATACTGTTATTGTATTATTATTGAAAACACAGAGTTAATTAATTTTGCCACATCTCTTAAGTTAAAACAGTTTAAATAAAATGTTTAAATAAATTTCTTTAACATGAGCAAACATTTGTATGTATTTTCCATAAAAGATGAAGCAATTCTGTTCTCTGAAGATTATACTAGTCTTAACCTAGTTATGGTTGAAATGAAGGGGAAGATACAAATATATCGAAACATTTTGCTATGATATATAAATTGTAAATAAATTGCTTAAAATCACTCCAAGCCATGTCTTCTTAAATTAAATAATTTACAAGTCTTTCCAATTTTCTAAATAAAACCATGTAATTCCTATTCCATATTTACATAAATAGTCTGCATAATTGTTCTTTTAGCATGGTTACTGCATTGGTTAATTTGACTAATATTAAATATGTATGAATTTCCTACTATTCCCTAGGGCTCTCAGAAACAAGATGAATCTCAAGAGACTGGTTTAAAGTTTAAATTTAAAGAAGAAAAGCCTTACAGATCCAAGCATTTTTTAATGTATTTTCAATTCTTGAAGTCTAATTTTCACCTCAAGTAAACATTTAATAAATAATTATTACTTGAAGATTTACAAGCAGTGCTAAGATTAAGTAAATTATTTGTGTATCTTTTTTCAAGCTTTTAGACAATTCTACATCCACCTAAAAAATAAGTAGGACACTACTGATCTTAACCATATTGAGTTTTTGCAACAGTATTCACACTCACGAATTAACATCTTCCAATCCAGCTGACCAAGTAAGTAGGTTTCAATACTGGACTTGGAAAATGCAATTCTTAAAACTCTGTCCTCCCGAAATTTGTAAGGTAGCTACAGATAACAATTTATAATAACTATCAATAGTATAAATTAAACAGCATAAGTAACATTTTGATTGTGCTGATAAGGAGTTATTTATTTGTTATGTATGAAAGTATGTTGTGAGCTGCAATACAAGTGTTGTCAATGAAGGAATTGACATTGCCATTGTTACAAGGTTTTGCAAAGTAAGTATAGCATCCTGCTGAAAGAAGAATGTATTTTTTAAGTATGTGTAGCCTTCACTACTTTACTTGCTCTTGCATTCTCAAGAATACCTTAATACAGTCTTAAATACCGTACATGCTGAAGTCATGACTACATATGTGTGTATCTTTGTCCTCCTACAGCTTGTATGATTATATAATTGATAACAACACTACGTTGAGTTTCCTGGGAACGCTTAAACAGTTCTGGATAAATTCTTAACAAAGGCTTAATGTTACCATCTTTCAGTACACTGTAGGCATATGCTGTAGAGTGGGAAGGACCTTAGTGGCAAGAGCACCAGACTGAAAGCACGTCCAGTGTAGTATGTTGGAGCACTGTATCACTGCAGGTAGGGGAACTCATAGCTGAGGTTGTTCTAAACTGCTTCTTAAACCAGTTCTTACGCAGCTAAACACGAAGCTTTCCAAAAGCATCTGAGCTGTAAACAGAGAAAAAAACCCAAAAATAAACAAATATTTTTTGTATTTTTTTTCAGGCATTTTTGTCAAACTATAACAACAATAGGATGTTTAGAATCCATCCCTCATTACTGTTTGTTATATACTTACACATATCAGTTAACTTTGCTGCAAATGTTTCACATTTACAGGAGTGAAAAGCAATTCATTTTAGCTTCAGGTCTTTATATAAAATAGACCATGCAGTTCTAGTAAATGACACCTCTACTGACCCCTCCTAAAGTTTAGCATGTGATACACAGGTGTAGAGAAATGCCTTACTACCAGTAATCACCATTATGTTTTCCTGAATCTGTAGAGTAGGAGCAGATACTGGATATTTTCCAGTCTAAACAGAAGCCAAAGTCTATTCATATGATGGTTAGAAAAAATAAAAATAAAATTTGAGGTGACTTCAATGTGAGCCAAGTAGTGTAATGAACCTATAAAATGCTTAGTGAGATGCAGTCAGGCTTGCAGATGTGTTTACAAAAAGGAATGTTCTAGTTTCATATTTATTATGAGCTTTCTCTGATTTAAGACTACTATATATTGAAACTGAGTAAACAGATCTTTATTTACATAAATGTCAGCATATCAAAACAAGACTAAACTGAAAAAAAAGTCTTTCAAAATAGTATTATCTTCAGGAAGCTTTCTGTAATTAAGGAATAAAGAAACCTTATTGAACTTAAGAAACAGTTCAGAAAGGCTATTAGAAAAAAATCAATACCCTTAAAAATAGTAATGCAAAGATGGGGTTCTAAAATGCTGTTTGTTGGATTCTGACTGCAAGAAACCATCAAAGTGCAGCACTCTAGTACCATTTTAATAACACATTCAGGTGGTAATATAATAGATAGGCAGCTTTTTGCGTTTTAGTCCAAATGCCTTGATGCATAATTCTAGCGTATGAAAAAAGAATTCATATAAGTAACCTTGCATAAGTGGGCCTTTACTTCTCCAATAACTGAATTACAGAATGTTGATGAGACTCCCCTTTTTTTTCAAAGCAAAGAAAGTGCAATTGCATTGTAAACCCTAAAGCAGTGAGAGATTAGGATTTTATATTAATCTTCAAAAGTGCAGAGGACTAAACAAAACACAAAGCAAAGGATATTTGGGTCTGTCACGGGTTAAAAATGCAATTCTGTCCTCAAAATATTAGTAGGAGTTTAATGACTTCAGCAGTGGATAGGTCTACATTGCATAGGTTTTGTCAATGAGATACTAAATAATTTCTTCTGTATATTAAGTAAAACGAAATACAACTAATCTCAAGAAGGCCTCAGCATCTCCTGAGAAACTGGGTCTTTAACTGTTCCCATTGAAGTCAATAACAAAACTCCCTTTTACTTGTGCAAAACCAAGTCCTAAATAGACGATTCTTAAGCGAGCATTTTCCAGACTAATTATAGATAAGAATGGCTCATTCTTAGCTTCCTCGAATGACCATAATCTGAAATGATTAAATTAAGGACAACATTCTTACTGTTAAAATGGTTATTTTGCATAGTAACAAATAATCTTCATCAAGGGAAATTATTTTGGAACATACTTCATACTGTTTATGCCATACAAATACAAATGATAGAAAAATGCTGTGTATCTGTTCTGCTGCCCCTTTGGGAATATTGTAATGGCAGGAGAAACTGGCCAGTTCTAGCTTAGATAAAATCTGTTCTGTTTCCCTGTATTTAGTTCCCATATGTTCCAGTCCTCAGGTGATGTGCGTTTTTCCATTATTTAATGGGGCTTCTACCACCTTCCTCAGGGGACTATAATGCAGTACAATAAATCACACCACTAAGGCAGCTTTTGAGTCTAAATTTCCTTTTTTTTTAATGTATATATTTACATCATCCTTTTTATGTACTTGTATCTCCCTATATTTTCACAATCTCTTTTTTCAATTATTTTTACATCACTTTTTCACAAAATCCAACAAAGTCTTGCAGCCAAAAGGGTGAACTGATAAGATACTACTGTATGTTTATGATCAAGGCTGTACAGAAAGACACAAAATTATATTTGTTCCAAGCCAAAGTACTGTAGAGCAAGTGAGACAGAACAGTTTTAACAGCAGTTTAGTCTTCCACTATGCAAAATTCCAGAGAAGGATCCTCATCACATGAAATATGGGCGTGAACTTCTACTACAGTAGAAGCACCTGCTTATACTCCGCTTTCAGAAACAGAGACCAAAGAGAACAAGTCAAGGATTTTAAGTGTATGTCAGACCTCTGAATGGTTATATGCACTCTGCTTTAGCTCAAAGGGCAGTCCAGTGTTCCCAGTCATCCTGCTCCAGCCAAAACCTCTTAATCCAGTTGAGTGCTGCCATGCACCAATGATTCCTGTGCTAAGCCATGAGGAATCAGCCACAGGCCATCAAATGATGCACACTACCCTGTAGCAGCTCTCCCTCCCCCCTGCTGAGGAAAGCTCTGGGGCTTAGGTACTAAAATTACTCCTAATGCATTTGCAAAGAAAGAGGGCCAGAGGCCTGACTGGATATTGGGGACTATTTTTGCTACTGCTCTGCATACACTTGCATGGTCTAGTTTTAAGAGAGCCAAGGGTTATTATTTCCTGTTTGTTAGTTTCACCCACATTATAATGTACGGTGTGTTTTCAGCACTTCTACATGAAGAAGAGACAGAAACTAAATACTGGTAGTGTTTTCAGAACCTTTTCAATAGTCAAGAACACAAATTACAGTGCAAGTCAGTGGGCAGGTGCCTCCAAGAACATTTGTAAATCAACTTTTCTACCACTGAAGACACAGACACACTCCAATACACGCACTAAAGATACAGATGAGCTTTTCCTCTCATATTAGCACTTCTGGGTTTTGAGGGAGCGGTTGTATACTGGTTGCAACTTTTTTTATTTTATTGCGGGTTTTTTAACACTTGTACATCATCAGACCTTCAGTTCCTGTACACTGACATTTTTTTCCTGACTGGCCTGGAGCTGCGGCAGTTTATATTTGCTGAGGATCTGACCGATCTCTCCTTTCTGAAGTGGAATTTTTCTATACAAATCTCTGTTCTTCACTGCAAGGTCTTTGAAAATGTTTATTTCAAGGCAATCCCTGGATTATAAACACACAAAGAGAAGAATAGTCATATGAATGACTACACACAGCTTTATTGAGTATACAGTAGCTTCACTTGATTTCCTTTTCATATTTGTATCAAACTGGATATCTATTCTAGACAGACTATCATTTAAAACAAGAGACATACCAAATGAGTAAATGAGGTTATATTACTAATTAGCATACTGTCTCATACTACCTCCAGTAAGCTACTAAAATGTGACTTCCATTTTATCACATAGATGAAACAGTTATCTTTCAGGGTTTGAAATTTCTGTGATCTTTATGCTTAATAAGCTCAGTAAAAGGCATTCAAATTACATCACTTTTGTCTTGGAAGTTAAATTGGGAAATATTGCATTCTCTGAGATGATAAACTCTGTAGAAGATAAATTATCATGAGAAATAGTTTTAATTGATTTACCATAATAAAAGTTATGTGACTTTGAAGTGCAAATGACACATTAAAATGAAGCTACAGTATGTTGATAATACAGTAGCTTCTTTGTTAATGGAATAACTGACACTGCAGATGCTTGCAGAAGAGTTGTCCTCCAGTTTTAAGTGACAGACACTGATGGGAACTGAAGATATACTGTATTTAAATCCAAGCTCGACTCTCTTTCTTCTGTGAGCTCTAAGCTGATCTCAACAAGTGTAAATACAACACATGCAAGAAAAGAACAGCCTGAGTCTGAAATTTCACTGCTAGGTTTAGCATACTATTATCAATGTGACTACACTGAAGCTCCAGGAAAGTCATCAGTCCATACCTCAGTTTCCCTATTTCCAAAACTCAGCTAATTAAACTTTTTTTCACACTCAGAAGTTCTGGTCAATAGCTAAGCAACACTGTTTGTTGTCTTCTGAGATATCTAGTGTTCAAAACAAAAGAAAATGCAAGAAAATTGCAAGAAATTGTTGTAAATGTTCGCCTTTAGTTTTGTAAGGTTAAAGAAGAAGCCTAAGAAACTTACCAACCCAGCAGCACAAAACAAAGCAACTTTGTTTTATCTCACTTTTTTCTCACACCACTTACTTCTGTGATCTTTGACTAGATTATCCAATGCCTCTTCCTTTATCCAGATCTTTTACCTTCTCTTTCTTGTAATTTTATGGACTTTTTCTGTGCTCCCAGCATTTCAATTTTTCTTCAGTTATATCTTACTTGTGAACCTTTCATTTTCTGGCTTCCTTTCCTTTCCTTTCCTATTTTGTTTTCACACAAGGGTATACTTTTTCCACCCTTCTCTGGTCTTCTCTCAGCTTCAGTATTTCTTATCCAGACTTACCCTTTACTCAGTCTTCTCATTCTTTGTTCATATACATATAATTTTCTTTCTTCGGAGATTTCCTTTTCTTTTACCTCTTCTTTTTTTCCTCTACCTTTTCTGAAGTATAAGTTCAGAAATATAGTAAAAGAAATTCCGATATCTCATCATCCTGCTAATTTGGAGCAAAAAGAATCTGAAAAGGGTCCAAACAGTTAAATCTGTAAAGTGTGAAAACAGTGTAAGAATCTGTAAGCACTCTATTTGTAAGTGTGCATAGTGGGTTAACGTTTGTTGGCCACCAGTTGCCCTCCAAGCTACTCCAGCACTCCTTCCCCCTCTGCAGTACAGGGGGAGAAAATAAGATGAAAAAGCTTATGGATCAAGATAAATATAGGGAGATCACTCACCATTTACTGTCAGAGGCAAAACAGATTTGGCTTAGGAAAGATTAATTTATTGTCAATTAATAACAGAGTAGGGTAGTCATACATAAAAAACAAGACTAAAACCACCTACTCTCCATCCTCCCTTCTTCCAGACTCAACTTGACTCTCAACTCTTCTTCCTCCTCTGCTAAACAACACAGGGGGATGGGAAATGGGGCTTGCAGTTATGACATTATACTTCATGTTTGCCACTTCCTCCACACTCTTCCCCCACTGCTCCAGTCGGGAGTCCCTCACATGGCAGATGGTCCTTCACAAATTGCTTCAATGAAGGTCCTCACAATGAGCTGCAATTCTTAAAAAAATGCTCCAGCGTGGTTCCTTTCCACAGGGTGCATTCATTCAGAAATGGACTGCTGCAGCATGAGCCTCTGAAAGGCCACAGTTAATGCCAGAAAACCTGCTCCTGTATGGCCTCCTCTCCACAGACCACGACTCCTCCCAGCTCCAGCACAGACTTGCTTCAGGAAATATCCACCTGCTCTGGCATGGGGTCCTCCATGGGCTGCTCAGTTAAGGTCTTCTCCATAGGCTGTAGGTGAGGAGTACCTCTTCCCCCTCCTTATTCATCGACCTTGGTGTCTGCAAGGCTGTTTCTCTCACATTTACTCTCTTCTGTCTCACAGCTGCCATGCAGTATTTTTTATCCTTTCATAAGCATTATCACAGAGTCACCACCGGCACTGCTGATGGGCTCAGTTTTGGTCAACAACACTTTCAATCTGGAGCTGGCTGAAGCTGGTTTTATGCAACTTGCGGGCAGCTCCTGATCTCATCTCACAAAACCTAGCCCTGGACACCACTCCCCCCACTACTGAAACCTTGCCACATAAACACAGTATAACATACAACTATGCAAAAATACATTCCTGCTTAGAAGAATTTTTTTTGCTATTTATTCTTTTGAAAAATAATAAAATGCAGTGTTCGCTACATCATTTCACATACCTATGCTAATAATGCTTATACATTACTTAAACCTTTCATACCAGGTAATGGACAAATATAGTTAAAATTGTAGGTATAACAAAAAGTATCAAGATCTTACTTGTGCATTCATTTGCCAGTTTGTAATACTCATATATTTCACAGCCTTTCAGCTTGGAAAGCTTCTATCCATTTTTTTTTTAGCAGATGCTTAAACAAAAATAGATGTTTATCTCTTTAAAATTTTGCCAGGAAGCTGTCACTTTCCTATTTACTCATGCTATGTTGTGACAGAACATGTCAGCTTCTTGCACAAATGAAGAGAGATATAGACCTGTATTTACTTTAGCTGAAATATAAGTAGTCATCAATTCTAAGAAAAGTGTTTTCCCATCTGAAAAGATGGATAAATAACAGAGGCTTTGTGAAGTAACTATTTACCAATGCTTAAAAGGTAGTTGCAAGCCAAATACTCCTGTTCAATTCACCAGTACCCATGACTACAAGAGCAGATAGACTCATAACTTGTAGAATTAGATATCCACAGCAAATAAAACCAGATACCCAGGAAGCTAATATTCCTACTGCAACCTTTGATGTTTAAAAGTACCAACAGTAACAAAAACAGGTACATAAGCCTATGAAAGGCTTGCTCTTTGGTCTCATGTTGTAGATGTTGAACAAAAATGTCAGCTGGAAGATCTTTATCCAAAATTGTACACAAATGTCGGAAAGTATGGAACTAATCAGTGGCAATTAAGAACTGTTACACTACTTTAGGAGATTCTTAGAGATATTTCTATTGATACACATATGTAAGAAGGTAATAAATAAGAGAGTACATTGGTACATAATGTCCATAACTTCATATTATTGAAAATTCTTTAATCTTTATCAGCCTCACAGATCTCAAATTTCATAGAATCATAAAATCACTAGATTGGAAAAGACCTTTCAGATCATTGAGTCCAACCACACTTGTTCACTACTAAACTATATCCCTAAGCATTTCATCTACCCATCTTTTAAATACCTCCAGGGATTGTGGCTCAACAACCTACCTTGGCAGTCTGATCCAGCATGTAATTATCCTTTTGGTGAAGAATTTTTTTTTTTTAATGTCTAATCTGAGCCTTCCCTGGCACAATTTGAAGATATTTCCTCTCATCCTATCACCTATCACTTGGGAGAAGAGAACAACACCCATCGTGTCACAACGTCCTTTTAGGTAGTCGTAGACAGTGATAAGGCCTCCCCTCAGCCTCCTTTTCTCTAGGCTAAACAACCCAGTTCCCTCAGCTGCTCCTCATAACACTCGAGCCCCTTCACCAGCTTCCTTGAGCTTCTCTGGACACGCTCTAGGGCATCAATGTCTTTCTTGTAGTGAGAGGTCCAAAACTCAACACAGTATTTGAGGAATGGCCTCACCACTGCTGAATAGAAGGACATAATCACTTCCCTGGTCCTGCTGGCCACGGTGTTTCTACTACCGACCAAGATGCTATTGGCCTTCTTGGCCACTGAGGCACATTGCTGACTTATATTCAGCCACCTGTCAACCAATACGCCCAGATCCTCTACCGGGCAGCTTGGAAGGGACCCATAGAGATCATTGTGTCCAGATCCCTACTACTCACAGGACTACCTAAAATTAACCATATGACTAAGAGCATCATCCAGCTGCTCCTTGAACTCTGACAGGCTTGATGCTATAACCACTTCCCTGTGGAGCCTGTTCTAGTGGCACCCTAGAACAGGCTAGAACCCTAGCCTGTTCTAGTACCACCCTCTCAGTGGCAGATCCTTTCCTAATGTCCCGTCAGAACTTTCCCCAAGATAACTTCATTCGATTTGCTCATATCCTATCACCAGAAAGAGGAGATCAGTACCTCCTCCTTCGCTGAACCTCTTGAGGAAGTTGTAGACTGTGATAAGGATTACTCTCAGCCTTCCCCAAACCGAACAAACCAAGTGACCTCAGTTGCTCCTCAAAAGTCCTATCCTCAAGGCCTTTCACCTTCTTAGTTTCCCTCCTTTGGACACACTCTTAATAGTCTGATGTACTTATATTGGTGGGGTCACACCAGTGCAGTGGAGAGTAGGACAACCACCTCCCTTGACCAGCCAGCTCTGCTATGCTTGGTGCACCCCAGGACATCATTACCCCTTTTGGATGCCAGGGAGTGCTGTTGAGTCATATTCAACTTGCCATCCACCTAGGCCCTCGTATTTCCTTCCATAGGGCAGTTCTCCAGCTTCTTATCCCCCAGTTTTTACATATAACCAGGATTACCCCATTCCCAGGTGGAGAATACAGTACTTCCTTAATTTTCCTACGCTTGCATCACCTGGTTGTCTTGATCCCTAAGTTGGGGATTGCCCAGCTGTAAGACTTCTTTTATGTTACAATGTTCTAATGAAAGGACTTTTTCACAGTCACTGCAGAGCAGTGTTCTTCTTTCAGAAAGGTAGTGAAAAACTCCCTTGCAAGGTTAAAAGGCAAACAAGATAATGATCGGTAGACCTGCAGGGTCTGTTGACGAAGTCCCTGTATCTTCTATGGCAGAGTGTAGGTTTCATAGCAACTCTGCCTCAGTAAATTCTGTAACAATCTCTTTGCATAGTTGCTTTCATGCTCAACAGTAAGCAGGAAAGTAACCTCACTAAACAGACATGAAAAATTACCAACTGTTAGACAGTGAACTTGATCTTCCATATTCAGATACATTTTTATGTATCGTATTGTTACAAACAGGTGATCAGGGAAATAAATCCCAAATGTGCATGAATATATATATGTGTATATGTATGTGTGGGTGCACGTGCTTTAATAATTCAAAGTCTTTATTTCGTCAACACATGAGAAAGAATAAAAGCACAAGTCAGAAAGAAAAAGCACTGTATTGAGCTTTGATGGATTAATTTTAATAGTGCTGGAATAAGTTTCCTTAAGTAAATCAGAGCAAACTGATAGAGGTCATATGCATACCTAAAAAAAAATGTAAAGTCAAGGTCACTATACATGAAATTTCTCAAAAATAAACACTTGGGCTTTCAGATATTTATTTACTGACCCTGAAATGTCAGCTTGACACTGATACTAATGCAGCGCACTTCTCTCTGGAGTTTATCCCACTATGCAAAGGTGCCACTTACTGTGAGGATCCTTCTGAGGTGCTCCAAATGCACTCTAGAAACCATCTGCATATGTTATTTTATTGCTAGGTCTCATAAATCAATATTATGTAGAAACATATATAATTTCTTATTTTATTAGATATCAGATAGCCACAGTGCTGAATGTTTTAGGTCCAAATAACACTAGTGGTACAGTACTTATATTTTAAACATTTTATTGAACAGCTTGAGGTTGTTGGGTTTATAAAACCCCCAGACTCTATCCTCACAAAGCACTGGGACTCTGACCTAGTAAAGTTCAGACTGCTGATGGCAGGAGAGAAGTCCTACTTGCACTTGATAAGGGACAAATAGTAGGAAACATCAGTGGAAACTAGAGATCTGAATGCAGGTGGTTGCACATAATCAATGCAGCTAACAATAAGTAATGACATTTTAAAATATGTAAATGTGACGCTGCAAAATAACTCCCATTAAATTTACAAAGGCCCAACAGAAGAAACAGGATGCCCTAATCATAAGCACAAGAGCAGAGAAACATCAGCCACATAATAACCACTTCTTGGTCTGGGCTATGTCGCTGCAGTATACTCTACAATATTAAGCATTTTATTGAGTATCTCATCTACATTGTCATCCTCCTCTGAATCTGTAAAGGATAGATGTCAGAAATTGTAAGAACAGACCCCTTAGGAATTTCTCCCTACCTTATCTCTTTCGGAAGTTTTTGTCAGATCAGAAGATACCGTACAAGAGATCTTATAGTCCGTTTCCCTTCTGTTTGCTGCAAAACTATGTCAAGGCTTTTGGCTTCACGGAAGTACATGACAAGCTCACAATTCCAGATATACAGATTATTTTAAATTGCTCTCTAGTTTTATGTAGTTAAATTAACAAGGCCAAAGGCTTCAGATATGCAAGGAAATTTTCCATTGCCTAAATTTTGCTGGGCAATGCCATCTGAGATGTCCTGAGATATCTTTCCTCATTTTCAACTGCTATTCCCAAGCAGCCCACCTGCCAGCCCCAAATGAAGAACTTTATTTTGCTTGAAAAAATCTGAATGCTCTTTTATACTTCATCTTGCTTCAGCAACTCAAACATTCATTATTTTCAAAGAAATTTATCCAAGAGAAGACGATCATGCTGAAATACTTCCACAATCCACAGGGATAGTATCTTTTGTGTGATTATGCAGTCTCAGGTATGAAAAACAGAGCTATCAATCTGAGCTATTTGTACACCATTGTGTATTATCTTGAACATGCCATGCTTAGGCTACTAAGAGACAAAGAATTATAATTCTGGGGTTTTTTTTTTTCTCTGTTTGTCCCAAGCAGCCATGTCTAGATGCCTTGAAATTGTGTCAGCTGGGGTGAGAAACTGGTGGTGGAAACAGCTGCTCCTCTAATACAATTCAGGTGTAAAGTCAGAAGCTTCAGTTGCTGTTGTATAAAACTGGTTAGCTCAGACAACATAGGCAATCAACGAAGGACTTCAGAATCAGGAAAGGGAAAATCAACCATGTATAACCAACCACAACCCTCCACGAAACCTCCAAATATTTAACGATCCTACTCCCTAGTTACATGGGGGAAAGAGTTTATATTACACCCCGGAAGCTTAGAAACTTCTTTGTTGCAGTTCCAGATATTGCAATGGTATTTCTACCCCATCACAATTTCTGCTTTTGAATAGTTGCTGTTAACTCTCCTCTCACCTGTCCTTTCAATGTATTCCTTCTGCCATAATGGGACTATGCAGTTCCTTCTGATGCTTCCCAAGCCAGAAAGGAGCTACATATTCCAACAACTTTTCTTCTGTTACTTTTGTTTGTCCACTGTACTACATGTTCTTAAGTATTCTAGCACAAACATTACTCTAGTACAGCCATAAGGAAATGTTATCACTGTAGGTCTTTTCAGCAGAGGCTGAAACGGAAGCTGTCTCATGTTGCTTGGGACCACACACTCCTTATATTTAAGCAGCAGGTTAAAGCACTAGGTTCTTGTTACAGGGTTAAGTCAGCTCCTTAACATACATGCTATGTATTTTTCTTTCCAGTTTTCATTTATGATGTACAGAGTTAAGTCCTCTAATATAGCTTGTCAAGTGGAATATCTAATGTTAAATGGTGTGAATAAATTTGTGTATATACAAAGTAATTACTGAAAATCTTACAACTTAAATTAGTTACGTGCATAAGAAAATATTCGGTTATGTTTTGATAATTTTTATGACTGTTCCTAGATCCCATTTTGCTTTAATTAATAAAAGTTAGCTTGCCAATATATATGACTTTTGCATCATTTTGTTGTAATGTGGATCATATAAGAATGAAAAAAGTGACTACTTGATGTAAAAAGTCAAGTATAAAACAGCCTTATGTAAATATTTTTCTTTGCTGCACTAATCTTTTGTTTTCATTTTATATCTGTAAAAACAACACTCAAGAAAACAATTTTCTTCCCTAATGTGAATAGAAAATTGTTAGAGGAGGCAGCTCTAAGACTACAAAACAGAGACACGTTCTTGAAAAGGAGAGCTTTGTCAATATGCAGTATTTTACTTTTTTCTGTCTTAGGGGTATTTACTTATGGTTTTGATATTGATGTATATTTCTGCCTTTGAAATCTGATGATTTAAGAATTGTGGGAGTGTGATTCCAGCAGTTTTAAAGCTGAAACAGAAGCAAAAGTATTTGCATAGACTGAATTAACTTTGCTTTAATAGTATCTTTCGTTTTGATGCTTCTGTGTTGCTTAAATTTTTTAAAATCTACTTTACAATGTAAAAATAGCATAAAATTAATTTTATAAGGAAACCTAAAACAATCCTATTTAAATAGAGCTACAGAAAAACTTATCTGCATGGAACAGGAATGAAGAACATCTTATTTTCCAAGGAACCTCCCTCAGTTTGAACATGCCTAGATGCAATGCAGGTATCTTTCCAAGATAAAATATTGTCATAGGCATTTTCATCAGGTTCCATGATAAAAAAAAGTGTTTCCATAGCTGGGCGCCACATTTTCTAGATCAACTGTTCAGACAAAGCATCATCTAGGGGCAGTAAATGAGGTTTCAGGATGTCTTCACAACTGGCAATATCAAGCATCTTGCTAAAGGTTTTATTCAAAGGCACTCTGAGTTTTATTAAATCCCGTGTTGTGCATTATAATCACTGTAACCATTCAACTTTATTTTGAGGTTACCTGGCAAAATGAGGTTTCCTAATGTATCTGAAGACACATGTCGTATGAATACAGAAAGCTAAGGGGTAGAAAGTTTTTGTTAATTACCCCAGAAATTCAAGATATACATTTTTCTTACTGAAGTGAAATATCAAGATTTATAATCAATACAGAAATCAAGATCCCAGGCTTCTTGTGCTTCAAACTACCTTGAACCATATGAAGAGATTTGACATTTATATCTCCTTCTGGCTGCCATCAGAGTGTCCTCTAATGTCAGAGAACTATAGAACTATGCAATTTGTACCATATGGGCATGCAAACTGAAAGTTACTGCAATATTTTAATGGATGTAGAAAACTGCATTATCATGAGCATTCCTCAGTATTAAAGTCATGTGAAAGAATATGAAATTAGACAAATCTTCCAGATTTTCTTAGCAAAAAAAATGTATTAACATCAGTGAAATTCAGTATACTTAGTGAAATTCATTTGTAGCATTTCACCTAATATGGGATTTAAAAAAATTTTTATAGAATCCAGGTCAAGGTTAGTTTATTTATAAAAGGACAAGTAAAAAAATAGTAAAAATAGTACTAAAATGTCTTAAGCTCATATACTGCTCATATTTCATGGCACAAATAGCATAGAAAACACATATTGCATTGAAGTATGAGAACCATGTCCATAGGAAATTAATAGTCAGCTCAAGAAGTCTTTATTGTGTTATATTTTTTAATTTATTTTACTGTGTATTCCTAGAGTATAAATAAGCAACAAAGATGTTAATTGCATGTATCTGAGGTTGGGAAAGAATGAGAGAGACAAGACATTATCACCTTCAGCTGTTCACTGGTTGGTCCAGACTAAGTAGAATTTTGTTAATCCTGTCACCAGAAATGAATCTGTACATGCTTCAGCAGAAATTCCTAGTGGTAGTGGAACCAGCAGGGAACCATCAGTTAAAGGAAACACAATGAGGCAAATGTGAATCCATAAATGGACTTCTTGCCTGAAACTGTTAAAGCTTCAAAAGAAGTCACCCTGTCATACTCTTTTGAATCCTTGTGGTTTATTCCCCTTGTGGCAATTAAACAGATTTTAAAATAGTTTTTCCCCAATTAATGTGATATTGCTTGCCTGTTGAGCTCATTGCTGGCAGCAGAATTCCAGAAGTCTTCAATTCAATTATATATTTACTCTGTAACTGTACGTAGCATGTCATCAAATCCACAGCTAGCTATCCTATAAATGGCATATTTCACTACAGTATTATGAGAAGGATCTTGAATCAGGAAGATTTACAATCTTTTAAGAAGACTAGGAAAAGAGAATGTGGACAAAACACCTAATTGCATGCAACATAATGCAGAAACCTTATTTTTCCATCTTGCAAACCGGAGCCTAACACTACAAACATATCATCATATACTCCTGTAGCCATAATCCTAGGTTATATGTCTTGAGTGCATCCAAACTTCCTTTATATTAGTTATATTTAACATGTCTCTCTGTAGGAAGAAATACTCTAGAACGACACGAATTTCAAAGAAGGAACATCTGATGAGTGTGTACTTTCTACAATAATGAATTACATTACCAGTTCAATGATTAACATGATCACAATAATTGCTAAAGCTATGAATTTAATAAAGGCCAGAACCATTAAAGAACTTAGTTAAATAGGGGTAGCTACAGTAATTTGTAAATTGTAGGTGATAGACTTCTGAGTATGTTCTAAAACCCAAAATGCATTTCACACTAAGAGTCAATAGGTGAAAAGAGCAATAAAATAAATCATAGGACTCTATCCTCATAGTTAACTATCTCATCTATTAGATACCAAGGTCAGGTTCCTTATATAAAAGGAGGAATTCAAAGCTAGAAGAGAAGTCACTGAAATGACACGTAGCAAATTTTGACAGAAAACACTTCAAGTTAAACTTCAGGGAGGATTTTCTAGATCACAATTTCCTACATAAAACCTTAAGTTCACACAAATCCTTTTTCATGGATCTGGCTCTACAGTTCCATCTACTGAAATATAATAAAGGGAAAGAAATGGAGACGTTTGCCTTATAGCAAAGGTAGTGCAGCATAAAATAGTAGTATTAGCTTAAAGTCTTTTACTGAGGGCCACTTACAACAAAGCCTGGTAGATTCAGAACTATAAAAATTCTTAGTTGAGTAATGCTTTTTATCCATAAAGACTCCAGTAATAGTGTTACAAGCTATAGTGCTTTTGATCGTTATTGTAAAACACCATAGTATCTATTCATAAAGGCTACTGCTTGATTCAACGCTTTGTAACACCAGCTTTTATGCCTTTGTAATGACTCTAAGGGTTTTCATTTTCAATTAATTTAGTACTCATAGCAGGTGCCAGGTTGCAGAATCCAAGGCTCATTACTCAGTCATAGAAATAATTCTCTAAGTCTATAGGTTTCTCCACTACTCGGCAGCTGACCTTGCCATGTTTAGTCTTTATATGTTCTTGGTGTGATTCAGGCTGCCTAAGACGCAAATACAAAGCCCTGGAAACCCATATCTCTGTCCCTAGAATGTTCTTTACATCAGACTATCAATATTCTTAATATTAATAAGAATAACAAGAACAATAGTAATACAAATACATCCGGGCAGCAGAAACCAGAACACATGGATATCTGGTTTTAAATTAAAAAAGCTGTCAGGCACTTACCTACTCACCTTGTATCTGACTACATCATGGGGCATTTTTAACTGGTAGGTAATAGAAGGTTTTCCACAAATATATCCCATGGTCTGTTAGATATGTCCTTAAGTACATGAAACAGGGATGCAGTCTAGAGTCCATAGCTTCTGTTTCACGGGCAAACCCATTAGTGTTTTTCATAGAATTGCTGGGTTTCTCCAAAAGTTCTGAACACCCAGCATCAAGTTAGGGACAAATGATGGGTTGCTGAAAAATCACAGGGGATCAACATAGGGACTGTATCACATTGTTCTGAACACTGGTAGTAAATTGAGAAACACCATTTCTCTCCCTTGACTCAGACTCTTGTGATGTGTTTACATGGCAGGACGAAGGGAAGGGACTGGTGTGGCTTAAGTCAGAAGACTAGTTTTGTGGGGATATTGACTTAGTTATGCTTCTAAGTTAGGTGAAATCCTCTTTGCACCACAAATATGACAAAAATAGGTAGGAGGTGTATGAGACTATTTTATCCTTTTTTGAGCTCTAGTGAGATATAAAAAGTAGATGAGAATTTTTTAGAGGGCTTAAAAGCTATTTACAAAGTTAAGAAATTAATCTATTGCATCTTAGCTAGGAGCTAACTGCAGTGTATCGGATTTATATGCATTTGTGGACCTTGTGAAATACTTCCATTTTTGGAAGGAAGGTGAAAAGCATTTGATATAAGGTGGGTTTTTCCTTCCTAACATTTCATTTGTATAAATTTAAATCTTTTTGTGTGTGTGTGTGAGAATATATATTCATGTGACTGATTTTCAGCACTATGAAAAAGATATTTTGTAACAAAAATCTTAGCTGGAAAAATGCAGCGGATTTTGAAAGTGCTCAGTTGTGTTTTTAACTGTGTAACATTTGGTTTCAAGATGATGAAAATTTATCCTGGTCCCTCATTTCTGAATTTCCGATATCTCTATTAGACTGAAAAATAATTTACTTTTACAGCCACGGGAGAAACCATTCTATGATTATAGAGTATAGAATCATATAGAATTATATAGAATCATAGAATGGTTTGGAGGGACGTTTAAAGATCATCTAGTCCAATGCCCCTGCAATGAGGGACAGGTCTCTCTGGGCTAGGTTGCTCAAAGTTCATTCAGCCCGATCTTCAATATTTCCAGTGATGAGAAACCCACAGCTCCTCAGAGTAACCTGTTCCAGTTCCTCATCCCCCTCATTGCAAAAAATTTCTTCCTTACGGGCAACCTTAACTGCCTCTCAGTTTAAAACCATTACCTCTTGCCCTGTTAGTACAGGTGTTGGTAAAATGTCTCTCTCCTTATTTCTTATAAGCCCCTTTTAAGTACTGAAATGCTGCAATAAGGCGTCCCTGAAGCTTTCCCTTCTCAAGGCTGAACAATCCCAACTGTCTCAATTGTTTTTCATAGGAGAGGTGATCCAACCTTCTGATCATGTTTTTGGCCCTCCACTGGACGCACCCTAACAGGTCCATGTCTTTCTTGTAGTGGGGGCCGTGAGACCAGATGCAGTACTCCAGTTGAGGTCTTAAAGGAGTGGAGTAGAGAGAATCACCTCCCTCAACATGCCTGCCATGTTTCTTTTGATGCAGCCCAGGATACGGTTGGCTTTCTGGCTTGCAAGCACTCCTTGATGGCTCACGTCCAATCTTTCATCCACTAGTATTCCCAGGCCCTTCTCCACAGAGCCACATTTCCCAACATTCCTTCAACCTCCAGCCTGTACTGACACCAGGGCTTTCTCATCCTAGGTGCAAGACCATGTACTTGGCCCTGTTGAGCCTCATGAGGTTCATGACCTCTCTAATCTGTCAAGGTCCATCTGCATAGCATCCCTTCCCACTAACAAAGCAACCACACCACTCAGCTTGGTGTCATCTGCAAACTGGCTGAAAGTGTACTCAATCCCACTGTCTATGTCATTGATGAAGATATTAAATAGTATTCATGCCAGTGTGGACTCTTGAAAGACACCACTAAATACTGGTTTCCACTTGAACGCTGAGCCATTGACTGTAATTTTTTGGACCTGGCCAGCCAACTCATTTCTTATCCATCTAATGGTCCATTAAAACCCTGTCTCTGTGATTTAGAGGTAAGACTGTTACGGGGGACTGTATCAAAGGTTTAGAGAAATCCAGGTAGGTGACATTCATAGTTCTTCTCTTGTCTACTTGACGGAGTCACTTCTTCGTAGAAGGCCAGTATGTTAGTCAGGCATGATATGCCCTTGGTGATGCCATGTTGGCTGTGTCTAGTACATAATCTTCCACATGTTTCAGCATGTCTTCCAGGAGGATCTGCTCCATGATCTTACCAGACACAGAGGTGAGTCTAACTGGTCATTAGTTCCCAGGTTTCTCCCCTTTACTCTTTTTAAAAATAGGCATGATGTTTTCCTGTGGGCATTTCACAGATGTTTGGTTCCTCATACATCAGCACCCCCTGGCTGTTCTCTATTACTCAAAACTTCATTTCCTACCCCTGTTAAATCTAGTCTAAAGCTCCACAAGAAACACAGCAGGCATGTTGAGGGAGGTGATTCTCTCTATTCCGCTCCTTTGAGACCTCAACTGGAGTACTGCTCCATATAAGTCTAGACAGTTTCTTGACAAAGACCATCTTGCCCTGCTTGGTCAGGTGAATCCCATCAGCTTTCAATAGTGCCAGCTTTTCAAAGATAGACCCATGATCATAGGAGTCAAAGCCTTGAGAACAGCACCAGTCACACAGCTGGGCAATCACCTGTACAGTTTGTCTCTTCCTTCTTTCCTCTATTCTCCTCTAGAAAGCAAGAGGAGAACACCATCTGTGCTCCAGATCCTTTTAACATTGCTCCAAGGGACACTGAGTCTCTTGTGATAGTTTTAAGTTGCCTCATTACAGAATCGTTTGAGCCTACATGGAATAGTAGGAGTGGATGATAATCTGTAGGGTGAGGCTCTCAGTGATATTGTGAAAGCAAGCTCCAGGCAAGTGGCAAATTTCTCTAGAGAAATTGTCTGGATGGCAAATGGGTGCTTCAGTAATTAAGAATCTCCAATTACTAATACTTTACGTGTTGTTCTGGTGGCACTGGTTCTATAATGTGGTTGGATGGTTAGATCAGCTTTGCATGGTTAGTTTTCCTGGATCCTATCCATTACTCACATGTTCTTCATTCTTCATTCCTAGGGCATTTTATCTGTTACACAGGGCCAATTTAGGAGAAAGAAGGGAAAAGGATCTGTCCCTCTACCCCAAGCAGAGATATGGGTCCAGATTTCTTCATCTCATAGGTTACTTGTTTCAGACAGCATGAGGGTGAATGCAGGCTTAGTTTCTCCTTGCACAACCTTACGGTAGGGCTGTCGCTCAGCCTGGGACGGTGTGCAATACCATATATCAATCTCCCACTCACATTCACAGGTACTGCACTACCTGTAGACCTCCTTTTGTAACACAACAAGGCCTGTAGGTTTCATATAGCTTAGATGGGTAACACAGTTTGTTTGGAATGATAGAGTATTTTATGGACTGGAATTATATTTATGAATCAAAAATCATAGGAGACCAAAGGCCTGGGGTCTAATGTAAAACCAAGGGTTACAGGTGCTTTTTTTCCAATTGTTTTTTTGTGTAGAGTTACTTAATTGAAACAGCAGTTAGACTCATAATTTGTGGGTTTGATCATTTTCATGTTTGCTGTGAAAAAGGTACCAGGCTAGAAACGCCAGGAATACAGCAGGCTTCAGATTCTGCCACAAACACACAGTTTCCTTTTGCATCCTTCCTATTACCTTTGCTCTTCCTAATAATTTCTGTGAGAAAAGCCATGTGTATAATCTTCATCTTTACATGGACTTTTATTACAGAGGAAACGGAAATATTAGTTCTGGCTCATGTCACTATAGTAGAAAATAAAAACCCAAACAAATCCATTTTATACTTCCACAGGGAAGTAGAGAATATTTAACAAGTTTCTGTTCCCATTAGGGTTTTTAGACTTATGAGAGTCTAATTTGCAAAGCCTTCAGATCAGAATCCCAAACTGACTCTTAAACAGCGTGAAAGAAAAGAGTAAAATAAAGCAAAACAGAACATCAAACTCTTCTTCCTGCTACTTTCCCATACATTGAACCATAGTTCAACTGACAGTTCTAATAAGACTGCCATTACTTATGAAATGACTGATGAAAGTGTAAGAAATAACTTTTCATTATTATCAAGTAGCAATTTTTGTAATTTGTGTAAGCATGACCCAGAATGAAAATCAATCCCAGATCTTACCCTTTGACTTGTCCTGTAAGATCTCACCAGTATTCTGCCAGTGAGGGTGATATTAACTGGAAATAGAAATCAATTTCTCAGCCAAGACTACATTTTTATGAAGACCATTATGGAAGCGAAGTTGGATTGTTTCATCTACTTGCACAGTAGTCGGACACATATCCAAGTGGAACAAGACTCTAAAAATCAATTTCTGAGCCAACATAAATAATTGATTCCCTTAACAATTACTTTTATTCCCTTTCCTCCCAAAAAAAGCAAATGATATTCTTAATTTAATACTAAGTAACATACAGCCATGTCTTTGAACTTTATTTAATAGAGTAGTTTACTGTATGTCTATGTTCAATATGTCCAGGAAAAGGACTTTACCTAAATTTAGACAGTACACTTTAGGAAAGCATTACAAAACATGAAGAGGTTTATTAAGAATGCCCTGACATCAAAGGAGAAGAAATTCAAATCTGTGAGGTCTATTAAAAAATTCTACCATGCAGACATAAGCATGTGTTTTCTTTTATATAAAATAGACATGGAAGGGTCAAGAAAAGCTTAACAACAAAGTTGTGTAGGAAGCCTACCAGTGCATTGAAGCAGAAAGCAGTAATTGGAATGGAAGAGGGCATTATATGTCAAAAGAACCATTTTTTCTTTTGTATGTTTTGTTACTGTAATGTTACTAAAGATATACATCTTGTACAAATATATTTTGGGTTTTAAATAGTCAGCGTGTCAAAATATACTCTATTTGAATGAAACTATACATTAATGAGTGACCGTTCACAGAAAGCAAAGGCCATAATATCAGGAGAAGAATAAAGTCATCGAACTTATAACAAAAATATACATTTCATCTAATACATAATTTTAGAAATGTGATCTAAACTGATATAAGAAGCTTTTAAAATATTTTGAGGTATCCCATGACAGGATTGAGCCAATTTAAATAAATGGAATTCATACTGATTTAGTTGAACTGATTTAACTTTTGTGTGGCCAAAATCAGTTACGTGGATTTGGAAAATATTAATGTTGTTCCAGTTTTAAAATACACTAAGATGATAAAAAGAATGAAAACCACTCTGCTTTTCTTTGGTGTCTTGGAAATTATCAAGAATTTGCAGCAAAAGAGGAAATGCAAATGTTAAATGCAAAAAAAAAAGAAACCTATTTCTTGAATCTGTTAGATAATTTAATTCAAGCAAAATGAATTGGTAATTCCAAGGGAATTAGGAGAGAGGAAAGGGGAAAGAAAAAAGAGAGTACATAGTAACTGACATGTTAAAAAAAAACCACAAAGGTTGCTCCACACTGAATAGCTTCAAACAGACTAAAAGTCAGGTCTTGAGCAGCTGAAGTTCGCTAGAGTTCATCAGGAATTGCCTAGTATAGTGTTCACCAATGGAAACATACTTTTCCCAAAATATTTCAAGAATATCCTTGGGAGTACCTTTACTGAAACCAATTAAACTACCACAGGAATATACTGGGGTAAGACAGATGAGATCTAAAGGTTGCAAATTCAAAGTCCAAGGTGAAGGTACTGTAATTACTACAGTTAGGAGTCCTAAAGGGTAACAAAATTGTCAAGAAATCCATTGAGCAAAGAGCACTCTGTTCATCACTTTACACTATTGATTTGAAGTAATTTAAAACATGCAGGTTTAAAGAATTATGAGCTTTTTTTCTTACAGAAGTTCAAACATCTGCTAGATTAAAAGACTCGCACAGCAAATAAAAGTTAACTTAATGCAAACCGTATATCTGAACTCGGAGAGAACAACTTGATAAGCATGGGAGAAGAGTTTCTGACCGGGAAAGGGCAGTAATATTCATTATGTTTTGAGAATGAAAACAAAGCACAGTTCAAACAGCCTTGGGTGGGATTTTTAGAAGTTTTTGCAGCTTTGAGAAATTAAAATATATCTGAAACTGTACATGAGGTTTCTTGAGTCTTAATTCCATCTTTCCTGTGAATGTGCAGGAGTTTCATTCAGGTTTTTTTTCCAAAAGGACGCAGTTCAAGACATTTACTTTCAGAGGTTGCAAAAATGGCATATGTGGGTGTATAATTTCAGAAGAGGAGTTTAATTGTATGAATTCACTAAAATTGAACATAAATTCCTGAAATTCAGAACATTATTAGCATGCAGAAAATTCAGAAATTAATAAAAAATAATATGTACAGAAATAAAAAATGTTAGAAAAGAGCTGAAGAGAATAGTCTATTTTAGGTCATTTTTAAAGTAGCTTGCCATCCACTCATTTATGTAGACATTTTTTTGAAGAGTAACCTCTTATCGTGTATTTAATAAATTTCAGCTGTGGGAAAGGGTTCTACTCGGAAGGTTTCATAGATATGAGCAGAGCAACAAAGTAAAGATTGAAGAGGAAAGCACTAAAACAAGAAAGACTGAGAGAAAGTATTTATCTGGGAGGTATATATCTAAAAGGGACTCTGTATAAACTATATCTGAAAGATTCACACCCTTTGGTGAAAATACAGCAAAGTATTTTGTTCTGATCAGCATTGCTCTTATCATTTCATTCCCAGAGTTTAAATGATATAATACCTTCTGCTTAGATAATGGCACGGAATAACAGCTAAATCAGAAATAAAATAAAAATATCTGTTGCACTACCACAATCATGTACATATTTATAGTAGCCTTTATATATAAATAATTTATAATAAATATATATATGGATAATTCATATGCCCATTATATTTAAATCTCTGACCTCAGTGAAAAACAGATCAGTTTCTTTACTGGATATACCATCCTACTGTTTGCATAAGTGAGAAAATGCTTTGGTTGTGTTTTTTTGACATAAAATACTTTGCAGAGATCAAACTCCAAACCATATTTGCCTTCCAAAGTACACTGTATTTCTTTTTTCACTCATACTCTTCTAATCTTTTCACTAGATTTTTCTTATTAAAATATGACAATGATTCAAATCTACGAAATTCTGAGTTTTTTCGCTGATTGATAGTAAAATAACATAGTCCTGAATCTCTTCCGCTTACTCATATGGAAGAGTAATCTATTCGGGCAGTAATTTCAATGATAACAATATACTAGTCAGCAAACAAGTTTTATCCCTTTGTAGAAGTTTCATATCAAATCAAGTACTTATGAAACCTTTTCTTACTTTCAGAATAAAACAGGCATATCATTCTTATTTTAACATTTTCCTGGTCTCTTAAAAATGGATATTCCTCACATAAAGTACAAATCTCAGAAAGACAGACCCTTGAGCTGTAAACACTGGTTTAATTCTCTTTCCTATACACAGTAGTACTCAACATCTTGAGACAGCTGAGTCTGAAATGCAAGTAGGTGCCCTATGCACCTATGCCTGCTCATACACTTCTTTATTCTCACCTGCCCCTTGGCTTCATGGCTTTGTAATTCATGAAAGCTCCTGAACTCTGAAACATCTTCCTTATTTTGAGGAAGCAAATGGACATTTTCTGTGCTTATTTTATTTTTAATATCTGTTTCACACTTGTCATTCCCCTTCTTACCTATGGAGAAGATTTGAGTTTCCAGCGTGGGGCCTATGAAGATCTTGTGCATCTCCAATATTTTTTTAACAACATTTTCATAGGAACTGTTATACATCTAAATAAAAAATGAAAATTCATATTTAAGTTTTTAACTTGCTTTTTAAGTTAGATCCAAATGCAGAAGATAAATCTTAATGTGGTAAATTGGAACACCTAGGGATATAAACCCAAACATCACATGATGTATCTGATCTTATTGGCTTAACCAGTTCAACAAAGTTTAGTATTTTATAACAAGTCTTTTAACATTTAGTTTCTGCAAGCATAAGATACAAAATTTGCTTTTAAGGAGAGCCAAAATTATAGGTTATTTCAAAATATTTTAGAAAACATGCACCAAACGTAGTTTTTAATATGTTGTTTTCCAAGGGAAAGTATTTGGCTTAGTAGTACCATGTGAAAATGCAATGCTGGAAACTGAGCTAATATAAGTATAGTGTACCTGGAATGTTAAATTAAGATAGCTAAAATGTGAGAGTAAGAGGAACCTGAAACAACTATATTCTAACTGTGAGCTTTGCTTGCTTTTCACCCTTAAGACATCAAAATCTGGCTTTCATGAGAGAGGATGTCAAGGAAAAAATTTGTGTACATTTATGAGGTGAAAATGTGCTATTAACTTTTCCTTGGAATTTTTATACTGAAGTATATTTTTATAACTGAGAGTAGAGATAAGCAGAGGCCTGCGTACCAGGCTCTATTAGCAAACTGCATTATTTCTGACATCAACCAGAGAGGATATGAGTAGAGGGCCCCCTTTCCTTGGTAGCACCGACTCCTTGGTTTCTTTTTTGATGGAGGAGAAAGAAATACAGGAAGTTTTCTCCACTTTCTCTGAGCCACAGAAGCAGCTAGCAGAGGTAGCAGGGTTTAACAGTTAAGAAAAGAAAAACGCGTAAATTAGCAATAGTGTTGACCATTTTTCTCTTGTTTATTGCTGTTATTTGGAAAGTGACATGGTTTAGATGAATTTTAATCTGATTCAGCTGAGACATTTCAGATCAAAACTAAGAGGCATTCTATTTCACATCAATTAGCAATAATTTCCAACTAATTGCAGCTAAAGTTCTGGGTAACCCACAGAATTTCCCTGTTGTGCAGCAGGGTCTTCCCATCATCCAATGTGGGGAAGTGCGAAAGGGAAAGAGGAAGGAGGTAGAAAATACCTCTCCTGTATACATTGCCTTCAGGGATGTCAAGCATTTTTAAGGAACCCTTCAACAGTGCCCTGTGGAATACGGAAAATGAGCAGACCAAAAGGAATTAAAAAAAAACCTATTGCCTGGGTCTTGATTATGTGTTGGTCATGACAAAAATCTGGTTAGCATTATCAACAAAATCAAATATAGTACTTCTGTAGGTAAGGAGATATTTTCAGACAAAGCACAAGGTCAAAAAGGTAATTATACTTTCCACTTATTTCCAAGCTCCAGAAACTGCACAAGCTGTTCCCCAGATACAGATAGAAATTAGTGAAGCTCCAATATTCATACAGTGGCTACTAAGAAATACTTGGCTTTTTTTGCAACCCTTGCTTTGATAAGACTTCCATATTTCAGGACTCATAAGTCCTGAGATTAAAGGTAAAATAAATTCATAATAGAATAATTATTGTCCTCTAAGTTAAAAATATAAGATATTGGGAGCTGACAATGGATTATAGTGCAAGAGGATACAAAAATTCTTCCCTCTTCAACGGCAAAAAATTTCAAACCACCATCAAACCTTTTTTTTTTCTTTTTTGTCATACAGCAGTTCAGGGTACTATTGTTTAACAAATTGTAATTTACACAACAAAACCATTCTAGCAACCATGTCAGTATCCCATAATTGATAATCAAATGTTTTTGCTTCAAGTGATATTATACAGCTGTGTGATTTGAATAACTAAATATATTTCTTTATATAAATATAAAAAAGATTTGGGAGGATGAAAAGGACAGCAGTAATGCCAGTGTATTGAAATAAAATGAGATCATTACCAGTGTATACTGTAGGAATAGTGGAGGATGAAAACCAACAGTTCAGCCATAATGATTTCATTAGGATATATATGTGGAGAGATGAAAGGGAAAGATCACTAACAGATTGCTAGTGAAACAGAAAGAGTGCAAAAGCAGCTGAATGTGGTAATACTTAGAGAAATGGAAGTAGAAATGTTTCAGAAAATAAATATAAACTAAATATTCTTCTCTGTTTAAGGCAGGGCACAGGCAAAAGATCAAATACCTTTTATTTCTATTCACCTCAGAGTCATTGATTTCTTTTAAGCACTGAGCCTAATGAGGCAAGTAGGAGAAAATTGCAGCATTCTTGCATGTGTATATTGTTGGTCTTGGATTATTTCAAATAATGGCAGGAGTCCATTACAAATGAGATTATGAATAGTATTCTATAATGAAGAATTCCTGAGCTTCTTTAACTATAAATTAATATGCATTATGTCAACTCAACAAATACACAATTCTTTCTTAAAGTAGCTACATATTATTTATGAATATCAACTCAGATGGGTCATTGGGGGGCATGTTATAGACAGACAATAAAAGGAAACTGGAGAATTTTCCGTCTTCTAAGTAACTGCTTATTATTTAATTTGGTATTCTGCAGATCTGTATGAGATTTATTTCAGCATTGGTTAAAATATCTTCATAAGAATTTTCTATCATACATCTTTACAGTGCATTAGGAAATTATCAGTAATAGGATTCTCATTTGTAAAGTGAAGCAGTCTACCTATATTATAAATACCAAAATGTGAATCTTGCACGCATTCATGAACAGAAGTGCTAGATTACATAAACTTAGCACTTATGTTCTTTATACATTCAATGATGTGATTAAGATGAATAAAAAAGCAAACCAGAAAACACATCGCTGAGCAGAAAGTCACCTAGAGAACAACCAATAGGAAGTGCTTAGTGCAGGGATGGTTATGAGCTGTTCCTGCTTTCTAGAGATTATGCTACTTTTCCCACTAAACTGTATTTTCCCACTAGACTGTATTTTCCTTAAATGGGTGTCTAACTGAGCAGTATTTACTATGTGTAACCACGCTTTTAAATAAAAGAGGACAGACATCAATCACTGGTCTACAGGCTAAGTGTCAGGATCTGGCTTGCATCCTTGACATTGTTTATGCCTAAATTCTGTAGCAGTTTCTTTTTGAGGAGAGACATCCAAAAGAAAAAGAGTGAATTTTAAAGCAATAACTAAATAACCAGTTAAGAACCAGCTACAGCTCTGTACATCCATGTTCTTCTTCATTAGAACTATGAATGTACTTGTTGGCTATTTGCATATCAAGCATGGCCAGAGCTCAGACTCAAATACCATAACAAAATCTTTCATGTTTTTTGGCTTCTAGTGTGATTCCTGGAATGTTTTCACCCAAATCAGTGCCCATTTACAGTCCAGGATGTAATATGTGTTGACATGGTTTCTGAGAGAAAGTATGAACAGGTTCCTTGTTTAGGGAACTAAGAGAACTGAACGCAATGTGAACACAAAACATGTAGAACTACCTTACAGCACAAGTATTCAAACACCTTTCATGTCCTAATGCCAGGGCTCAAATCTCAATGTGTACAAATAAAGAAGTTTCCTATACAAACCAAGTAAAAGTTTCCTTTTGTGTAGTCTCATGCCCTTCTCTTTTCAGGTCATATTAACCAGGATTAATAGTTACAGTGTGACAATGTCTCAGGGAACTTTTTAAAGCTTTTGTGCATATGCAACTGTAGTTGCATGAATATTCATGTCCAGGATGCCATGGCGTACAATGCTGTGTGAACACTGCTAACAACCTCAGTTCCCTTGATATTTTAGTAGACTATTGTCTCATTTTCTTCAGTTATACTTCTGAAACTATTGCTCAGTGCCAATCAAAATTCTTCAGGAACCTTCAGCATTAACCTTGACAGACCTTTCTTTGAAAGTAGAAAATTAGAAGATCTGTGTTTATCAGACTTACCTCATACCCACAAGACCTAGAATATTTGATTTTTCTTAAACAATACAGAGGCAATGCAGCTAGTCATGCCACTGGGTGTATGCAGATTATCCAAACTGCTTCTTTCGCACATCTTGTTTGTTCAAATCACTTTTTCCCTACCTACATTTTCCCTGGCCACTTTGTCATTATGTCAATTACTGACTGACAGGGTGATATGTGTGACATAAATCGAGAACTATGTGCACTTCATTGACTCTATTATTTTAATGTCAGAATGCAGGTATGAGTAAAAAAGCGTCATGAAAGCTGGATATTCATTCCCTCATAACTGAAAGGGAAAAAGTCAGAGGTCTCTGCAAAAATTACTTGTCTTTTTAGATTATCAGGGAATTTTATTCAATAAAAAAGAAAATGTCTGTAGCATATTTTGTATGTGACTGTATAGTGCCTGTAATTCCTTTATAATTTTACTGTTGATTAAAAGGAAAACAGATAGAGCAAATTTCCTGTTGAAGCTTTTTATTCCATTAATTGTGGTGCTTTCTCTGATTGCTCAGAACTTCTGCCTTCCATACATACTTTCTATTAAAAGTAACAGGCTTTATTTGCTATTATCACTGAGATAATCTACGCTGATTTGGTGACAAAAGTGCAGCTACATTTATTGGTGCCTGTGAAAAAGGTGATAGTTCTTTAATTCAATGTCTAATCCACTGAAATCTACCAGCTTCAGTGATTGCTAGATTGGGCTCTTCAAGACATGATTCAAAGTGATTTTGATATGTTGGTAAAATTAAGATTTTAATTCCTTTTTTACCCAATACAGCGTCCTTTCTACTTGGGGACTCAAGGTGTATAAAATTAAGAAAATTCTAATTTTCTTCACACCGTTAAATTGTCAAAGGACCAAAACAACAATGTAATGGTATTGCCTATTTAAAAAGGGCAATAAGAAAAATGAAGAAGAGAGTATGTATATTCAGCACGTAGTAGCAACTTAAATAACAGCTTACATAGAATAGGAAGCCTATATGTTGGCCAATAGTAGATGTCAAGGCTTGGGCACCATGCCTGAAATGCTATTATTAGATTGGTAAAACAGAGATTTACAAAACCTGCTACAATCTTGTCTTCTTATTACTACATGAACATTCATTATATAGTGAAGTGAAAATGCTCTGGTAAGATTTGAAGTACTCTGAATTATCAGAGATAAAAATAACTCCTTATCCAAACTGGAGATCTTGCAGAAGAGGCAGTACCATAAGTAGGCCAATAATAGCCCATGAAATGTTTGAGCTGACAATCTGACTAATGAATGAACTTTCAGATATCTCACAAACAAAGAACCATATATGCATGGATATTAGAATTTCATTTTTACCATGCTAAAAATCAGTGGGCAATACCTCTTTCAGCAAGGTATGAAGTAATCAAGGATGATATGTGGAGCTGGAAAGTCTGGATTAAAATGAAGAGTTAAGAAATAGTCTGGTAAAAGTCAGTAAGGCATACTCTTCTGATGGAAAAAAATAAAGCTAGTATTTATAGATTAGGAATCATCCATATGTTATTAGTGTAAATCAGGGTCCTAAGAATAAAACCTGGGCATCACTACAACTATGCCCTTTTTGAGTAAGAACAATAATCTGTAATAATTTCTGATTCATGGTCATTTCCCAAATCTAAGTGCTTTGGGGTCGAGGCATACTCCCAGCTGTTTCGCATAAACAAACTACAGTAGTAACTGAGACTGTGGTTCTTTCGTAGAAGAGGAATCTGATAGTCCATATAGTTAGTGTAATATCCTTTACTATCTGTTGAAAATCCATTGGAAGTTGTTGTTCTGAGGGGGCAGGGGGAAGTGAGTTCGATAATGTTTTAGATAATATTTTAAAGGTAGTATAAAGAAATTGGTTTACAATTTTGCTGTCTATCTCCTCTTTCATGGAGGATACAAAGGTACTGTTCCTGATCTCTAAGGCTTCAAATGGCTTAAAGCAAGGCGTTCAGGAGAATTTCTTTTCCATTTCTACTATAAATCAGGGAAGAATTTCAAATCCCATGACAGAAGCAAAGAAAATGCTAACACTTAATTTTCCATTATGTTCCTGTAGCTCTGTCCCTTCTTACTCAAGAATAATCTAATTGTCTTGCCCTTCTCAGATTTTTGCAAAGCTAGTCATTTTGAACATATACATGCAGAAAGTTGAGGTTTGTTGAGGAAGAGGTTTCTTTTGAGGACCTGGAAGGGCTGGCAGATTTCATTGCCAATAGATGTTTGCTGATTTGTAGTTACATTTTGGCTAAAATTTGTTGCTGTTTTTGCTCTATGCTTAGGAATCATATTTTTTTATTAATTGGTGGCAGGATGCCTGGTATCTTATAGAGATGTTGAAGGACCTTTTCTGCACTGTAAATACAGAAATAATGCTTGCTCATTCACAATATACAACACTCTGAGAAAGTGCTCATATCAGACTGAAGAGCAGAGGATTCAAACATGAGAACTGAAACTAAAAGAGATCATTAAAGTAAAGGCTCCCTTGGCCCTGATATAACATTCCAAGTCACTTCCATGCTGTTCCCATGTTATAATTCTTAGGAAAATTAATTGTGAGGGAGGTGCTCCCTGTAGGCTATTGAAACTTCAAATTTAGGACCTTAGTCAGGTGAATGTCCTATAGATCTTTAAGGGAATTCTCCCAAGCAGTTCTCTAACGAATGTTCTCCCTCATATATGCAACAAATGCAGAAATATTTCTATATTATAACATCTGCACTGAGAGATGAGATATGTGTCTCTCAGTATTTCAGTGCAACTCTGCTCACTTTACGCATAGTAATATCCAATTCAATTTTACTAGTCATACTGGGGTATTCATTGACATCTGGAGATTAAGGCTTGTTCCTGGAAGTAAGGATCATTCTTAAGACCTTTTTGCTTGAGTCTAATCACACATCAAGGCTAAGCCAAACGTCTACTGAAAAGTCTGTTGATTATGAGTACACTCAAACAAATAAGATAGAAGGCCACCATAAAATGCTAATATCAGTCATTCCAATTTCATTAAATACAGATAAAACAAACCTTGAAGGAGTTTATGAACTGAGGAAACATTGTACACATTATAAAGGAAAAATATGGAAAGACAAGATGGAATTAATAGGACATAATATTGCAAAGATGTAAGATTTCACATCTCAATCAGATTAAGACAGTATACTTTTACTGATGGTCCCCGGCCTCTGATATTTCAGAGATGTTTTCTAGTTTGATCTTCAGTACGCAGAGGCCTATTCAAGTCTTGGAGTTTTAATTCTTTTCCCTATTTTCTGTTGTTATTTCTAGCCCTTCATTCTGTCACTAAGTCTGGGTATTTCGACTGCCCACAACAACTCTGAAGTTTGCTGAAATCTTGATTCTTAAGTGTAAGGGATACTAGACAATTTATACTGACATCAAAATAGTACTCTAATTTAAAATCCCAGAAAAATGAGTGCAAAAAGATGGAAACCAGAAATTCCGTACCCTGTGTCTTCTGTGTCTTTTCTTGATGAGTATCTTCTACAATTGTGAGTATAGAAAAATGTCCATAGAAAGAAAATAATTTCCAGTGAAGTACAAAAGGAATGCCTAGGTCCACATCTATAGGTTGTTGAGATAATAAAAAAATTCAGTGGCTTATTCTGGATTCACATATAGCAACTCTGTTGTTGGGTAATTATGAAAACGTGTATTTTAAAGTGGATAACAGTGTGGGTATACACTGCACAGTGGATATATTCCTTGTAGAAGGAAAAGCATTCCACATTGGATTATTTCTTTAAAATGATCCCTTGATTTTAATTTATTGTTTGGACAATTATATGAAGAACCTTATTTTCTTTACTCAAAATTCTCCTTAGAAATATGTGATTTATTATAAAATTAGCAAAGTAAAAGATCAGAATGCTACCTGTGCATGTGTATTTATCCATATGCACACATGTATAGATGTGAGATATATATATGTATCAATCATGTTTTTTTCTGTCTCTAAATTTTAGACAGTATGTCTTCTGCAGGTTGCAAGGTTTGATAATGTTTATTTTTTGCTTTGTGCCTTAAAAATATCTCTAAGGGTTTTTTTTTTACTAGGGGCTTTAACTATTACAGTCTAAAAAAATATTTGTATAAAGCTTTGCTGATCTTTTCATCACACACTTTTTTTCATTGCTTCTCTGTATGTGATTTGGTGATGTAAAAATATAATGACCTTACAGTCTAAGTGACTTTTCCAAGCAGTGAAACTAGTGATTTCATGGGATGACTAAGTTCAAGATTCTATCTCCTTGAAATTTGTTTCCAGGATGTTAACTGCAAAGCAAGTTATATATAGCAGTAAATGCATGCTTAATTTGTGCAGAAATCATGGTGTGATGAATACAATTAAGAGCCTCGGAGGGAATAATTATATTACTGCATAAAGCTGGTGGATCTCAAATTGCTTGGTGCCTGGACTTTAAATTGGCCTGCGTTCCTGTTGTGAAAGTCATTCATAGTAGTAACAAAACTGCAGTCAGAAATGGGGTAGTTTCAAAGTCATATAAGTATATTTACTCATCTGCTGCAAATGACAGAGAATAGAAAATGGAAGCAGCATTTAGAAATAAATGAACAAAAAGTTAATTCCATTAAAAATATATGCAATCAATTATGAAAATAAAACAAAATAAAGTGTTCATCAAAGCATTTTTTCATGTAAAAGTAAATCTCACAGAGATTATAAAACCTTAATGATTGCATTTTCTTTCATAAAATACATTAGTAGCATAATGTAGCTCTTACTTGTTCTTTCCAGACCAACATAGGTACTTCAAAGAGGCTTTCATGAAAATTTATAATTGAATTAAAATGCACAAATGTAGTTTGTCCAAAATTTGACTAGTAAACAATTGTCCCATATTAGAGGGTCTGATTCCTCACCTCAGGAACATTCTGACCAAGGCCAAGAATTATGGGACTGCATTCCATCATCTGAACAGCCAAGCATAATTCAGTGGTCTAACATAGGGTCTTATCACCTGAAGTAGTTGATATAATAATGACAATTGTGTAACATTGTGCAGCAAGCTGTTCAACATTTTTTTTTTTTAATCCAACATTGAGCATCTAGTAATAGTCTTAACAAGAAGTACATTTGACTCTATGACCAAAACCAGAAATTCCTGAGCTCAGGATACATCAGATACTGCAGCTCAATTAAGTCTGATGCTTTTAAATGTATTCAATTTCTTTCAGTGTTTGGAAACCATTTTCTTATCCTTCTACTTCTTTTTATGCTTGTCAAACACACTACAGGAAACATGAAATTGTGTATGTTATACTAGAAAAAAAGCAGCAGATAAACAGTGACTGATTCTAAGGTCAATAGCTGTAAAATCTTACCCAAGGGAGAAAAAAAATTACTGAGATCTGAAACTGTGATTATGATGTGAAAATAAAAGCTATGGATATTATTCCTGAACTGTGCTAGATTTCATTTTCCCTGGGCAGTACTTTATAAAAGTCCTGCTCGGAAAGTAGGTATTATTTACTCGACACATTTCTATTTGTTTGGAAAGAGGTAATGTTATCATGTCTGCTTTATCAGGCACCTTCTTTATGTGCAAAGATATATGCATCTTTTCAAGAACTACTGTTTTTTAGATAATTATATAGAACACAGGTACTGGTAGTCTAGAGGTAAAACTAGAGCCAGAAAAGATAAGGCTCATGGTTTATGTATCTTAAAACATTATGGTAATGATGGTGACATCACAATAACAGCGAGAATAGTTTCTGAAGCTTAACTATACCAGGATTTCATAATGGTGTCCACTACCATTATTCTGAGTGTTTCCTTCATAGAATCAGTAATGAATCAGAAGTTGTTTACGGAATTTGTTTTAGAATTTTTTCTTCACAAAGTCAGATTTGCGGTTTCTTTGCATTTCATGTTTCTAGAAAAGTTCTATTCAATGCATATGTTGTAGTAAAGGAGGGCCTGTCTCAATTTTTCTAAATTGCTGTTTTAACACACATAGATATTTCAAGTATACAGGTACCACATGGAAAAAAAATCCTTGTTCTGAAGTTATATAATAAGATGGGGGTTTTTTTCTGTGTGATTATATTTTACTATTTTAGAAAGAGGAACTGTAATACGCATATGCAATATGTT
The DNA here is from genome assembly GCF_017976375.1 of Cuculus canorus. Classification (NCBI taxonomy): domain Eukaryota; kingdom Metazoa; phylum Chordata; class Aves; order Cuculiformes; family Cuculidae; genus Cuculus; species Cuculus canorus. The sequence goes on from NC_071401.1 coordinate 41,293,031, forward strand.
TATATTTTATCATTATTAACAATGTTGATGCTTTAGATAATATTTGTCACCTTGCGTGAGAGTAATAGGGAATAATAATAGGTAATACTGCACATAATACTACCTCCAGTGGTAGAAAAATCCCAGAATATTTGCTGACAGAAGTATAATTGGAAATTTACAACAAAAGTTTTTTTTAACATGAATTCAGCAAGCTTCATTCTCATTTCACTCTCACAAAGAGCCCTATTCAAAAGATAACATTACCAAAAATTATTTCCATACATTGGGGCAAAAAAGGGAGGGAGGTGATAAAAAAGTACGTTTAATTATTTCCATTGACTAAATTGCCCATAGTCTTACTACCCCAATTTTTCCTACTTACATCGTTCCAGTCCAATCTGAGGTCTGGTGTTTGAGCCATAACAGAACTGATCTGTACACTTATACTCAATCCTCACTTTTCTAGAACGTGAAAGGTTTTTGGTTAATGTTATCATAGCTGGACATATTATTTTTCCATTTTATTAAATGACCACATTCCAGAAATGATATGTTACTGCATAAGCCTTCCCTTTTCTTATTTGAACAAACTATGACTACTGCTACTGCTTTCTTTCCATGGAACATGAAAATTGAGACTGAAAAACAATGTAAATTATTAAGTATCATCCTATTTTATTCACACCCTTTTTCATCTGCCTGTTTTTCGTGCTGGAGAAGATAGCCAATGCAATGTACCATCCATCTTTATGCCTACTGTCTCATTTTCTCTCTTCTCATATCTTCACAGAGGAAAAAAATCTTCAAGCTACAGACGTTAGAGAAAGATGAATCAAAATTAACATGTACAGTATCTATTTAATCACTGTTCACACTTTTACATGCATAAAGTTTACATCCAATGGGACTGCTAGGAAACAATGATCACCAGATGAGCTGTAGAAACTGTATAACCTCTCAAGTGAAACCATGCTTACAACTAAGACTTCTTTTGAAGTCAAAGAAAATCAAAATGACACACACACATTAGCTGCCATATTGATTACAAGGCTCCCAACAACCACTCTTGATAATACAATATGAGCACAAGGGCTACTTTTGAGTATATTCTAGAGGATGCTTTTCTATTTGCCTTTTATTTTTAAATTAATTCAGCTACGAATAAATGCATTCTAATTACCTTTTCTTTTTTTTTTTTTAAATAGCGAGTATCTGCAAGGGATGTGTGTTTTAATGAACATTCCCTGTATCTCAGTGTAGGATAGTTCTTGACTTCATTTCAGAAATTCACAGTGACCAGATGTTTAACCGCAGACATTTACTTTTCAACCATAGCATCTGCCTCATTGGCAGTCTCTACTTGTTTTTTCGTTGGCTTCACTACAGTTTTCTTTAGGTTGTGAAATGATTAGGATACTGATGTGATATCTTAGTCACTAGAATCCCATTGCTTTTTGCTAACTCTTGGTTTCTGTTCTGTAGCATTTCCAAAAAAAAGTCTAAATAACAACAAAAATGCTCCCGAAGATCTCTGCATGAGCCAAAAACAATGCGGACAAAAATCCAAATCATTTTTTTTTAATTCAAAGGTAAGATAAAATAAGTACTTTCCAGAACAATCTAGGAAAAGGATGACCAAAAAACCCAAGAAATAATAGCTAATAGTTATTTCATTGCTATGATATTATAGGGATTTCCTGTATATTACATTTTTTTTGAAAATATTTTTGATAAATTGCTTTTTCTCCCCAAACAGGATTCACCGTATCTATAAGATGAAAGCTGAGATTTTCCTTGTATTCTACTTCTAGAAACACCTTATAAAATACATGAAGTATTAGTCCATAAATGTAGGATGTAGCTCCACCATCACTATCATAAACATAAGAGAAAGTATATCAAATTTTAGAACTGTATGTGACAGGATTCGAGGAGAGAAAGAAGAATGGATAAAAATTTATAAGTCATGTAGGGGTATGAATATGGATTGGGGTTTTGACCCAGTCTTCCTTTTGTACATAGTGTCATTCTTTGATGCTTATATGGTTCTTGGAGGCTGAACTTCAACATACAGTCTTTTTAAAAACTGATTGATTGTTACCCAAAGATTTTATGAAAAATGGAGTTCTTTATTCATTCTTTTTCTAACCTGATACCAGTCAATATAGTTTCAAAAATATTGCTGGAACAATCACAGAAAAATCATGGTTTTGGTTTTTTTGGCAGGTGAGAAGAGTTTTGTTCTTAACAGTGATGATACTAACATGTTCCTAACAATGAAACTTTTACCTTTAAGAAACTTTTCCTCTAAGTCCCATTTAGCCTATGAACATTACATTCAGTTGTTTTAGCACTGGATATAAAATTCTGGTGTATAGAAACCAGTCTTTGTTTTCTTATTTATAAGTACACATACAAAATGTAGATTTAGATATCAATACTGTCGTCTTTCAGATTCCCATAAATCTAATCTTATCTATTACTCTGAACAATGGAAAAATGTTTTCCAAAGCTGGAAAATTTGAAAATTCTGTGATTCTCAGACTGCATTTTGAATTCATATTGCCTTCTAGCCATATCTCTATTACATAATAATAGAAAAGATGGAACGAATATAAGTAAAACAGATGGTAAAAAGTGCCTGCTGACAGGAGCAGTGGGATTGAACCTGGATGGGTCAGCCCATCTGTAACAGATAATCTCAACTGTCATTGTTCACATCAATTGCTTTTGATGTTACTGTATGTTATTCAATACCTAGGAGCTGTATACCTTCCTAGGAAACAATTAACATAATACTGCTGAGGTGGTGGGAGATTTGGGTTACATTTTTGTGTTGAGTTTATAGAAGTCACTCCCCCTACTTGAGAAACTAATGTGAGAGATATTTTACTTTAAATTAAAGATGCATCCTTTTGTAAAGATACAAGATCGTTACTTGCTATATATCCAATTTGTCTTCTAATTTATGAAAGTAGAATGTTATTGCATTATTGTTATAAAGTTAATCAAGACTTTAATGGGACAGCTATGTTACTATTGAGTAGAGTTTTTCCTTTTACTATAATGCATGTCTTCAATGAGCTGATTATGCAGTGTAACAATGAATTCACTAATTAGAAAGATATTACTACATGTATAATGGGTAGGAATTCTAGCTTTGTAAGTTGCATTTTAAGATGCTTCAAAAAAAGGGCAAAAAATATTTTTTTAAAATTACACATGGGCACTTCGTCTGTTTTAGTTTCCAGATATTTACCACCTGATGATGCATATTTCTATGTATGCAAAGTAAACAGAAGATGACTCTACATAATGTAAGCACAAGATGGCTCCACATAATGTCTGTGTGACTTGATAGCTTCTTTTACACATTCTGCATAGATGTGAGATGCACATGCTATGGACCAAGAAAAATTGTGGGCTTCGGTTTGAAAAAGAAGACAGTTTGTTACACATTTTTGTCCTTGTTTCTCCTTTGAATTTCACATGAGAATTGAAATTATATTTCCTCTCAAAACAAAGGCAGAATAGATCATAAGATCATAAGGACAGGAGGGTTTTTCATCAGTAGCTTGCAGGATTCATTGATAGGGCTTTAAACTAAGTGGGAAAGAGGATGGGAATAATATCAGGTTTTCCTATGACAAGCTGCAGGAGGACACACTATGGTTAGAGGGACGGGCTGCTAACATGGGCCCTCCACCTACTGCCCCAGGACATGCTGCAGCACAGTTGAAGTCTTGCAGAGATGAGCTGGTAAGGTGGTAGGAGCAGATAAGGAAAATTCCATGGAACACCTTAGAGGAAATAAGAGGTATTACACTAAGAATGTGATACAGCCAACAGCCCAGATGAAATACCTCCGCAAAGACACACTCAGCTTGGGCAACAAACAGGAGGAGCTGGAAGCCAGGATGCTGAAAGAAATCTACGACCTGATTGCTCTTTCTGAAATTTGGTGGGGCAAATGATTGGAGTGGACTATCGATGGCTACGGGTTGTTCAGAAGGGACAGACCAGGAAGAAGGGAAGGAAACGTTGTCTTCTATATTAGGAAATGGACAGAGTCTGGAGAACTGTTTTTGAAGAGTAGCCACAAATAGGTAGAAAGCCTGTGGGTGAGAATGAGAAACCAAGGCAACAAAGGGAACCTTGTGGTTGGTATCTCCTACAGGCCACCTGATCAAGGGGAGCCTACTAATGAAACCAGCTACAGGAGACTTCATGCTCACAAGCTCTTGTCTTACTGGAGGACTTCAACCGCTCTGATATATGCTGAAAAAGTAGCATGGCAAGCTGCAGGCAGTCCAGAAGACTCCTAGACTGCATTGAAAATAATGTCTTAACCCAGGTAAGAAACACCCCTACCCAAGAGGATGCTGTACTGGACCTGGTTATCACAAGTGCAAGTGAGCTCATCCGCAATGTCAAGATCGGAGGCAGCCTAGGTTGCAGTGATCACACATTGCTGGAGTTCAAGGTCCTGAGGGGTATGGGACAAGTATAGTCAGGACTCTAAATTTCAGGAAAGCAAACTTCCAGCTCTTCAAGGAGTTAGTCAGTAGGTCCCTTTGGGATACAGTCCTCAGGGACAAGGGAGTAGAACAGAGCAGGCAAATATTTAAGGATGCTTTCCATGAAGCCCGGAGAATGCAGGAAGGGACAGGTAACCTAGGAAGAGTATAGGGACACTGTGTGGTTCTGCAGGAATTGGGTCAGGAAGGCCAAGGCACAGCTGGAGCTGAACTTGGCAGGGGAAGTGAAGACTAACAAGAATGGCTTCTACAGGTATGACAACCAGAAAAGGAAAGTTAGAGAAAGTGTACCCCCACTCATGAATGAAAGTCGTGACCTTATATCAACAAATGAGGAGAAGGCTGAGGTACTCAACATTTTTGACTCAGTCTTCACTGACAATTGCTCTCTTCACCCTTCCTGGGTCAACGGACAGCAAGATGGGAATGGGGAGGATATAACCCCTCCCACTGTAGAGGAAGATCAAGTTTGTGACTACCTGAGGAACCTGTATATGTACATCTATGGGACCTAATGAGATGCATCAGAGAGTCCTGAGGAAATTGGCTAATGTGGTGGCCAGGTATTTGAAAAGTCATGTCAGCCAGGAGAAGTCCCTGGTGACTGAAAGAAGGGCAAAATTGTCTCCATTTTTAAGAAGGGTAGAAAAGACGATCCTGGGAACTAACGACCTTCCAGCCTCACCTCTATGCCTGGGGGATCATGGAACAGATCCTTCTAGAAGATATGCTAAGTCACATGGAGCGGGAGAAGTGGGCCTGTGTGGACCTCATGAGTTTCAACAAGGCCAAATGCAAGATCCTACACCTTGGTTGGGGCAAAATGTTGTTTCAATACAAGATGAAGGACAACATGATTGAGAGCAACCCTGCAGAGAAGTACTTCAGGGTGCTCATTGATGAGAAGCTCTACATGAGCCGGCAATTCATGCTTGCAGCCCAGAAGGCCAGCTGTATCCTGGACTGCATTAAGAGAAGTGTGGACATCAGGTCAAGGGAGGTGATTCTCCTCCCCTCTACTCCTCTCTCGTGAGAGTCCACCTGGAGTATTGTGTCCAGTTCTGGAATCCCCAGCATAAGAACGATATGGAAATGTTGGAATGGGTCCAGAGGAGGGCTACAAAGTTGATCAGATGTCTGGAGCATGTCCTATACGAGGACAGGCTGAGAGTTTGATTTGTCTGAAGAGATTAAATAGATTAAAAATAAATTCTATGTTAGATGTAACAAGGTGTATAGTACCCTGAGAGATAGACAGCAAATGTTTAAGTCTTTAATTTTATCCAGGCTCTAGCATCACTAAAATCATTATGAGTGAGAACTATGTAGTTAAGTATTTACAATTTAGCATTTGTTACACTGAGCGTAGTTAATGTTAAGTTTTTCACCCAGGACCTCACCTGAGTGAACTCAAGACTGTCAGTCCTGGTTGCGGCCTGAAGATCACTGATGTGAGATCCAGTCTATGCACTATCTCTAGATTTTATTGAATTATCATTTAACGCAAAACAAATAAAAGCATCATGGGAAAAAAAATTTTAAAAGATGATCAAGTGCTGCCTCCTTTACAACTTAGACACTGAAAATTAGGATACTAATTCTTCACCTTTTTCTCTGACTGTAAAACCACAGATAAAACACAGATACCTGACAAAATATAAGAGAAAAATAAAAATACCACCACAGCTAGACTGGCCATGTGAACCTAGATAAAAATGGGTATCAGCAAGCCATGGGTAAAACGCTGATTTAATGAAGCTTGGAGCCGTATTGCAAAGCATTATCTACTATCATTTGACTGTTATTGTGCTGAGGGTAGTAGGACATTACTTATGAAAAACATAGGAATACACTCACATCAGTTCTACCTCAACCCTTTATCAAATAATTTATAAACAGAATTGGCTCTTTCTTTTTTTTTATATTTCAGAGAGAGAGGTGAAGAAAAAATTGCTTTTATGCTTTTATGCTACCTCCACTTCCAAATTGCAGATACATAAATTTAAATGCATAAATTTAGATCTTCATATCTGAAGAAGGCATTCAAATGTCTGTTATAGGTAACATAGATATATTTAGTAGATAAGAAAGTTCTTGACAATTATTTAACCCACCTTGAAATAGATCTAAACATTTGGTCTTCTCTAAGGTCCAGTTTAGGAATAACATTCAGTTACCTGGTGCCGTTCATGGTACCTGAGATATCTGTATGAAGTAGACTAACAGGACAGAATCAGCACAAAATCTGAGTCCAGTTTTGGTTCAGATGGAACATATTAGAATTACTTGTCATGTTGAACAGATGTATTACATGCCAATTGTTTTCTTATAAAAGGCATGAGCTCACTATAGGGTAAAGAGTCCTTGGTGTCAGTGATAGACAGTCAATTGTTCATTTAATCACTGAATATAATTACAGCAAACTAACTAAAATGAAAGCTTCTAGATGTATATAGCCCCAAATTCTGCTAAGACTGTGTTAAAGTGTCAAGACCTTTTTTCAGTAAAATGTCCTGTGTATGTACAGTATCTCCATTATATGTTTTACAAGGGTCCCATTTTTCATTAAATATTTCATATTGGCACAAGCACCAGCAATTACATTGCTGCAGGCTATCTGTGTACTTTTGATTTATTTAAATCTTCTCTAATACTTCAGCAGTTTTGCAGGTTCTTACAAATGCCAGAATGAAGTGGAAAAAGGTACCATTCAGCTCTAAGGTCTAGTTCTGCATCGAGGTACTCAATACAATGTCTCCTAAGACCTGCTTTAGCATGTACTCTGAATTAGGAAGCAAACTTTCGGGTGAAAAAAAAAATCTTTCTTATTTGTTAATCTCAGGCCACATATAGCTGGGCACTCCAGAAACTTGCATCAGAAAAACAAGAAAAAAAATACAGAAAACCCTAAAAATTTTGGCACATCTCTTGTTTTACTGGGTGATATTTTTGGAGAGGGGTATGTTTGTCTGTTTGGGGAAGAACTTAGATGTGAGTCATACTGTTCTAAGGACTTGTTGTCTTGTTTTGGCAGACAGCAGCAACCCTCCGCTGCTGTTCTTTGGAAGACGTTAATTATAACGGTCATTACTGCAGTGAATTTGGCAAGCATATTAAGTTGAGCGAGATGCTGCTGCACCTTTTGGCACAAGCATCCAGCTTAGGTTTACAGTCCCCTGGTGTCTCTTTTTTTAATTTTTTTTCCCCTTTCCTTTTCTTTCTTTCCCCTTTTCACTCTGCATTATTATAAACACAAATTAAGATGCTTTGGATCCATGATCGCAATTTAAATTTCTCTTGTGCTTCAGAAATGAACAGTATGCTTGAGTTTGTTTCTTGAGAACCAGGAAAGTCTGTTGAAAACAGTTCAATACATTCTTAACAGAGAATGTGAGGGGAATAGATCCTGTTCTGCTCCTGTGACTGCTTTCAAGAACCTCCTGTTTATCCCAAGGTCTCATCCTAACATATCTTTAGATACATAAACAAAATATCAGAAAAAAAATAGTTCAGACCTTTTTGATCATGTTTTAGCCAGAATACCTTTTTCAGTGTTTTACTATAATAAAATGTATCCTTCCAAATCTTATTAACAAAATTCTTTGTCACTTTTGCCTCTTGCTTTTTCATTTCACTCACTCTTCATCAAAATTAAACAGATATGAACATTTGAACTACAATAAAATAGTAAAAAAAAATTAGTATCTTTCATTCATTACATGCTTATTTTTCCCTTGTGATTATAACTATGATGAATGTAAACTGTGCATCCCTAAACTTCTGAAAAATAAAGCCTCTGTGCGTATATTTCTTAGTAAATTAAGACTATGGGCCCTGGGATTTTCTTATTTTCAAATTAGACATCATTAAGAATCATCATTATCCAGACCTAACATATGTTTGCAGTCTGAGCACCTGCAAAATTTTGTCACACAGGCTCCACAAAGAGAAAAAAATAATATTTTAGCTCTTTCTGGTAAGAAGGAGTTTTAGTGACATATGAAAAGAGTGCTAAACTTTGTTATTCTCCTCCCCTCCTCCAATTTCTTATGTAAGAGATAAAGTTTACAAATGTTTATCAAAACACCGAGGATGTAAACGGGCAAAAGGCATATTGCTAAAAGTGAATGGTAATATAAACAGTGGGTAATAAATGAACTTAAGTATTTGCACAGATTTCAGCCTCAAAATATTCCACAGGTATCTTTAGTTTCATGCATTTTATATAGCAGCAAAGCTGCCTCTAAAACTCAATAATCACATAAGACAGGTAATTCTTATTCTCTATGCCCTAGAAAAAATAAATCTGTGTAAGACTTTCCATGATATTTACACACACATATGTTTGAACATACTACTGAATGAAATGGAAAAGGTAGATACAACTGCAAAAAGCATGATACCAAAAATCAAAATAATTCTGTGCTATTTTTTTGAATGTTCTGTTTTCATGTTTCTTACTGAACCTTTCTGATTTTGTTGGTATTACAAAGAAGGATTTTATACAATGGATATTTATTCTGAAGGAACTTTTCTCGCAGTGTGTGGGTTTGGTTGTTATCTGTTGAAACTTTGAATAGACTTCCAAAAAACCCCATGGCTCAATAAGGCTTAAAAACAATGAACCATTTCAAGGAAGTTCGTAGTTAAGGAATTTGGTGTTTACCAAATGTGTGAAAATGTGAGAAACCTTGGCAGATTCTGGTATCAACAGTAGTTGACACCTGTGATGGAATATAGAAATAAGTAGGTGCCTAAAAGGGCTGTATTTTTTTGCTTATTTGTTCTTAAAGGTTATGTCCTTACACAACTATTTTATTGGTGTTAAACCTTCTATCACCTTCTGTTGCTCAGCAGCTGATACAATCCTCTTTTCCCTAGAGCAGAGGTGTAAAACAGGCACTTACCTGGAATATAGATGCATATCACTGAACCACAACTTTTTATCTCCAAGGTTAATTATAAAGATATACTGTGACCGTGAAAAAGAAACCTTTTATCAAAAGTTGTTTTTAAAAATCACCATTCCATACAGTATAGACGAGGTCTAAACAAGCAGTTAATCACAAAGGTTTTCAAATGCTGTCAGTTTTGTGACCCTACTTTATGCTGTTAGCTGAAGTGAGAATTTAGTGCCCAGAGCTCCTGAGGCTTCATTTTCTTCTCAGGTGTTTAAGTACTTCAGACTGAAGGCACTTCAGTGGAATTTGTCTGGATTTAGATGTAACTCAAAATGGACCAAGAACTACTGCAGAAATTTACACCATGCACAGATATTCTAAAACCGACACTAGAGGATCATGACAGTATGCTTGAGATAGAAAAGATGATGCTGAAAAGCATTAAAAGAGTATTATGTTTTCCTTTCTGGAAGAATATTTTCTCTAAAATATTGCATAGCCTCTACTAAAACAGCAGAGGAATCAATCTAGGAAATTACAGAACAGCAAGTTTGAATTCAATAGCTAGTAAATTGCTAGAACATTTATTAAAGCAGTCAGTGTGTAAGCACCTAGAGGAACGCAAGGTGATAAAAGGTAGGCACCATACAGTAGTTACAGAGAAATCATGCCAACCTAACAATGTCTTACTTTTATAAGCCTTAGTAAATTAAGGGAATGTTGGCAACAAACAGTAGATCTCAAGCTAAATTCTGCACAGTATTCTCACATGGCAATTAAAACACAATGAGATTGAAAAATTGCATTATGAACACACAACCAACATTAAGATTGACATAAACAAATACTGATTACAATTTATTCCTAGATGAAAGGACTACTGAAGGAATAATTTTCTCAAGAGAATTATTTGGGTTTTCTAATACCCTATATAATTTTTTTAAGTCTTCCTCATTATTTACTAATAACTGGAAAAGGATGTATATCTATGTTCAGTAGGAAATATTTTATATTTACAGGTATTTTCTGTTTGTTTTAGCTGAAAAAACCACAAAATTTATTCTCTGTCTCAGATTTCTTCCTACTTAGAAGAGAAGCAACTATCATTTATGTTGCGCAGAAAACAGAGGCAAAATCAACTCACAAACTACTCTGTAATATTTTTAGCACAGGGCTGGGAGACCTACCTGGCTCATTGTCACAGCATATACCAAATGCAACTGATTGTTTTTACATGAAATTAAATCAGAGTTTAGAAATGAAAATGTCCTGTCCCCTCTGTTTCTGCCTATGAATTGGAAAGACTTTTCACAGCTTTAATAAAGACAGTTAAAGGATGCATAGTCCTTTAACTGTGCCGTGGGACTAATAAAACTCATGGTTGTGTGTTGCATCTCATCTCCTTTGTGCTGCTCTCCAATATCTGCATCAAGTTTCTAGAAACAAGAACTTAGTGAAGAGACAATCCAAATTTCTACACAGAGTTAACAAGTTTTATTAGTTCTGCATATGCCAGACCTAAGCTGAGCCATTTATTCCACACTTTTTCCATCACATTTAAATTCTGGGCATTTTAGTTGTTGAAAAGGATTATAACTCAACCTTAGCATTGTGCCAGTGTCATAAAATATCACATCAAAGTGCTCAAAAATGCAATGTAGGGACATTCTTATGCCAGGTAAAATCTAGCATTAAACTGTGAAGACCAGTCCCAGGCTAGAGTTAATCAGGCTACCTAGAAAGTACCAGAAGGCTTATTAGTTTTCATATATTTCCAGGCCTTACCTATTTCTATATGTTACACTGAAACTGTGCTGTATTTAATGTCCAAACACTAGATCACTGAAGAATGTAGGGGTCAAGCAAGACTCAGTAAAAGGCACTGGTTTTATGAGATTGAACTTTAGACTGCGGGGTAGGACTTATTTCAAAATTTTAAGCAAGTTTGTTTATATACAGGTACCTAAACGGTGATGACTTCATGTGCAACATGCTGTCACTATAGTCAATGGAAATACAGTCAAAGGAGATATAGCCAGTGCCATTAATGCAGTTTTCAGAGTGAAGCCTAAAGCAAAGAAAAAAAAGTTAAGTATCTCTCCCAATTCTGTCAACTGAAATGAATAACAAGCACAGTTCAGGAGTAACAATTGAAACTAATCCAGGATAGAAACGACACTAAAATGCCTCTTTGGACAACAAAATTTCTTCCCTTACAGGGATGTAAACTATAATGAGAGCTTAAAAACAGAGGCCTAAGGTTGGCATTCACATTCAGAGGAATGTCTACAATCCTAAACTCTTGTTTTCCCACATTTAGGCTGTGGAGCTCGATTCGCTTTTACAACAGAGGCTAATAAAAGCAGTTGAGATGCTGTAGATTTTCCATCTGGCTTCTGGTTACTATAGGAGGAGGAAATTGGCTCTTCTAGGTTGTGTGTCACATCTGTGAATTGTTGTCCCAGATACTCTAGAATATCTCAAATGACATGAGTCTTCTCTGCATGCAAATGAATCGAGCCAGATATATCTTCGTATCAGTTCACCTATACTCCAAGGAAATAAATAGGCACTCTATGGTACATCTGTTCTCAGTGAGACATCTAAATACATCAGACAAATTGTACTTCAGTATTTCCTATTTCTTTTCACTTAGAACTTATTTTTACCACATTCCTCAGAGTGTCATAGCAGGACTTCTAATGCAGCACTCCCAACTCACCTTTGCCTCAGAAAATGCAAAGTTTACTACAAGCTGTAATATATTTGGTTTCTGATGTGACAGTTTAGAAATACTACCTTTCCAGAGCTGGTTTGGGCATCCATCCAACAGTTCATCTCATGGTATAGCTGTACCTGACCTGCTGAAGGTGTTTTGTATTCAGATCATTTAATCACATTTTGGTTTAAGTAAATTAGCCCACTGGTCCCTCACATGTTATATCCATTACCTAGATTCATCTTGTGATGTTAGCGCTGTTAAATTGCCAGTAGCTGCTCTTATTCTCTTTGAGGTTATTAGGACTTAGACGGCAATTAAGCAACATGTCAACTGCGCTAGTGTTTCAAAATATAGTATAAGAGTTTATAAGAAGATTGAGTGCATCTCCTGTCTAATGGTTAGAGCATATGCCTACATATTCTGTAGTAGATGTCTGTATATAAAACCATTTGCCCAGGACAATATTGTAAATAAGGTACAATATGACATGAAAAAAACTCCCAAGTACAAACTGCAAGTATTCTGTTCTGAACTTTGTAATGAAAGTTGATTCATTAGGCAATTAGGACAAGAATCAGTGCCATTTACATGTCTCCTCAGGTAAAGCTTATTCTCTTTCCTCTCTTTAGGTGATACAATTTTCATGTCAAAAGCAGGATTCTGCATTAGGAGAAGCTCTAATGCTATGGGCATTTTTTATATGAAGAGAGTTGTTAGAGAAGCTGAGTTAGTGAGAAGACTGCCAGGGAATCTCTACTGTAGGATAGGAAACATTTACGAAGAATTTAATGTAACTAAGACACTGAATACCTGATAAGAGTCTGGAAATACTGGAAGACGGTTACATTTCGGAAATAATTGGATACTGTGAATTACTGCATTTGTGAGGAATTAGAATCATAGAATCACAAAAACATTTAGGTTGGAAAAGACACTAAGGATTACTAAGTCTAACCATTAGCACTACTGAGTCTACCACTAAAACATATCTCTAAGTGCCACATCTACAGTTCTATTAAGTACCTCCAGGGATGAGCAAACCACTTCCCTACTTCCCTAGTCAGACTGCTCTGATGCTTGACTACCCTTTCAGAGAATTTTTTTCTAATTTCCAATCTAAACCTCTGCATGTGAAACCTGAGGCCATTTTCTCTTGTCCTATCACTTGTGACTTGAAAGAACAACACCCACCTCAGTACAACTTCCTTTCACGTGGCTGTAGAGAGTGATAGTCACCCCTCAGCCTCCCTTTCTCCCAACTAAACAACCCTAGTTCCCTCAGTTGCTCCTTATAACACTTGTGCTCTATACTCTTCACCAGCCTCGTTGTTCTTCTTTGGATGCATTCGAGCACCTTAAAGGGTTATTTAAAGTCATTCAAACAGTTCTTCAAAATGAGCTGGAATGAGCAGAATGTTTGTGGCATCTGGATACAAGAGGAGAACTGGCAGAGTTCTGCAAGAATGTATTTGTGGGCTAAAAAGAAAATATCACTTTAAGGAAAGGAGGAATAAATTATTGCTAGATGGAGAATGTTGGACCAGTTAGATCCCACAAAGTATTTTATTTTTTTATTTATGTATTTAGTTAGTTAGTTACAGTTTGACTTATTTTATTTTATTCTGTTTTAGTTCTATTTGCTTGTTTGTTTAGTTATGGGGGATTTTTTGCTGTTATCTTTTCCACTTCTCATCTGTCTATGTCTTTAGATGCAATGGGAGTGGCACAGAAAGAGTATTGGCTGATGAGCTATGTCACCATAAGCACAGCTGCATTAACAGCCATCCCTGTGCTAAAGCTGTATGTGATATTCAGTCCAGTCTGTGGGAATGCACATTCTGAATTTGTGTATCCATCACATAACTTTGCCAATACATTACAACTGACTATAAAGAAATATTTGATCAGTGATTTTAAGGGTGGATGTCCCTTCATTCTGTACCTTTACCAGCTATATACAAAAAGTAATAGTAAATTTGGGTTGTATTTCACAATCTGTGCTCTGATCACTTTGGGCCATTGACGTTCATTGCTGCTAGTCAGATAAACCAAATAGTGTTGCTGTTTAACTTCTAATTGTTAAGGAAATGTTAATAGTTGAATATTAAAAGAAAAAGAGAGAAAAAGTAAACTTGACTCTTCAAATACAAAACGCGTTTAATACCTTCAGAAAATACTTTTCAGTTACATCAGCTCTTTCATAAATTTAGTCATACAGTAGATCATAATTGCACGATTCAATTGCCTAACTATAGGCACCTTCTGAGATTGCTAGAGTGTCCTACCTCAATTTTAGCTGCCATTTTGAAAGGCTAAGAGTTCTCTGCAGGTACTGTGTCAAATCTGCCAGCCTCATATGGATTTTTAATCGAAAAAAAATATTGCTGTGATTAATATAGTCTATTAGAGATCCTAAAGGAATAGAAGGGGAATAAATCCACTCATAAAAATGTTGACATAGATATAGGTTGCTATTAATCTTTTAGTTCATTATTTGTTATCTGATATCTTGGCTTCTCTTGAAAGAGAATAAACCTTATAATATGCAATTTTTACTTTATTAATTTATTACCAACTTATTCAATAGTATGTAGTTGTCCAACATACCATAGCATTGCATTGGTGGCATTGTAGATGCAGACTGAATTTTAAAGATACCTTCAAGATAGTAAGATGAAAATAACTTGAATAGTATTAATTTGACTTAATAATATCTCTAGCATAGAAAGGTATTCTTTTCCCTATTTAAAAGGAGTCATTAAGAAATCCTTCACTTTTGGGAATAGATTAATCTCACCTAAACTGAGTCATCTGAAATTTAGATGTGTAGCCTAAACTAGTTTTCCTGGATCCCTCTACAGGCAATGGTGAGCTGTTCTTCCTACCCGTTTTGAAAGCAAACTCGTACTCTGGAGGATCGCATTTGTCTCCACAATTTTAGACAGATTCTAGATGATTAACTTACACTACCTTTTAGAGAGACAAAGTGAATGTCAGAGACATCATACTGAATGCCCATATTCTTCTCTGGAAGACTCTGAAAAGAATCCCAGATTCCCTGAGTGTTAGTCCTTGTATCACTAACCTTAGGATTCCGTGGGGTACTGATTGAAAGGATATTTTCTTTCACTTCTTTCACATCTATCAGATGGCAGGGACAATATTTTGTGAGGGAAAGACTTGGTGGAATGAGGAGGGTCTAAAGAAAGGAAAGCATATAAAGAAAGAAATAGTGTGATATCTTTAGAGTACAAAGGGCTACAAGAGAAAGAGTTAGCTGTCATTCTTAGGAAACAGCACTTTGACATAATATGCTTTCACTCTGATAATGAGGAATATGCCTTGAAGAAGAATAAAAGCTATATACATGTATATATGTACATACATATATTTACATACATATGTACACTACATATGTAATGTATGATATTTTTCCTTCATTATATTATTTTATTTTTATCAGGTGTTTTATGACTTTTTTTCATAATTAATCGTGATATTAAGAGCAACACATAAAACAGATGCAAAGCCGAGAAATGAATGCTCTTATGGGAATAAAGTTCAGATGCTGCTGGTACCTAAGAAGCCTACACAGCCTGTTGTCAAATAAATGGTCTGCTGTGGATATACATGTTGAGTTTCTCTCTTATAAGTTGTCAGAGCATAATATTTTATTGTCACAGTTTCACACTTGGAGAATTTTTTGAACGTCTTAAAACATAGTCTAAAAAATGAGATCTAGAGTCTAATGAGCTTATAATTTATTGTAGACCCCATTATTTTCCATCCAATAATACATACTGTAAAAATAATATTTTCTATAGAATAATAAATCAGAGTGCAGACTGTCCTCAGAAGCTGACATGATCTTCCACCACTGTGTTAAAATAAGAGACTATTAGATGTACTCATAGCATTGAGAAAACAAATGTTACAGCAACACCACCAGCTAGTTGAAGAAATATTAGGTAAAGTGGATCAATGACTATTCAGAAGAGAGAATGGACACTTTCTGGTAATTTCATAAAGGAAGATACAGATAAACCAAAAAGAACTCTAAAACAAACAATCTTGAAGTGTTCTTCCTTTGGGAAAAAAAATAAAATCTCATGGTGCTCTATTAAAAAAAAGAGAGTGTGAATATCATTATTAGATATATAAGGCAGCTTGACCAAGGTTTTTACAGACAGCCTTTACAGGGCTTTAAAAAAATCTTTTAACTCCTATGGAAAAGAATTACTTAATGAGATCACCAGTGAGAAGTTGCCGTTTCTTAGAAAGAAGCAAAGAGAGTTGTCACAGCTAAAAAAAGAAAGACACTGGGATGCTTCCCAAGTGGATTTGTAACAATAGGGATATATTAGACCTCAAATCATAGAAGAATCATAGAATCATTAGAATGGAAAACACCTTAGAGATCCTCAACTCCAACTGTACCTATCTACTACTAAATCACACCCTCAGGCAGCTCATCTACCCATCTTTAAAACACCTCCAAGTATGGTGATTCAACCACCTCCCTGGACAGCCGGTTCCAGTGCTTGAAAATCCATTCTGTGAAGAAATTTTTCCTAATGTCCAATCTAAACTTCCCCTGACACAGCTTAATTCCATACTGTCTTGTTCTATCCCCTACCACTTCGGAGAAAAGACCAACACCCGCCTTTCTGCACCCTCCTTTTAAGTAATTGTAGGGAGCAATATGGTCTCCCCTAGCCTCCTCCAGGCTAAACAAGTTTAGAGGCTGAGTTTCCTCAGCCCCTCCTTGTTAGGCTTGTTTTCCAGCTCCTTTATCAGTTTCGTTGCTCTTCTCTGAACACGCTCCAGGACCTCAATGTCTTTCTTGTAATGAGGGGCCCAAAACTGAACACAGTACTCAAGGTGTGACCTCACCAGTGCAAAGTACCAGGGGAGAATCACTTCCCTGGCCCTGCTGGCCACAGCATTTCTGATACAACCCAAGATGCTGTTGGCCTTCTTAAGTACCCAAGCACACGTTGACTCATGTTCAGTCAGCTGTAGACTAATACCCACAGATCTTTCTGCCAGGCAGCTTCCAAGCCATTCTTTCCCAAGCCTATAGCGCTGCATGGGGTTTTTGTGTCCCAAATGCAGGACTCTGCACTTGGCCTTGTTAAACCTCATCCCATTGGCTTCAACCCATAGATTTAGCCTGTCCAGATCCCTTTGCAGAGCCTCCCTACCATCCAGCAGACAGACACTTCCTCCCAGCTTAGTGTAGTCTGCAAACTTCTTGAGGGTGCATTTGATCCCCTCATCTAGGTCATTAATAAAGATATTGAACAGGACTGGATCCAGCACAGAGTCCTGGGGAACACCACTTGTTACAAGCCTCCAGTTGGATTTAACTCCATTTATCACAACTCTTTGGGCCTGGCTGTTGAGGCAGTTTTTTACCCAGCAGAGGTTATGTCTGTCCAGGTCAGTAGTCACCAGTTTCTCAGAAAGGTTACAGTGAGATATTGTGTCAAAGACTTTACTAAAGTCCAGGTACACTACTTCCACAGCCTTTCCCTCATCCATCAAGTGGGTCACCTTGTCATAGAAGGAGATCAGGTTAGTTTGGCAGGACCTGCCTTTCATAAACCCGTGCTGACTGGGCCTGATCACCCGGTTGTCCTGTGTGTCCTGTGAGATGACACCCAAGAACTGCTCCATGACCTTCCCTGGCACTGAGGTTAGACTAACAGGTCCATAGTTTCCTGGATCCTCTCTCCAGCTCTTCTTGTAAAAGAGTGTAAAATCTGCCAGCCTCTAGTGAAGTGGAATTTCCCGAGCCAGCCAGGACTACTGGTAGATGATAGAAAGGGTGTTGGCCAAGCACCTCCGCCAACTCCCTTAATATTCTTAGGTGAATCCCATCCGGTCCCATAGACTTACGGATATCTAATTTGCTTAGCAGGTCTCTAACCATTTCCTTCTGGATCAAAGGAGGTTTGTTCTGCTCTTCTTCCCTGTCTACTGGCTCATGACGTTGAGTATACAGGAAACATCTCACCTTACTATTAAAGACTGAGGCAGAGAAAGCATTAAGCGCTTCAGCCTTACTCTCGTCCTTTGTCACTACTGTTCCCTCTGCATCCAGTAAAGGATGCAGATTTCCCTTGTTCCTTCTTTTTTAACTGATACATTTGTAGAAGGATTTTTTATCTTTCACAGAATGGGCAAATAGAAACAAGAGAGATGCTGATATATAAAAATGCACTTGACAAGATGGAAAAGATATATTTAGGCACTCTGCAAGAAAAATTTTTCTCAGTTAAACTGAAGTTTGCATATCTGTTTTATTATTAGAATCTTAAAATGTATGTACTAAGTATGTCCAAAAAAGGACATAAGCAAAAATAGTCATTGTGGTCACTGTTGTTTGCTCTAGCTATGGACCCTCTATCAACAGTTAGAGACAAAAAGAAAAAGGATGAATTAGAATTCAACCATAATATTAATCTTCATGTTAACTGAAGTATTCAGAAGGGTGTTTGAATTGATATTCCTCAAGAGATCACAAAAACTTTTAGAACTGCTTGTGTAGCATTCCGGTCTGAAAAGGGGAAACATTGTGGAATCATAGAAAGATAGAATGGTTTGGGTTGGACGGAATATTAAAGATCACCTAGTTCTAACACCCCTGCCATGGGAAGGGACAACACCCACAAGACCAGGCTGCTCAAGGCCCCATCCAACTTGGCCTTGAACACCTCCAGGGAGAGGTCATCCACAACTTCCCTTGGCATCCTCTTCTAGTCTCTCACCACCCTCATCATTTCAATTTCTTCCTAATGTCTAATCTAAAGCTTCCCTCTTTCAATTTAAAGCCATTCCTCTTAGTCCTACTCTACATGCCTTTGTAGAAATTCCCCGCCCCCCACCTCCCCCCCATCTTTCTTGTAGACCCCCTTCAGGTACCGGAATGTTGCTATAAGGTTTCTTCAGAGTCTTCTCTTCTCCAGACTGAACAAGCCCAACTCTCTCAGCCTATCCTCACATGCGAGGTGCTCCAGCCCTCTGATGATCTTTGTAGCCCTCCTCTGGACTCATTCCAGCAGCTCCATACACTTCTTATGTTGAAGATTCCAAAGTGGCCACAATACTCCAGACAAGGTCTCACAAGAGAGGAATAGAGGGGCAGAATCGCTTCCCTCAACCTGCTGGCCACGCTTCTTTTGATGCAGCCCAGGATGCGGTTAGCCTTCTGAGCTGTGAGTGCACATTGCCAGCTCGTGTCCAGCTTCTTATCATCGGCACCCCCAAGTCCTTTTCTGCAGGGCTGCTCTCAATCCCTTCTTGTCTCATCCTGTATTGAAACCACAGATTGCCCCAACCCAGGTGTAGGACTTTGCATTTGGTCTTGTTGAACCTCCTGAGGTTTGCAAAGGCCCACTTTTCCAGCTTGTCCAGGTTCCTCTGGATGAGATCCCACCCTTCTGGTGTGGCAACTGCACCACTCAGCTTAGTGTCATCTGCAAACTCGCCAAGGGTGCACTCAATCTTGCTGTCAATACTGTTGATGAAGATATTAAACAGCACCGGTCCCAGTACAGACTCCTGAGGGACACCATTTGTCACAGGTCTCCAGCCGGACATTGAGCCATTGACCACTACTCTGAATACAACCACCCAACCAATTTCTTATCCACCAAACAGTCCATCCATCAAATCCATATCATATTTAGAGATAAGGATGTTGTGGGGGACTGTGTCAAAGGCTCTACAGAACTCCAGATAAAATACATCTTTTGGTTTTCCCGTGTCTACTGCTGTGGTTAGCCCATTATAGAAAGCTACTAGGCTGGGCAGGCAGGACTTGCCTTTGGTGAAGTCATGCTGGCTGCCACTAATCACATCCCCATCCTCCATGTGCTTTATCATGTCTTCTAGGAGGATCTGTTCCACGACGTTCCCAGGCACAGAGATGAGGCTGATGGGTCAGTAATTCCCAGGGTCATATCTTCTACTCTTTTTAAAAATGGGCACAATGTTACTCTTCTTCTAGTCACCATTGCTAGTGATTTTTTTTTTTTTTTTTGTGAAGAAAACAGTTACAAGTAAGATGAATTAACTTACAACTTTCTTTATTTTCATTTCAAGTTTCACATTACTATTTTCCCATAGTTTAGAGAATAAGACTGAGCCTATTAATAACTGTTCTTTCTAATGGGAGGTTTGGCATTATTGCGCATTGTAGATGAAAACATAAATTAGTATATGAATCTTTGAACAAGGTGTGGATTGATATCTAATGAGATTAAGGAAGGAAATTAGTTATTAGCCATGTAATGGACAAAGACAGTTGCAGCCTTCCTCACAAAAAAAAAGACCATTACTTTGCCCAGGTTATCCTCAGATTTCTAAAAGTATATGAATTCCTGCACTAATTCTTCTCCCTGGTAAATTACTTGTTAAAAAGTAATTTAACTTGTTCTTACTTTTAACCTATCACTTTTCATGCTTTCCTCCTCTTTTTAGGGGGGAAATTTTTTTGTCAGTGCCTAGAAGGGCAAGGTGTGAGTTGTCATGCTGTATCCCAAATATGAACTAAAAAGATTTAATAATCCTGAAAAATTCTCCTTTTCACAATATCTTTAAGTAATAAAATATATATTCAGTAATGTGAAAAAAATCAATAGGTCTTTGATACCACTTTGAGCATCCATTTCTAAGTTGTACACATAAGTAATGTGTAAACATTTGCATAAGTGAAAAGAGATGAACAAGATTTCTGGCAAATGATGGCTTGGACTAGTCAGTCAGAAAAATAGAACTAGAAAAAGAAAGAAGAGAGACAGAAGGGTGTGGGATTTTTATACCCCTTCTCTATTTATTTTATATTTTTTATACCTCTTCTCTATTTATTTTATGTGAAACAAGATTATGAAATACTGTATAACTAGTGTTTGTTAGACCCATATATATCCTGCAGAGACTGTGGAGAAAAGCTCTCTCCATATTTAGTCTCCTTTGTTTAAATACAGACACTCAAATGCTTTAGAAGGTAGTACATAGAATGATAACCCAGTTACTTGACGGCAGTGTTCAGATAGACCTCTTGCTTTTCCAGCTAGATGCTGCTCTTAAAGAAGCTGGATTTGTGAGAAGTGAAGAATGGATTTTCTTCTAGCTATTAGGTACTAAATGCTTAAATGCATGAGTAATTACCCACAGGCTCCCCCTTCAGAAACCTGACATGCTAACACGATCTTTGTAAAAGAGTAATTCCACAAAACCAGATTACTAAAAATTGAAAGACTGTTTCGTAAAATCTAGCATCCCTTCACACTCAGAAACAAAAGTTGACAAGCAAAGAAGCATGAGTTTTTGTATAGATTCCCTCAGTATTATTAAAGAAATGCAGAATAGACCACTACGTGATTTCTCTCTACCTTTATAATACAGTCAATAAAATGTAGGTACTTATTTTGCTGTTAAACTTCATCCTTATAGTTTATCCTTACAACCTCAGAATGGCTGAATTGTTTCTAGTTACAAATGAAACACCTGTTGAGTTATATATAATAAAGGGAACATGAAGTGCATGTTTTCTTTGGTAAGTTAGCTGCAACAGAGTGTTGACTATTTGATTACAAAGTCTACCATCTGGTACACATCTTTGGTGTCCTTTCAATAACGTAACTCTCTTTCATAACATCTTTTCAAAACACCAGGCTTGTTTCAAGAGCCACTGAGTTTTCTGCCTGTCATACCGGCTGTAGGAACCGCAACCCTGAGACAGCAGCACACTTTGTACGCTCCTATACAGGCAATACACACAAACATTTGAGATTTTGTGCTGCAAGCAGGTAGCAAGTCAAAATTAATAGTGGCAAAACCAAGACCCTATTCCACATATACAGAAAAAGACAAATTATCTGGAGACGGAAAGTAAAGTTAAAACCACGTCCTGCAGCACTGGTGCAGTGCAGCTCAAATATAAAAGGAAAAGGAACTTTAACTGTTTACCTGGGGAAAACATTTTCATTTGATAGCTCAGTAGAGGACTGAAGCACCTACAGTGAGAAAATGTAACAGTATATAGTCAATAATGATATTAGTGATGAGAAAAAGGTAGTACTTTTATTGAGTTCAGCAGGGGCTAAAAGTATGAATTGTTGTATATTTTGTGCTGCTTCACAAAACCACCTGCTGACATTGTAGAAATTCCACAAATTTACCTTCCTTTAGAAGTTGCTGGTGACTGTAGAGTGTTTACAAACTGGCTAAAGAAAACAAAAAAACCAAAACCCCCAAACAATAAATGGATGAATTAAAGAAATACACTGCCAGTGAGTAAGTGATTTCAAAGAAGACTTAAGGGACAATTCTTAATTCTAAAGGGTCATATAAAATGTAGTATGCAATATTAAGAAAACATAAATCAGCTGTTGACTGTGGTTACTTTCAACATAAAATGTATGTTACATATTACTATTTTAATTTGAACTGTTACCGAAAATGGCAAGGCTTCACAACAGCATCAGCAAATCTGTTTACCAACAAATACAGTAAGAGAAGAGCAGGAAGGACATTGTAGGGAATACTTACAGACTGTATAGTTTTATTATGAAACAGTCTCACAGTGCCAATTATTGTTTGTTCAAGGACAAACACTGTGCAAAGAAACTGGGACACACACAGAAAAGATGTACAGGTCAGTGCAAAAAGCTCCTCATGGGGACAATACCTGAGAATTCCAGAATCATCAGCTTGCAGACGACAGCACAGAGTCCATAGAGAATACCTTAACATCTCTACAGCTGTTTAATTTAGAAGTTATTATTTAAGTTCTTTTGCAAGTGAAAGCAACACGATATAAAATTGAGCTTGATCCAGAGTCTGCTGCTTGTGCAATCTCATGGCAGGTTTTGTCAGAGGCTACTTAAGAAGGTGAAATTGCATAAACTTCAGTGTTTCTAAACATATACTAGAAAATCCTCCCTCCCCTGAGTGTTGTAATGGTGAAGGTAACGTATAACTGTAAACAACATATGTTAAATCCTTATGTCGTGAAACTAGGAGGTCATGTATTATTTGTTAGAGGATGACTGAGAAAGATTCAGTTGGATTGGCAAAGTGTAATGTGTTTGCAGGCTTGAAAATAGTTATGGACTCCAGCCCAAAACAAAAATAACTATTCTGAGTGTTTATACAATGAAAACTATCTTTAGAATGGTATCAGAACTGTAGGCATAACTAAAAGCCATCAGCGTAATCTAGTTGTGAAAAAAAAGGAAAACAGGACAGATGAATGTACTAAGCAAAGTGCCAGCAGCAACAGAAAAGTATTAATGTCATCATTCAAGGCAATCCTGAGGTCTCCTTGTGCTATAAAGAGTGTATGGATTTACCTTTTTTTTTTTCCTGATTAAAATGTTACAGTTGTTCCTGTATGAGAATGTCCTTCCTAAATGACAGAAGCTTTAGTAATCAGAATAGATGTGTACCATGAGCGTAATATACATTACTGTTGTCAAAACTGCTATTGAGCAGGTGCTCAGAAAATGTCTTTTTCGTCTTTTTGATTTTGTGGTTTTACTTTATCTTACTTTTGTATGACAAAACGTCGTTGTTATCCAAGTTTCCATCAATTATGACCAGGATTTCCTGCAGGCTAATTAAACCATCACAAGTTTGGCATCACAGATAAATTCATACAATCCAAGAAATTTTCACCACTCAGAAACTAGTTATTGCCTTTTTGCCTGAAGTGTAGTAACTGATCCAATGGATACTCTTAGCCTATTTCAGTGCAAAGTCATGCACAGTAGCCTAAATCACCACCAAAGCAGAGACCATAGTATGCAGTATCACTTTGACAGTGACTAACGGTAGTTTAATGAATCTCAGATCCCTGTTTCTTTTCCAAGCTACTGTGGCTCAGGAAAGTGTGAAGGCTTTGCTGATACAGTCACATCAGGAAGAGGGAGGCAGTGTTTTCTTATATTTGTGATAACATGATTTCAACATAGTCGTTTTCAGGAAATTTTGCACAGAGGTGTAAGAGGACTGTCAGCAAAAGTTCACCAATCCCATTTACTTCACATTTGCACTATTTAGCAGCAATCTTAAATTTCATTTCCCCATTCCATCATGAAGGCTTGGATTTGAAGCCCCTTTTTCCTTATTAGTCATTATTCATAGAGGAACTACATATCCCAAAAGACTTTGCCATCTTACTCAGTAGTGGAAATTCTTCAAATTCACAGTTCCAGTGACTGATGGGACAAAATTTGCTCCAGAGAGAAGGTATAAACCATGTTTTCTGGGAAACAAACTGCTTGCCTGAACCACATCACCATCTTTCAAGCCTGGCTTCTAAACACAGATTTTGCAGATGGCTATTACATTCTTATGGTTGTGGACTTTGAAATGCAAAGACTAATTTTTCGCTTCTGTGGAAGAAGTACTCTATGTGTATATAAAAGAAGATACAATGTTCTTAATTATAACTTAAAGTGCCCTGAGAGTTCAAGAGCTAAGGCAACAGTCTTTGGGAGTCAGTTTTTCAACTAAATAAAACCCACATTAATTACTTTTCTGTAGACATAGCACTTTATGACATGATTTAGTAGGCAAGGCAGTGTTGGGCTGACAGTTGGACTTAATGATCTTAGAGGTCTTTTCCAACCTTAATTATTCTAATTAATGATTCTAATTACATGATAAATATTTTAGAATATTTTGTGTAACTGCCATGTGATTTTATTGTGCTTACTATACAATTACATAGTAAATAATTAGTGAAAAAAAAATATGTATCTTTTTGGAGTCTATCGAATCCAAATCTGAGACAACAAAAAGTGATAGAACTCAAACTATCTAAAAGATTATCAGATATCGGCTGCTTCGCTAGAACTTCAGTAAGAGTGGAAAGCAATTGAGCTCTCAATATGAAGTTATTACATATTAGAAATATTGTAATTGTAAATAATAGCGATGCTGACAATAAGAAGTCCATAAGTTTTTTATATGAAAACAGCGTGGACATTTTATGAGTTATTATTTTCAATAAATATTTTTACAGTTAAATCACACTTAACTTGGGATAATTGCCCCTCACATTTTTGAGGTAAGGGAATATAATTTTAATAATGCATGGTTAAAAAGTTACATTGCCTGTGAGCAAAATGTTTTGCATGGCTTTAAAGAAAAACCAAATCAAATCAAAATGTACCAAAAAGATTAAGAAACCCACAATGTAAATAAGTCAGAAGGAATGCCAACATGCTTAAAGATGAGCTCAAAAACTATTTTCTCACTTAGTGTTTGGATGAAACAAAACATTCCTTAAGTCTTCCTCTGCCTAGTTCAAGGTTTCTTCTGGAAGAGAAATTAGTGAACTTGCACCAAGCAACTGTGGTGACTGTCTTGGTGAAAGTGCCTTATTGGACGTACAGCAGGCTCTTGTGCTGGCTTCTAACTTAGACCTCAGTCATCCATAATTTCCTTCAGGCCCCAGACAGTTTTACTGACTCAGATGTTTATAAGCACTGTCTAAATACCCGGAATTCATTTCATCAAATTAGAAATATTTAACACATACTCCACTAAGGCTAAAGTAATCATATTTGTTTCACTTTCCAGTCAGTGGAAACAAATAAGTAGTTCAGAAGTATGTTTCATTTTACCTATTTTGTAAACCTGTCTAAGATTAGGTGTATTTTCCTTTGGGTGATTTTCCCGATTTGTTATGTGTGGGTGACCTGATTAGACTTTGAAAACTAGCAGTGAACCTACAGACACTGAACTTAATGTGAAATGAATCCCTACTTTTCTCTATAGTGCATTTGCCTGAGAGCTGATGTGCTGCAGCCTGGCTTCTTCAGCCAATACCAGCCTTTTAGGCAAACACACAGCAAGAGACATTCATTAACCTTCTAGATGTTTCCCCCAAGGGTCTCTTCACTATATCAGAGCACTTATATTGTGAGTCACTGTATTGTGTTGTCCAGGATTCTTTTCTGTCATTCAAGGCATTTTTCTGAAATATAAATTTTTCTTATATGTATCTTAAATTCATTATACTTATTTCAACTACTTTGTACTGATTATTCCTTTTGACCTGCATTCATTTCCCTTTTAAAGACAGTCACCTTCCATGAAACATTTTGGGTTCCCTACCTCCCACCTTTTCTTCCCTGCTTATGTTCAGGTTTCATATGGACCATCCTTGGGCCTGATTCAAAGCCCATTGAAGTCAATGCAGATATTTCTGTTTAATTTTAAGGTACATTTGCCTTTTTTTTGCTTTTATTTTACTGATTTATAGTAAATCCTATTGAAATTCTAAGTATGACTTGTTGAATAAGATACTATGAATTAAAGTAGCAGAATCTGTCCTTCAGTAATATTTCCCCAAGAAATCTTTGAGGTTTTTCACTAGCACTTTAAAAACAAAGTATTGAACATAATGTATTATGATGTAAATTCTATCAAACACTGTGTCATTAACATTTAGGGATCTTGTTTAGTCAACTCAATCCATCTATATATATACAAATCTGATATTTGTCTTTTTAAAAATTTAACATGCGTAAGTGCCCATTAATCAGTTATGACAATCATTGTTAAAACAATCAATAGTAAGGAATATGCATTAATTCAAATAATATTGATAGCCACATGAACCTGCATCAGTCTTCTGTGAAATAAGAAAAATGAGACATCTTCTTAAAATCAATATTTTCCTTTTATGTCATTCATTTGAAGAGTATCAATAATACATTACTTTATAACTTATGTGTCAGTGGCTCTACTTCTAAATGTAGAGATATCTTGAAAAAAACATCGAAGTGAGGCAAAACAAAAAAGTCGTCAAAACAATGACCTGCTAAAAAGCTTGCATTCATCCATCGTATTGTGTGTATTTGTCTGAACTTAAATATGTATGGACAGCATTGCCGACTGGATATTTATTTATAACTCAGACCTCAATAACAGAGGTTGGTACACTACATTTGTCCTGGAGTTAAAGAAGAAGAAGAACAGCAAGAGAACTTACTATTGCCTTTATCTGTCATCAGACTTAAGAACCAGGAAGTTAGGCAGGTGTGCAGAACAAAGTGGAAATACAAGATGTGGAATTACAACATCACAAAAGAAACATTTTAATTGGTTATATGTGGAAAATATCTACCTGACAGTCAGTTTCTCACTTTTCACATAAGTGCTTTGCTGCTTGGATGCCTAATCTTGTTTAGTATAGGGAAAGTAATTTGACATGAAAGTACCTAGATGGCTGCTGAAAATTAATTGCCAATTAAAAAAGAAAAATGTTTGTGCTACTCTATAAACAAGCCAACATATAAACCTTTCAGTCTTGTTGCTTTATTTATGTCTTTGTAGATCTGGTTTCAAGCTATTTGCATACAATTTACAAATTCATATTATATTTCTCCAGTATATTTATGATTTTATAGTTGTATATATTTTACCTCTATGAAAAATATTTATTTCTTTATGCTTCTGTTGCTTATTATTTAACAAAAACATTTCATTACAATTGATAGCTTATGTCTCTTCCTTAGAATGAGGCTTTTTTATTTGTAGGGCTCAAAGAGAGAGGTTTATTTCTCCCCCACAGTTAAAAAAAAATAGCCAAACTCAAAACTATGAACTCCTGTCTCTAACTTTCCATAGCTTCCTCAGTCTGCTTTCAAGTAAGGATGAATACCCCAATGATTCAAAGTATAAAGGTTAATCTGAGTGGAAAATGAAGGCTTTAACAGGATTGTAAAGCTTAAGGAGTCCTTTCAGTACTAAAGAGACTTTTGAAAGCGGCTGAGCCATAGAAGTTTCACGACTACCATAGAATAGGCCCCTCAGATCTAAAATATAATTCAAATGGCATAGCTGTCTGAATCCATCAGTAGAAATGGATATTGACTTCAATTTTCTTCCTTCTCCTCCTCCTCCCAAAATTAACTTTCAACACATGTCAGGTAGATAGAATCAATGCTATGTCCACATAAAAAATTATGTGTAGGATAGATTACCAAAAATCATAAATTTAATGTAGTAGTATAAAATTAATAGAATTCCAAAGCTTGTGTGAGTTTTAAACAGTAGCATTGCTATATCTCTTTTGCTTCTAGAAAAGTTGTTTAGTTTTGTTTTTTAAGTTGAAATACGTTCCCAGTGGGGGAATTTCAGTTATTTTACCTTCCATTAATAGAGAATTGGGAATGCCCATGGTTTTTTGAAGATATTACTCTTTATATCAACCTTTTTATTCAGCCTGCAAGCCCAAATGAGTGAGGCAAGACAGGGCTCATTTGCTAAAGCCAATCCAAAAGCTAGATTTTGATGGGAGCAGGAGGGAAGAAGTAAACAAAATGAACAAACAAACAAACATAATCCAACAACAAGCCTATAAAGCTTTCAAAAGCAAGTTTCGACAGTTGTGAATCTCTTGGTAAAATATAGGCCCAAGATATCTGATCCACAGATTTAACTAGCATGAAAGACTAACTACAAACAATTTGGAAAGTCTTCTTAGGTTAGAGATAGCCTAATAAGAAAACTCTGTGCACATTTATACACTGTTTAGTTTTCTCACAAAACCCATGGTTCCATGCAAAACATCAATATCATGGAGATAATGTCAGGGTCACTTATTCTGACTGTGCCAAACAGCCCTGGAATCCTCAAAAGATGGACATGTTGGATATAATAGCTGCCATTCAAGGCATAAATGAACAAAGTGACCTGTCTTATTTCCCTTCTCTCTTTTAGTTAGAATGATAAGAATAGTAATTGTAAGAAATCATATGTAGATTTTGTTGAATGCAACTTTTTACTGGGCAAGAAAGTTGATAAAAGAACATAAAAGCAACATTAACTATCTAATCCTAATGAAAAATAAAATATAATATTTCTTTATATTTAGGATTTTCCAGTACTATTTTTTTACTAATCCCATTTTCTGGTTCTTACTTGTAGCTCGTTAAAAGATAAAGGATAATAAATATCATAACAACATGCCAAAATTATCATGTGAATTAATAAACAAAGCCTATTGATCTGCAAAATTATCACAAATTTCAGAGAAACTTGTGTTCAATTAACATCTCTTGAACTTCAGTAGCCTTCAACTTGGAGTGGATTAGCTGTTATTATGACTTCCAAAACATTTTCATTTAAAGTAAAATATGCTATGAATCTTTAATGAGTGATCCTATTTGATCTTCTTTAAAACTCATGATAGAAGTAATTCCTAATGCAAGCATTGAATCACTTATGGATCTACAATACAAATTGTTTTGAAAGTATTGGGTAATATAGTATCTGATCTTCCTTTTCTAATATGTGTTTCCAGAGAACCAGCAAAGTGATAAGCCAGTTGTCACAATCTTGGATTGTTAGATATATATGCAGATGTAGTCAAAGAAATAGAGACCTGCATGATCTTTAGTAGGTGACTGCTTTTGTCTGTGAGCAAGGCATAAGCACATTGATATTTCTGTGTAATATTCTTTTAATTAGTTATTTTTGCACTCAGATTTTTAAGTGACTTCCCCAGTTGACTATAAGAAGAGATTTGAAATTTTGCATTTTTTCCTCTATAAATTAAATATGGGTGTGTATGAGCTGCTGCTCTTTACTATATCACAAGATCTTCACATTATTTATCACAAGACACATAAAAAATGATTATGGGACATCAAGAGGTGAAACACAAACTCCATGTTCCTTCATTTCAGATATCTACTACGGCTTTTTAGTCACTCCTTCAAATCAATAGGATAGTCAGGTAGCTATAGCTGCAAGTAGGAATAGTATTTGAAAAAGGTTATCTTCTATATGATAATCCCTACTGCTGAGGACAGTATTAAATTGCTTTACAATCTTGTGGTCTTTTTCAACTCCTTAGTGCTGTGAGGACCTGTATCAACCACCACGATAAAAACCAAACAAACATGAAGTATCTACGCCTTACATTCTGAAGAGATTACTGTAGTCTGTGCTTTGGACACAGATCTACATACAAGATTTAGACATAATTATTGTAGCTTCATTCTAGCAACTGAGACATATATTGTTGAAAAACTCCAAATACTTCAAATAAACACCAGAATTCTCTTAGCTATGTAGGTCACCACAACTCTATCTCTTCCTCTTAACTACCTATAGAGATATCATGCCTTCCGGTGGCCCATGGTACTCTGTTACCTTGCTTTCCACTGGAAAATAGAATAGTATATTGCAGAGAAATCTTGTGGCACTAGTGAATCTTTCCATGAAGGGGAATCCATTGATAAATTACACCTGTGAACTCACTTACCTGCTACTTAGGAATTTGCTATTTCCAACTCAAAACTTTTTCTTTTATTTACTTTGTAAGGACCTATTCATCCTTGGCTGTACTTACACAAACAAATGAATAATCTAACAAACAAAATATCCTGCCAACATGGTAAGCATAGTCCTTTCCAAGGGCAGAAAACAAACAAAACAAAGACGGTCTTGCTGTCACATAAGTATCTAGTAGGGACATTGACATACCTTGACATTTGACACTTTAGTAAAAAAAAAAGGTCAAATAAAAACCAGTCATCTAAATAATTTGCAAAATTATCTCCAAAACTTAATTTTAAGTCACATAAAATTAGTTATTCTTTTGAAATCCTCATTACTGTATTGTTTCATAGACATAATAATGTTGTGAGCAGATAACTGCCAGCAGCATTTAGAATGTCTATTTCTATTTCTGGCTGAAAGAAGAAACTGTAAAAGCAGATTCACTTTTTTTTAACTGTTAGTATTTGGTTTTGTCAAAAATATTCTTGTTTTTTAAATGTTTAGAGGTGAACTACAGACTAGCATCATTTCTATTCTCACCTTCTTTACTTCAAAAGTATGTTCAACTGTTGGTGACAGCACTGATTCTTACTTTCTTTGCAGATTGTTGTTAGTTATAAGCAAATGAAAATGTTCCTTCCACTTAACTTTCTAGTGGAACGATGACTGTTTTTCAAATAAATAAACATGCTCTGTTCAGCACCAGCTACCAGGATTAGCAGCAGCAAAGGTGGAACAGTTAATACCTAAATGGTTTTGAACATTTTATTTCATTTCTGAAGCTTTTAATGAAGGAGGAAAAGAAGGCTCAAAGTCTTGCTCAAATAAAAGAAAAACTAAGTGCCTTGTCACCACAGTGATACAATCTTCAGGCCTCGGAAATTCCCATAGTGGTGCCCAAATATATCATAGACTTTCCATTTGCTGTTCTTCCTAACTTGTGATACCCATCAAAAAAAATGTTTTCTAGTGAGAAAATTCATTTTTATTTATGTCTAAAATATACCTACAAATGAAATAATCCATGATCTGTTTATTTTAAGAATAGATTTATTGATACATAGATCACTTTATTTTTTTTTCCTTTTCCCTAAGAAATTGCGACCTGGCAAATAAGTTAGAGACTGAGTTATTGTTTCCACTTTTATCACAATTTTCAAACATGCCACTTAGTGTCTATGTCTCAGTTTCACAGTAAATTGGAGGAATTACATCAGCATACCCCACAGGCCTTCCCCATTAAACAAGTCCTAGTAAAAGAGGACTTGAAATGCAGAATATTAATGAAGCCAAACGGTAAAGGATTTTAACAAACATTTAGAAATTTCAGTTGATAAGACAGAGAGGAAAAAGGGATGAAACTCATTTATCAAAAACTCAGTTTTAAAGAAGCATGAATTCAGGGAGCACAAAAAATGTAGTGCACCAGAGTTATTCATACAAGCTTTAAGGAAATTCCTTACTAGCAGGAGTATAGCTATACTGGTGCAGGAAACCATGGAGCCTTTTTACTTGTGTTGAGCTGCACGGTTTGTGAGTTTAGGCATAGCACCATCTCCACAGCAACACTGCTTCTCCTGATCCCAAATGTTCATACTTCATACCAAACTTCATAGTTGATATCAGCAATTCCAATGCTGCTTTGGGTTGTGAGTACAGATGTAGTCTTAGAAACATACCGATTGTCTAAAGCTCTATCACACACAGAAAAGCGTCTAGTGAAACTTCTGACAATATCTGTCAGACAGCATTAGCTGTCATGACTACATCAATCCTCTTAAAAAAATCAGCTCATGGCTGTTTTAATAGGCAGAGATGAAATCCAAGTCATTATATAACTTTTTTTTTTGCAGAGGAGTCTGACTTTGTTCTAGATAGTAATGTGACCAAAGTGAAAAAAAAAAACCAAACTAGCTTTTAATGAGCTGTCTCAATAGTATTCATCAAAAAGCAAGCACAGGATTCATCAAAATCAGACATTTATTTGTGTGAGCTGTGGTGTTAAGTGGAGCACTTCATGCCTTAGTACAACGCTGATGAGAAATTGTGAAATAGCAGTGTATTTCTAATGCAAAATGTCTGCAGTGAGAGGACCCAGCTCAGGTGAAAGGTGCAATTTGGAACACTATTTTACATTTCATCTATATAATGTTCTTCCATAGTGTCTGTCTCTCACATTGTGATTCACTCTTTTGTAATTAAGCAGCTTTTCCTATTGCTGTGCCAAATATGACTTGTGAGATGAAGAATATTTAGGTGTCATATTAGTCACTTGTCAAGTAAATACACAATGCTCTTCTATCATGAGTCATTTATAGTTTGAAATTCAATGATTCTAAAATATACCCTCCTTATTTCTAACAACAATCATTAAAGATGTGCTTTCTCCACATATTAATTTTAATATAGAGAACTTCCTGCTAGTTCTTCAACACATTTTGAAGAAGATGCACAAAAAGAATTCAGGGACTTAATGAAAATTTTATTGAAACTATTGATGACCAAGTATTTTGCTATTAAAGTTTTTCTATGCACCTGACCTTCTCATACTAGGTAGTTCATTGCTGTATATCTCAACTTTGTGACACCTGGACAATCTCAGATCTCTTATACCATATCAGGAGGCAATGTTAGTATTGTCTTTATGGTTGAAGCATTCACCTCTTTCTCAGTTTCCAACTGACAAGTTTCCAGCAGAGTTGCCCGAGAATATTTCTTGATGAACAGGTTACAGTCACTTCTTAAAATGAAATCTGAATGATATCATGATTCTCACAGCCCATCCAGTGGAAATGTTACTAACTTTATGAGTACAACCACAGAGTAGAGAATAGATGCAATTTTTGTAACCTGTTTATTAGATGATGCTTATGTTTGAGTCCTTCCTCTGTGCTTCTACAGTTATCTTCCAGCAGTATTCATCTCTGTTGTTGTAAATATTCTATTCGCTTCTTCATACTTATTTGAAAGAATATTAAATTATTTTAGACCAAGTGTAAGTAGGATTATTGCACATTTTTCATTTTCACCATATATTAGAAGATATCCTGCAGAAAAAGGCATGATCACGATAGGTGAGAAGTATGTAAACTTCTTCAGGCAGAAAAGGAGCTGAATCCAGGGTTCGCACAATCTGCAGGAAAAGTTTAACAACTGACCTGCTGGATAAAAAGACAAAGCTTATCTTTAAAAAATTAACTTGGTCTCCTAATATCACAAGAGGACTGAGGAAAAAAAAATCCTATTGGCAAGTGCTTAGGCTTTAGAGGAGGGAAAATTCCATTTGTGGACACTTACTCCTGAAAATTTCTTTCTCATTATCTAAAAAGACAGAAGAGTTACTTAGTGTTCCAGTTTTTTACCATCCTTCTCTGCACTATCTAACTCTTACCATAAGTTTTGTAAAGATACTAGTTAGAGTTGCTTATTTAGATATTGTAACTAGGTGCTATAGAGCTAGATACTTCCTTGTAAACATGCAAAAATATACCAGACTTGATTTCAGTCACTCCAAATGATTATTTCTCATCAATATTTACAATCAATAAAAGTAGAGCAAGTATGAAGCCCTAAACTTACCTAAAAATAACTATTAACATAGAAGGGTTATTACCAATATTTTGGATTCACTCAATAGTGACATATTATCCTTCCCATAAAGTCTGATAATTGTGTTTCAATCAGTATGCTGCTTCCACAAGGTGAAAAGGACATTATGGTCTTCAGTGAGAGTGTCTTGTTGACTGTTCTGTACCATCACCTAAAGTCTGCAAGATTTATAGGACATGCAGCTGTATAATGTTGGGCTCTGATCTTGTCTGCTTTTACAAGACAAACAGGATGCAAGTTGGTCAATAACTGAATTACAGACTCCAAGGAAAGAGGGGGGGAAAAAAAAGGGCTACTGCTCATCATCCTCTGGATATTAAGTTTCCCTGTGAGTCAGTACTCAATCAGCATTGAAGCAGTTTTTCAGGACAGATAACATTAAGCATATTGCTCAAAACTGAGGGAGGATGAAATAACTGTATCTTAGATTTCGACTTTCATCTTCATAGCTACATAAATAAAATAGTCAATTTTTTAATGCCTTATGAAGCTCCCATAGGGAATCTTCTGTAAAGATTAATTACAGTGACCACACTCTCTGTTACGGTTTTGAAAATAGTCCCTTTATTTTAGATACCTGCTTAAAGAAGAAAGGAACAATCTTTATACTCCTACTTATAAATTTCTCATTCTCAAAGCCTTATTAGGTAGAGTTTCCAAGACAATTTAAGTCTTTCTAACTGCAGGATGGTGATGAAAATCTTTCTGTCTTCCCTCACCCCAGTCACCTTCTCGCACATCCCTCTTCCCCTTGTGAGTGTTCTAGAAATTGAGCTGAGCTGAGTCAGATAATGGTTAACTAGAGCTGTCAAATGAAAAACAACAGATGGGTATGTCCTGGATGAGGTGGAAATAATAGCATAGCTTCCCTCAGTTACACAGACTTTTTTTTGCTGTAGCACAGACTAATAGCCTAAGCCAATTTTGGAACTGCATGTTAAGTCTCTTGGGTGTTATGGAAAATAAATATTTTACTGTATGTAATCATGAAGAATCAAAGTTTTTTCATTCTTTCTTAATCTAGTATATGATCATTTTTGTTTATATTAATCAGAATTATTTTATATTGTTAATTTATGTGATTGGTTCATCAATCCAAAATCTTAGCTTTACTATATTAACGTTGATAGAATGTGTCATTATATAATCTCTGTATAAACTAGATTTTCAGAAAAAAAGCAGTTTAGTCTGGATGCCTAAGGGAAATTTAGGAACAGATATACTTAGGAGGACAATTATAAGATGGTCAGAACTCTGTTTATTTACAAAGAATACTAATTTTCTGTACCTCTGAAAAAGGCAAAAGTCAAACAACAGAAAAGCACTTCTCTACTGTCAGCTCTAAGCTCACTCAGTTTTCACTCAGAGCTTTCTACTTTAGACAGCATTCTCAGCCAAACTTTTAACACTCCTGCATTTGCTAATTCTCCTGTGCTTTTTTCCTCTGTGGATACCTGTCCGTATCCATGTATAATCATTTTGAAATCTAATAATATTCCTCAGCTTTAGGTCAAAGAAAGTATTGCTTTAGCCTTCTGATTTTATAAATGAACCTGGCTGTATTTCAGATTTCTTCCTCAAGTGAAATATTTTTCGTAGCAATCTGTATAATACATGATAATATTCCCTCTATCCATCTCTTCTCTGCACCTTAAAAAATGAATGCCATCCACAAATCAAGAATAATTTAAGAAAGAAAAAAACCCCAACCAAACAACACACTATTTGGACTAAATCGAGGCCAGTACAGAGGTTAGAATTATAAGCAAGAAGTAGTGTTCTTTTGATTGATTGTTAGTCTACTCAGGAAATTTTTAAAAACACATTTGTATCCATCAAAATTGCCCAGCTCTTTATTTTTATTGCTTTCTTAAATTATTATATGATATTAATATAATATGATTAATATTATAAAAATGTTGTAACTTCTGGTTTTAGTTTCCAAAAGTCTTTGACTGGAGGGGGAGGGAAGAGACAGTACATGACATCCTGATAACTTTAATTCACATCTATCATAATTAATCTAGACTATAGTCATACATAAAAGTATGAATTCAGCAGGAATTTCAGCATTAGATAGATATATTTTATCACTGCTAACAAGGCCGTGTACCCTTGCAAAATACCTGCAGTTCCAAATTTATCTGTTCAAGTTCATAAAATGGTAAAAACTTAGAGCCCAGACAGGAATTTAACTGGAGAAGAATTTTGTACCTTTTGCTAGCCAATCTATACATGACAAAATATTTCCTGGGAGAGTTTTGTTCTATTTCTCTAAGAGTTAATCTGCAAAATTAAAAACAAAAAAGTTCCTTGGAAACTATAGAAAATGCTCTTTTTCTTGGAAAATCTGACACATTCAAGTCAATTGCAATCAAGTGATATATAGATGACATATTATAGTCATCTTCAAAAACACTGTATCTGCTTTCTGATTGATCCGCTGATTTATGTGAACATACCTAAGGAAGTTCCATGCATAATTTTGGGGATGGCTCTCCACGGTGAAAGCTAAAAGCAAATAGCAACAAAAATAAAGCCCGTGCAATCAAACAGGTGTGTATAGGACCTCCGAGAGGAATTACAAACAAAAAAATTATTGGGAAGGAGAGGTTATAAAGTCAATGAGATAACAGATCTACCTCAATGTTATATCAACATTCTTAACCAATCTCTGTGACTTGGGGTACAATCTTCCAGAGGATAATAAAACCAATAAATCAGCAATAACTGAGTACTTGATTTTATTAAGTTTAATGGATGGTTTGCAATCATATAGTAAAATTTTATATGACAGAAAACTGTTATAAAAAAATTAAACCTTTTTGTCCAAGTTAAATTAATCCAAATGTTCAAATTATTATCTAAATTGTATCAATAGGCCTTAATGAAACACTTTTTCTCTCATCTCAGAAATTCTCCAAATTCACTACAAAATGTACTACTTCTTTTTTCTGTGGAAAATTTTGGTAGTCACCTGTTATAATTTACTGATCTGATTACACAAAGGTTAACAAAGAATAGACTGTCATCTCTTAGATGTTTGGGCTTTTTTGTGAGTTATATCTCAGTCTTTTATTTTGTTTTGTTTCTTCCATTTTATTGACAGAAATCTCTTTCTGCAGACATTTCCTTGGCCTCTGCCATATTGATCTTTGCCGTTGAGGGAGAATGAGTCTTCTGATTGCACTCTACTTGAAAGACTGTTAAGGCAAGCCTAGAGATGCTAAGCAGGTCACTGGACAGTCCTTCATAAATATTCAGAAGAAACAAACATTGTGAAAGACACTAATGCTGATAGAATTCACAGATATGCTAAGTAAGAATAAAGTATTTCCTGCAGAGAGCTCCTGTAGGGATTATACGGCCTTCTGCTTTAATGAAGTTATACTTCTGACTAATGGCAAATGATGTTAACATTTCCCTTACAAAACCAAGAACAATTTTTTATTTTTTAAAAAATGATAGGGTAAAGAGAAAAGAATTCTAAGTTGAATTACAAGCATTTATAAGCATTATTAGGAAGAGGGTGTGTTCCTTACAAAGTTGATTTCTATCCAAAGTTTATAAACAAATCTTTGTTTATGAGACATTAGATTAGCAATACAAGGGAGTAAATGTTTATTACTTTCACTGCTACCTGAATGATAGCAAAAGCATATGTAAAATTAGAAATAAGCTTCCCCCTGTAGAATAATTTCATAGAGATCAGTAGAAACATTCCAACTTTTCTATTGAATTTTTTGATGAGTAGAATAATTAATACTGAGGATTTTATTCTCTATTAAATGTTGCAGATTAGTTTAAAAAAAAAAAAGTCAAAAGGAAGAATGTTTTCCTGTTTTCCTGTTTTTTCCTGTCTAAACGTCTGTATCCTAATTGTAAAAGTGTGTTATTTTGCTTCTAGTCACCGTACCGCTCTGCTAATATACTTTTCATTTTCTGTCAGGGGAGCCTTTCCAGCCTTTATCCACAGTTCCAAACTGAAGAAATTGTCCTTAGTCTTTACTCAAACAGTGTGTCACTCATTGGGTTGAACAAATAAATATATACAAATATATTTGAAGGAATTAGCTAGCGCCCTGATCTTGTACCATACTTGACTTGAATATTTTCAATGGTTTCAACGAGGCTACTTAACAACCATCAAGTAGTAGTGCAACCAAGGATCATAGAAACTCATTGTCTTAAAAAGGCCCTCAGTCTTTCTGCTAAAAATACTTTCCTATTTAAAATTTCCATCCTTTTAACTGTGCCTAAGTAACAGTGGAAACTAATTGTCTTTATTTCATTAGACAGCTTTTTTACATAGGCTGTTATGAAAATTCATATACTGAAAGTTATAACAACTTAGTAAGAATTTTCCTAGGAGAGAAAAAAAAAAAAATGAGTATTTACGGGTGTGCACACAGGCACAAGAACTAACCGGTCTAATAGCAATGAATCAGACAAAGACAAGAGGGTGTTAGATTCTGTCAACCACCAGAAAGTGTCTACTCAAGTGTGCAAATGTGCTATATGGTTTAGCAGGACACGTTGTAGGAGCTATAGATTTCAGGAATTAACTCTTGCTAGCATCTGTATTTTCCTCTCTAAAGAATACTTTTTAAAGCCAGCTTGGTTCAAAGGACAGTTAAATTTTGGCCCAGGTGACATAAACAAAAGTTTTACAGTAGAGGAAAATCTTTCTTTTCTGTTGCTGTGGTTAATCAGTTACATTGAGGACTAGTAAGAAAAGCTCCTTTCCTCTATTGTGTTGTAAGATTTATGCTTATTATTGCAAATATCATTTTTAAAAAGACACCAAAACTGCCCCCAAAAAAGATTGACAAGAAACATTTGAGGGTGAGCTAAATTATAGATGTTGAGAGAGAGTGGGAGAGGAAAAGAATTCATGATTCGATTTTATTAGCCCACCACAAGAGGATGGAAGAGCTCTGAGAATTGCTTTTCAATAACTGGAAGGGCAAATACAAAGCAAATTTACTGATGCTTTCAGTTTTCGGCAAGGAACTAGACTTGCCTGTGACTTTTAATTCTATCCAAATCTGCAAGCCTTAAAACTTTCAATATCAACAACAAAATGTAGGTAGGAATCTTCTCAGTTACTTTAGACATTTAAGCAAGCAACTTGTGTAAATCCAAGCTTGTCATGTAGATTCAGCATAGAAAAAGAAGAGGAAAAAAAAACAAATTCACAGACAAGGTCATCGGGCACTGGCAGAGGCTGCCCAAGAAGGTGGTTGAGTCACCATCCCTGGAGGTACTTAACAGACAGGTAGACAAAGCCCTCAGGGACATGGTTTAGCGGCAGATAGGAATGGTTGGACTCGATGGTCTAAGAGGTGTTTTCCAACCTAGTGATTTTATCATTCTATGATTTTTGGTACAAAACAGATTAAATGTCCTCCAGAAGGACCTGTTGCTTTCTGTTTACTTTATGGGAAACTTCAATTTTAAATGTCTAATTTAGGTAAGGTAAATCAAACTATCATATATCTTAATGATTGTCATGGCAAAGATTTAGGTTAATTTATTACTTTTTGATAAATAAGAATATATATCTCACTTATCTATTTAGGCGATTTCATTGTCCAGTAAATATTTATTCAGCCTTCTAAATTTATTTTCTTTCTTTTTTTTAATATGCAGGAAATATTCATTCACTTACAAATTACAGCTACTAAATTAGAATGGAAATAAAACTAAATTAAATTTGTAAAATGCTATTTTTAGATGATTTTATTACTTAAGTAAAACTGTTAACTGTGCTCCAGAAATAACAATAAAAAAAATTTGATTATTTTTGCCTTGAAAACTAGTTGATTTATTAGGTAAAACAAAGTATTATCTATGCTTCAAGAGCTGATTGATTTTCTTCATGTAGTACGTCTCTCATCCTACACAACTTGCTCTTTCTTTTTCCCCTCACAGAAGAGAAGAGAAAAAACACTCCTGCCTCTTTAATTTCCTATCAGTTTCTCAAGAAACTTGAGAAGAAGAAAATATTTTCTTCACTTGAGGAAAGGAATTAGTCTTAAAATTTAGCTAAATACACCTACACACTTTTTCTAAGTACTTAGTATCTTCCATCATCTTAACAGACTAGCAGCAGTACTTTTTTTTTCTTAATTTAAATTACTTTGACAGCTTGTTGTTCAGTTAGGAAAAAATAATTGCTGTCATAATTTCTGATTTAATTTTAAATGGATTTATGTTAGTTTTTTTTTAATAATGTACATAAAAATCATTATAGGTATATTTAAGCCCACCTTGGTGTGGGAGGCTGGACCAACCAATCTCTGAAGCCTTTTTCAATCACACGTTACAGTGAACTGGTTGTTAAATACAATGCAAATTATTTTATTAAAGTTATGTGTATACCTATGTACAAATATATTTGGTATATAACAAATTACTTATTAATATTACATATGAAATAATAAATAAGTCAATATTCTTCATCTATTGATTGGTCATCCTGTGCCCAAAGTTAAGCTGGCAAGAAACAAGGGAATAAAAATGAGTAAATCATTTAAAATAAATCCAGATTGTGATTGTCATTACAATCGCATGTGCGCAGGTTAGCTTGTTAATATTTGTCTTCAAAGTCACTGATATTTATTGATATACCTCGGCACTGCTTACCATTTGCTTATGTGCAAACAATATTTCCTGATTTTCATCTTGATTTTTCTTTGGTATTTTTAATTATAAATGCCTATATACAGAGCTTGCAAAAGGAAAATACCTTTGACATGAGCAGTGAGACCTGATAATTGGGCAGTGGATGTCCTGTGGCCTCCTGACATCCATGCAAGCATCATTACCCAGCTATGTTTCTCTGTAGCTGTCATATCACTACTGTTACACAGTCCCAAACTGTATATTTGCATTGATTTTTCTCTTACCATAATCTATTCAGAAGTAAAACTTCAGAGGAATAAGGTACCTTCATTCTAAAATGAAGGTTGCCAATGGATCAATGGTCAAATGGACTTGTCAGACCAGAAGGACGGGATGTCATCCAGAGGGACCTGGACAAGCTGGAGAAGTGGGCCCATGTGAACCTCATGAGGTTCAAAAAGGCCAAGTGCAATATCCTACACCTTGATCAAGGCAGCCTCCTTTATCAGTACGTGCTGGGGGATGAAGGGATTGAGAGTAGCCCTGCACAGAAGGACCTGGGGGTACTGGTGGATGAAAGGTTGGATATGACCCGACAATGCATGCTCATAGGCCAGATGGTCAACTGTATCGTGGGCTGCATTAAAAGAAGTGTAGCCAACAGGCTGAGGGAGGTGATTCTGCCCTTCTACTCTTCTCTGATAATCACGCCTTTACGATACTGACTTGGTCCAAGTCAGTAGATACTAGAGCAATCTGAAATATCTCCAGCGACTTCTAACATTTATAGGAAATAATGAAGTTTGAAGATGTCTAAAAACATGGACACCTGCTTGTAATTAAGGAATGCAAAAAAAAAAAATACAAGGAAAATACTTTTTTCCAGCACATTGAGAAATGGTTCTGCCTTCACTAAGGCTGAATATGGTCCTGACCTATTTCTTTTAAAATACCATAAGCACATCCATACTGCTAAAGTAACAGGAAAAAAAATGTGTTCCCTTGGATGCAGAGTGCATGTAAAAGCTTTTACGTGTTTAAAATGCTTTCTTTTAGATTATGTTTAATAAATGTAGAAAATGGGAAAGGCAGAATTCCCTTCTTCCCCACTCCCCTTCACACTCAAGATAATAAAAAGGTTTCCTATAGAAATGAGCTACAATATCTTCCAAGAGCACTAGGACTTTGTAGAAAAATGCGGAGTCATAACACACAATAGTTCCCATTCAACACTGGATGCAATAATTATTTTAATGAGAAAGACAATGGCTCTTCAGGACACTGGAGCTAGTCCCTTACTATATTAGAGAAATGTTTTGTGAGTTTATAATGGACCATAGGCAGCCCCCCAGACAGTGAAGGAAAGAGCTTACACTTAGTGACCCAACAGTTACGGTATCTGGTGTGTAGAACTCAATGGGAACTGAAAATTGTCCCATGTGCCTAGTAAACAACTCTAAATCACAGCATTCCGGCAGAATATTAGTTCTTTAAATTAGAGTCATGTCCTAACATTGCTACAGAAACTGCACAGCACTGAAAGGAATAATTCAGGTATAGTCCAATGAACGCATACAGAAATTTTGCCTAAACAAAGTCTCATTGCACTCACACATTTAGTGAATGTTCTTAAAAATCTGTGTGTTGCACCTTAAGTAGTCATCTGTGACCATGAAAAGAAGACAGCAATACCACTAGCTCCACGTGATACC
Source organism: Cuculus canorus (assembly GCF_017976375.1). Lineage (NCBI taxonomy): Eukaryota > Metazoa > Chordata > Aves > Cuculiformes > Cuculidae > Cuculus > Cuculus canorus. Next base: position 41,335,437 of record NC_071401.1, read on the forward strand.
ATTTTATTTATTTTGCAAAAGACTAAATGTCTACTGTAGGAAAAAGCAGTGGCGATTCAGGACAAACTCTAGCATTCTCAAAGTTTTTTTGTTTATTTTTCCTTTTCCTTTTGTTCACCAGTAAGGTGCAAAGAAGAATCTTGCTATTTTTTGTTACAACAAAGCATATCATGCTGGATCCAACAACACAAAACAATCAAGACTGCTGCTGCTCTGTGATGACAAGGTATTCCCAGCAGGCACATGCACACATACACAAATACTTATGAACTGTTGTTGGCACCATGGACACACAAACCCTCCAACCTGTGGTCTGACTGCAGTTGCTGTGCTCACATGCCCATGCACTCACATGCACGCAGAACAGAGGGCATGAAAGAGAAAGGAATTTAATAAAATGACAAAATGGATTAATGCTCTATTATCCCAGACTTTTTCCCCTCAAATGATCTCACCTAAGCCCCTCCTTTTCTTACCTTTGGTTTCTCCCTCAAGCATCCTGTAATACATCCTGCATAACCTCAGACTGTTCTTCCCTTGCATTGCACTATGTGTCCCAACCTTAGGCTAAAATTAGTCTGAAAAGTGATCTGGAGAGCTGTTCTGGATGATTCATCTTGATAGGTTTTATGCCTGGACCATGGGACTGATGGTTCTGCTATGACAGCCCTGAGAGGGACCCAAATAAGGTATTCATTTCTTGGATGCCTGTGATTTGGGTCCTGCCTGCCCTGTGCTTTCAAGGTTTGCAGAAATGGGCCTTTGATGGTCTAATGGTCCCTGTATTGGGCTTGGAATCAACTCAGCGGTGTATTAATTGGGTTTCCCATACTGCTGTTATTTCTTGGAGCTCTTCTGTGGAGTAGATAGTCATTATCACATATCCTGAAACTTTTGAACCACAAGACCCAGGGAATCATTGTGTATCTGAGTATAGTTCAACCAATATAATGCACCTGAATTTCCAAAACTTTTTGAAAGGGCTCCTCACCAAAGACTCTTGCAGAAACTAAACCAGCAGGGTAGTAATCATGTCTTGGATTATTAAAAGGTAGAAATAGATGGTTGATTTTCACAAAGGTCACCAATGGAGAAGTATGTAAATATTGAGGTGATAAATGTACAAAACAATATTTTCCAGAACCATCTCTGGTAAAACACAAACAAAAAGTGAATGGGCTGTAAAATAGCAGGTGATACTCCACTTTGGTAAGTGCAATGAAATCCTGACTGTGCAAACAAAGTGGTGGACTCAGATTTCCTGTGCTCAGGAAAGAGATTTTGGCATTCCCAATGAACAGATACCAGTTGCTCCATTTTCTTGATGGTGAGGCAAACAGAATGTTAGTAACTATGAGAAAATAAAGAATGCAGATAAAAATAAGATGCCATTATGCTACTGTATAAATGCACGGTACATATTCCCATTAAGTAATGCACAATTCTGTTATCCTGCTTTGAGAAGGATACAGCGATACACAGAATGGGATGCATCTATGTAGCCAAATAAGTTAGATCTCCTTTTTCACTACAGCATACAGAACCCCTTATCTTCTACATTGAATGTATGTTCTTTATTACTGAGCTCTCCCTTTTGTAGTGAATCAACTATTTCCTTCCAAACCTGAATGAGTCTCTGAGAGCACTTCAGGAAACACTATAAACATTAAGTCGAAAACCGCACAGGGCTTGTCTGCCAGAATCTGAAAGGGTCCTTCAGTGCTCTCTGACTAGAACTTGTACCTTCAAATACTTCTCATGCTTCCCAGGCATGTCTTAGACTTGTAAAGATATGGTATAAAACCAACTTTCTGATCAGTTACCCTTCTGTTCTGACATAGCAGAGGAACAGGGAGATGGTTTCAATGATGTTTATGATCCCTTTCAACTTGAGATATTCTATAATTCTATGATTCCACAGCACAGTTAATGAGTGAGTTAATGAGTGTGTGGCTAAGTGTGAACTACCAGATAAATTGGAAGGAAAAAGGATACCTAATTCACAAAGAGACTGGACAAAATCATAGGGATTAGACCATTCATGATTCTGCATTGCTGCTATCTTCAGTTCAGGGAAGCCCTAACTGGTGACTTCCAAAATCCTTAAAATTAAGGATTAAGGAAAAGTCACTGAATAGATAGGCTCTTTCCCACACTTTTTCCCTAAGTGCCCACTTTCTGAACCATGATCTTGCTTGCATCAACATCAGCTTTGATGTATTACATCGGTTATATTTTCTACCTTTAATTCAGAGGGACTTAAAGGCAATATTGGAAAAATAAGGGACTTCAGTGATTTTTTTTGGAATAAAAAAAAATTTTGGTATAGAATCTATGTGGAGGAGAGAGAAAATCCAGCTGGACTGTTTTCATAGAGCCTGAGAGGGAAGGGAGGAGTGAACATTATGCCTTTTCCTTTTGTAACTTCTATGATTCTTTCAACCTTTGTCCAGTCACAATGTGACACTCCCACAAGTGTACTTTCAAGTACTGAAAGGATACATATTCAAAAGAATCATTTTGTGACAACAATGAAAAACTATTCAAAAAACATTTTACTATGATATATGCAGAAAAGAGAAGCCATTGAAAAAGCACTTATACAACTAAATCTTTGTAACTCCTACCTTCCCAGTCCATCTTCAGATTTCTAGCACCTAAGAAGAAATCATTGTACTGTTAGAAAAGAATGATGTAGTATAGAGACACCATAAAAGGACTCGTTACATGCTTATTTAAAAAAAATAGCATTGTCTTTTATGCCTACAGTGTAGGAGACACTGTGAATAATATGCAATTATTCGCATGTGAAGAGTTGTCCATTTACGCACTTCGATTAGTGAATTTGAAAAGTCCAGTGGTTTTCATGCTGGAGTGTGTGTTACAAAACAACGGGCCAGGGTTAGTTACTTGAATGGGAAACTGAAAGCAGAATCAGGGGATGAAATTGAAATGTATCTCTGTTGTATTCCTTAGAACTGTGATGTGAGGAATAAATACCAGCTTTTACAGAATTCACACACATTCTAAAGGCTCGCAAAAAGGAAGCAAACAAGAAAACATAGAAAGTAATGGCCACACTATCCCTTACCTGAGAAACTTAAAAGGATCTTGGGTTTTAAGTAAGTAATTGCACACAAACTTGGAAATTGATATCCCTTAAAAATACCTAGTATTAGGTTTTGTGTTAAAGATTTTGTTCATTCTAGCTTAGACACTGCTATGTCTATATTTTGTTCTTATTAGTAATATGCACACACCATATGTAATTTATACTTATTAATATATATTAAGGATATAAAAAATATTTTAAAAAATCTAAAAGGACTTAAACATTTGAAAGTTTATAGGCCAAGTCCTGAAATGCAAATGAAACCACTTCAGGCACAGAAGGTAATAGTGCCTGGAGAAGAGAAGGCCCCAAGGAGATCTTATAGTGACCTTCCAGTACCTGAAAGGGGCCTACAAGAAAGATGGGGAGGGACTATTAATAAGGGCTTGTAGTGATAGGATAATGGGAGAACAGGTATAAACTGGAGAGGGGCAGATTTAAGCTTCATACAGGGAAGAATTTCTTCACCATGAGAGTGGTGAGGCACTGGAACAGGTTGCCCAGGGAAGTTGTGGATGCCCCATCCCTGGAAGTGTTCATGGTCAAGTTGGATGGGGCCTTGGGCAGCCTGATCTAGTGGGACATGTCCCTGCACATGGCAGGGGGGTTGGAACTAGATGATCTTATAGTTCCTTCCAACCCAAACTATTCTATCACTCTATGATTCTATGAATCTATGATTTTATGATTCTATGAATAATTGGACAGCATGCAACCTATTATTAGCTAAGGAGCTGTGAGAAGTATCCAAGGGCTATCTTCTACTTCTACAAAAAGCAACAAAGAAGCTTTAATCACACTGCAGATTTAACAGGAATTAGAGTTTGAGAGAGCTCACTTGAAAAACTAAAAGCCCTCTTTTCATCATGTCAAGTACCTAAAGAAATAATTAATAGTTTTTTTTTTAAAATTACTTGGAAGGGTAGTTGTTTAAAGGAGACCTGTATAAACAGAATTTCAGAATTTATATCCTGACCTACCCTGGAGTATCCCAGTAAGGCCTTCTTGCATCTCTCACATGCAAGACCATTTGAACTCAAGTTTTACTTTTTACTTAAATGAATAAAAGGATGAAGTGACACAAGGATGAAAGGATGGCCTGATATATGGACCATTGATTCTTCATGTCTATTCCAAATAAACTTCTTTCATTAGAGAAAATGAACTCTTCAGCACATAAGTGAGTAAAGATAAGTCAGGTTTAACATAGCTGCAGACAACCGTTAAAATGAATGTAACTGCAGTTCGAGTTTTTTATAATACATGTAACAAATTAACCATTTTTCTCTCTTCACTTTTAGATTAAAAGAATGTCCCCTTTCTACTCAGGGATTGCTGCTGGTTTATTTTTGCCTGTGTTTAGTACAGTGTAAAGACATACACACTTGTATGCTTTCTCACAGATGCTTGCCTTTGTTCTTGCTTGTTTTGTTGTTCAATTAGTATCAAACAAAGGTCAATCTGACAAAGTATGTGGTTGGTGCTTGTGTATGGGAAAACATAATGGAAAACTTGTCGTAACAGCAGTCCCATGTGCCAAAGAAAATGTTAAAAAGCCTCTCCTTAGTGACAAAGTGAGCTTCATTTGTACTGCATAAGTACTGTACTACAAAAGCAGTCTTAGACTTCCATGGGACTACTATGAATATGTTTATAATATGATTAGGCAGGCAAAGCGCTCCTAAAGTGCTGCATCACTAGTCTTGTGACTGTTATACTGCTGTAGTGGGACCTCTTAGACTTCTAGTGGGCTGAAATAGCACTACTTATAAGTGTACTTATATCTTACCTAAAATGAAGAGAATCTTGCTGGCTGATGGCATGAGGCTTCAAGAATTATATTAGTGTTATAAATAGTGACAGATATTTACTCACTTTACTTCTGTGATTCACATGGCAGCATTACTTCACAAGTTTTGAATCCCATGGAATAGAGTTCAAAATAAATCCCCATTCACCAAAAAAAATAGAAAACACTTACTGATCAAACAGATTAATTTAATGCACATTTGTGATTCACTAATATGGTATTCTCCTGGGGGGCTGTGGAAGTATTGCTGTGGGACTACCAGCCATGGTGCTACACCACAACTGTTAGAATTTCTGGAGACTTCTGGATTTGCATTTTCTTTGTAGTTTCATTAACATAATTAGAAAACAGACTTAATTAGTGTTTTAGCACTATTCATTTTGTTTTATTTTTTTTAATTCCTAAAGAGATGGTTTTTCACTGGGGTAAGATACTGAGCTGACAACCCTGAAAAATAAACCTCTCTTTGCAGCTACACGATAAATACATATAAAGCCAGTAAACCAACTTGGCTTAGCATTTAGGGGGGGTGGGGCTGGCTTTGTTTCTATTTTTATTTTTTCTGTTTGTTGATCTGCTAGCATAGATCTTGTTCTACGTTCCTAAATGTGTGAATATCTGTGTTTCATTCTACACTGACTGCTAAACAAGAACTTTCAAAAAAACTACACCTTTTAATCTCCCTTAAATCAGGCACACGAAACCATTACTGCTCTAAAAGAACAGGCTATTATCCTAAGAGTGGGATGACAATAGGTATTTTTATGCTTTTACTCGCCATGACATCCTATGTTTAGTGTTTTCCAGTGTCTTCGGTTCATGAAGGCTTGTAGGCCATACAAGTATATCGTTCTAATGGAATACTGCTATGAAATAGTCCTGAAAATGCTGTTTATCTCCATGAAAACATTTATCCTTATTTCTATTTCTGTTTTTATTTTGAGGCTTCATTTTTTTTCTCTTCTGACCAAACTGATCTTTACAGAACATTTTGTCCTTTTTTGTCACAGAAGCTTTGCCTTTACAGACAAAAATGTCAGTTAGTGTCACACATGTTGACTTTACTGTTCCACCAGAACTATGACTGAGATCATCAATTCATTTTATGCAGGACTTCAAACAATTAACAGATAGTAAAAAATCTGAGTTAGTTATTACTTGGTGAGACATGAATTAGCGACCTGAAGATGAAAGACTCCATAACCTTCTACACTTTTCCTTTGTCATTTCATTCTTGTATTTAAACTCATTTATTTACTATAGCAGATGACCAACTTTTCAAATGAAAATCAAATGTAAAACTTACAGTAAAGTGAAAGAAAAGGTAGTCTACTTATAAAGATGCTTCATTATTTTATCGTCCAGTAATTGATATTGCCTCTTAAACATCAGTTGCAAAGAATGTTGAGAACTTGGCCATAAAATAGTAAAAACAAAAGCAATAAGACATTTGCAGATGGTAGCAGGAGGTAACTGACACTATCCAAGTACTTTCAGTGTGGTCCCCTTAACCTTATTTGGACAGCTATCTTCAGTTCAGGGAAGCCATATGACTAAAATGTGGGTCCCGAATGAATCTGTTGTTTAGCATAGACGCCTAAAATCCTCACACAGTGAGACTATGTGTCTTTCGAAGCCTTCAAGAAGATTGTGTTAGGCTAACTCAGATACCAAAAATATCAGTACAATGCTTGAAATGAAAGATATTACCTCAGAAAAAGTTTTAGTTTCTTATGTAAGACCTTTAATTTTTCCATTTTGACTTTGTGTAGATCTGGTTAGTGAGGTCTAACCCAGGTCCTGCTTGTAGAAACAAATTGTAGGTTAATTTTAAAACATAACCACAACCAAAATATTACACAATCCATAGTAACTCATAGTCTTTTAGGATATTCCTTCTCTGCTCCAGCTGATTAGTCTGCCCATTTATTAGACTGCAGCATTTACTTATGTCAGTTGCTGTTACAGATGAATTTTAGATTTTTTCTACTGCTTTAAAGATTAGGGAGTACCACATTTGCTGAAACAGAAATGAAATTAATTAGGGCATAGGGGATAGCTCAAATTTCTAAATTTTTCCTTGCATCTGTTAGAGCCTGATGTAATAGACTGAAGAGGTGGATGCCCACATGAATAGTACTATTACTTAGGCTGTAAAAAGGTGTGTTGGATTTGATGCTGAAGACTGCGTGCCAGATTTTCAGGAGGACTAAACTGCTATAGCTGCCCGGAAATGAATCTCAGTGGCCATGAGGAATGTAAAAGCAATAGGGGACTGTGGGAAGGAAGTTGGCTGAGCAATGATAATCCAGGATATCTCTTGTGAATGTTAAAAGGCAGCTTGTAAATCAAAAGTTTTTAAAGCTGTTGTTTGAAATGCTGTCACTGGACAGGGCCTTTCTAAGCAAATGAGCAATCTCAACAGTACTAATGATACAAATTTATCACTGAGGTTCCATTTGTATGTTTTTTAGTTTCCAATCTGTTACAGGAAGACAGTGGTGGCTGGTTGAATGTTTTGGGTTTTTAATGAGCATTTTAAGTACATAATTTTACTTCATTTGTGCCAGAAAACTGCCCAAACACCTTCATTAGAAATAAAGCAAATCTGTTCGATACTATCTGAACAGCAGGCAGTATATGCTTTATTGAACAGAAAAGCTTTAACAAACCTTATCCTGTACACATGTTTATACTATCAAAGTCTGTTTATTTACTCACAAGTTTAGGGAAAATATAGGTGCTGCTACATAATAAACAGTGTTTTGTTACCCTTCATTTTTATCCAGGTGGTTGATTATGTAGTATGGGATATTTTTGCAGGTGGTATAGAAAATCATATATACCAGCTGCTGCACCCACTGAGCAACACTTTGCTAAATGACACAGTACCGATCACATATAACAGGATCTAATGACTCTAGAGTGGTATCTTTACTAGTTGTATCTTTTCCTTATTGAGAAAGAGCCTTCAAAAAGACTTGTATCTGCCTCTATTTTTCTTGCATGCTATGTTAGGTCAAGGAAAAAAAATATTCAGTAGAAACATAAGTGATTAAAAAAAAAAAACCAAAACCAACACAACAGTACAAAGCAAGATAGTATAGCAAAGATGCACTGTGTACTGGATGGCTTGGCAAGCTGCCACTAACACTTGGCATAATTCGCTGCTGGCACTGTAGATCTCAGATGTACCAGCCACTGGGTCCCTGCTATAAGCATTTTACTATGTAGAATCAATATTGACATACTACATAAACAACTGGATGAATCTTGTACAAAAATGATAGCAAATAATATTTCAATCATTTCACATAAATCTGAAAATATAATAGCTCTTGACATTACTATTAGTATTGCATCTCAAAGCCCTGATTATCACTGAGCAACATTAAATTTAGTCTATTAAACATCAGCCCTATGCTTGCTTTGCTTATGAGTATGATTGGTGTGAAAAAAATAGCAGTACAAAAATTCTTGCCAGTTGGTACCTTGTGGGAGGGCAACTGGAGTATTTGTGCAATTGCTATCTGTGCAAATAACAGTCATATTGATCACTTGCTTATTTCAGTTCATAGTGGATAAGCTGTCTGCTTCCCATATCTGCTGTAATTAATGAAAGCAGACATCAACTGTCGCTAGAAAAATGCAACTGTTTCTTTACCTCATGTACTTTTTATTCTGGAGCATGGAATAGGTTAGCAATTGGCCAAGGTTGGTCCTGGAGCTACCAGTCGGCTAAGAACAGTTCATAGATAAATACCACAGATTTGTAGTAGAAACGCTATCATTGTTTGCAAAATGTTGTTTCTCCTCAACTTTGGTAGAGAATTTAATGGTTTTGAGAAAAAGATTGCCCATGCTTTGAATCCCTGAAATTCCTTATACTTTACATAATAACAACACTGCCTCTGTCTCATAAAAACAACAGTTATTTCTTTCTCACAAAACATGGTTATAACACAACTCACTGATATAATGCATTTTGTGTGAAAGACACATGAGAGCACACTTTTGTGCCACAGCTCCAAGTTCTTGAAGTCAAAGTCTGGGCTCCAAGTCCTCTAAATACATCTAAACACATGGACTCAGCTGGAAGCTGTCAAATCACTGAAGAAGATTTAAACTACCACATGAAGTATTACTTCCTACTGTGGCTGATGAAGTAGATGTACAGTAACTTTAGTGACATAATTTTCTTTCTTGTAGTAAAGTGTCCTCTTCTGTGCAGAAAGAGTGTAGCATTTTCCTCAGTACTTGGCCCTTGCTAAATTACAGGTACCGTTAAATGATAGTAACTATGGATAAGTTTTCTAAAAGAAGGAGGCAAACTTGCTTCACTTCTTGCATTGCACTGGGCTGTGTGAATATAATGAATGCAAACTGATGTTGGCAAGTCCAGAAACCGATGGAATAGATGAACTGTGTGATGTACATATCTTTATGTCTCTAAAATATATGAAGTGGAGGAGAAAAGACTACTCCCATTTTAAATTATTCAGGTTAATTTTCAAAAGAAGGCAAAGGGAAATGAAGCAGCATATATAAATATACACTCATTTACATGAAACTAAGTAATAAAAGATGCTTGAACTTTTCTGGATTCTTGTCGTTATTTATTTTGTTTAGCTATCCAAGATATTTTTCCTTTTTTTTTTTCCTTTCCTTGCTGCCACTAGCAGTCATTTCAGGAGCATGTTGACAGCTTTGAGCTGACAGAGAATCATTATAATCAGTGTAGAAGATATAAAGTCACAATGAGAAAGGAATTCATGTTTACAATAGTGGGGACCACACACTGTGATAGTTTGCATTAGAAACTCAGCAGGGGGAGTGTGAAAAGCTGTAGCATTATAGTAGATATGGGGGCTTTTTGGTATGAATAGGTCGCGTGTGTTCAAGTACCTGTCTAACATGTAACAATCACAAAATATTATCATATTCAGCAGAGCTATTATTGCTGCTACATTGAATATGTAGCCTCTTCATATTTCTCATGCTCTCAAAATATGAAAAAGATAAAACCTCAAATAATAGATTCCCCCTAACAATGTCAGTAGTGCATTTCAGCATACATAGCTGTAAAAAGAGAAGATTGGGCATACACAGTAATGAAAACCATATGGAACAACTATTATGTCAGAGCAAGGTTATTCCTTCAGATAATTAAAAAAAATTAAGCTAAAATGCTGAAACAAATGTCTGAAACAAAAAGAGCGAATGAAGCTTTGCCTCTAAGCTCTGAAAAAAACAATATTTTTTTAGTGTCATTATGAGCAGAAATTTAAAGCAGCTCAAGACAGGTTCAAAAATCCAGGAAATATTCTCTGGGGAGATACATACAGGGAGCAAAGATTCAAGTCTGTGATAAGTCTCTGCAATTTTTTATTTCTTTCTTCTCTGTTTTTACTTTGAGCTTATAAAATGAACTGTAGGCATTTTCAAATTACAAACAAATCTTTAGGAGACAGAGATCAAGCAGCAGAAGTTTGACTCCAAGGTTCTTGTTACGGTAGCAAAAGCTACCCTTTATCCCTGTTATTACACACAACACCATGTTGAAAGAATACTAAGGTTACACAGGAAAGCACTTAAAAGTTGAGAGATGCCAGAAGTACTTTTCAACTTTCCCTGGTAGAATGAAGGGGTGTTACTCTCTTCATTTTACAAATGAGCAACTCTAACAGGCAAAGATTGAGGGGAAGGAATATATTTATTTTGACTGCCCAAATGGAGACACCGTGAACTTGATTATCAGAGTACTTAGGATTTAATGGAGTAAATTAAATCCACTTTAGGTTAGACACCTAAATGGCTTGAAATAAGACATCTTAAGTTAGTGGAGGTAAATCACAGAATCACAAAATCCTGTCTTAAATGTTCAAAGAACATCTCTCATTGACTTCAAAGTCAATAAGCATTTTGGAAAATGCAACTGCCTCCAAGAAAATGAAGACTGGCCTGTTATAAACACCTGTGAAGACATATCTGTCTATAATACGAAAGACAGCTTGCTTACAATGTTATTTATCAGCTATCTTAATCACAGAACCACTGTGTTTTCTCCTTTGTCATGACTGATCTGAATTACTATCACACTGGTATTTGGGTATTTGACATCATTTAAGAAAAAAATCATAGAAGGAGAGCAGATAGATAGTTCAATGACACACGTGCTCCACAGTCATGAATCCCTAAGGACCGCAAGTATGTCTGTAGTTACATTATGGAAAAAGGGACACAAGAAAGAAATTTCCATACGGGACCCTGGTCACACACAATATTTAATTTTTCGCTTTTACCTTGTGTCAGTTTTAGTCTGTTCCAGACAGATTTCTCTGTTGCAGAGAGACTGAGTCCCTAGTAAAGTGGATGCTCGTTAATAAGCACGGTTTGTTTGTAGGTTGAAGGATTGGTCCCCTTTTATTTAGCTGATACACTGATATTTATTGATGTAACCTTGTAAGTGCCTGCTCTTAGGCAATTTCATAATTACCTATGTCCTGACAGACCTGAATGCTCAACTTCATGCTTACGTTTTAGCATAATTCACAAACCCATCTGCAAAATCTGAACTGATAGAAATGCTCAGAGTTATAAATTTCCCCCACCCCCCTGAAAACATTTGGAACAGGTCATTTCCAAATACCTTTCTTCCTTATCAAAGTTTGGGACACTTCCCCAAAATAGTAACCTAGGCCTAAGCCTCTCCTGTACAAGATGGGATGTAAGACCATGTCTCAGGTGAATACATTAAAAAAAAGCTACAAGTATTTCTGAGGCAGGCATTTCTCATTCCCGCTTGTGCAATTTGCTCTGCTATGCATAAAGTAAGACTCACTGAAGCAAAGAATTCAATTTTTCCAAGTAAATTTCCTAACCACTGGTTACAAAAAGTGGCGGGAGGGCATTACCACCCACACTTCCTTTTTTTAAGAGTGATCTGAAATGCCAAATTCACAAAGAAAGACCTTTGACACCTATTCCCAGAAGAAACTGTAAAATAAATGAATCTTCTAAGGTAGAAAAACTTTCTCCTAGTCAAAGTTAGGAACCTAACCACTTAGCAGGGAATTTACTTAAATATTGGCATTATTAAAAATACCTTCATCAGATATAATTCCAAGATAGAAAATTTTATAGTCAGATACTTAATTAGGGAGCTGAGGATTTCAGGAACGTTCCAGATGTCTAAAAAGTGTCTCAAGATCCTAAACCATGTTTGTCAGTCTAATCAGAGAAGGAAAGCTGTAAGAGGAAGAGAATACATAGTATTCAGTTCAGAGGCAGGCAATTTAGGCACAAGGTCCTATTAAATAAAACTAAGTAAAACACATGTTTTAGCACTGATCCTTGCTCATCTCTGCAATTTATGCAAAATGAGACAAAGAACAGTTGAAAGAGCAGCACTTTCTCCTGAAGGCAAGAAAGAACCTGCTGTATGCAAATAGTGATACAGAACACGCATAGTGTCCTTAACTGAGAGAAACCATACTTCAGCAATTACTGTCTTCTTCCCTTTTTCTCATTTTAGTAGGAGCTGTGGCAGATTTCAATGTGTGTACGCTGTCTCCTTCATGTTTCATCATATGAGAGATTCATTATATATGTTAGATGTGTGGGGTTTTGTTCTCCTTGCAATGCTCTAAAGCAAGGTCTATCAAGCTCTTAAATTTTCATCCTTTTGTGATCATATGTGATCATATATGATCTATGTTTATACATTTGTTGCTTTAGGTATTGTCTTGCACCTTTATTTTCAAGGCCTTTGCAACCTTCTTGATGTTTTACTCTTGGGGATCACTGTTATACAACACAGTTCTAGAAATAATATAAGAGACTTTCTGATAAGGTGGAGCCATGACTTTAATGTCCTCATCTTCTCCTAGTGTCAAAAATTAAATTTTCTTGCTTCTTTGAAAATTAATTTACCACTGCACTATATCAGACAGAGGCATTTTCATTTCTTTCAGTAAGGTAGAAAAACTATCCAGCAAAGACATGAAGAGTTACTGGATGAGGAACAGAAGTAGAGAACAAGTCCACACTTTTTTTTGGTGTGGGTTTCTTTTAAATTATTTTTTGTTTTTATTTTGTCTTTATATTGTATGGCATCTACATGGGAAGAAAAAAGCCACTGTTACTAAGACTGGATTTTGTTTCCTACTTATTCAATGTAAATTAGGCACCTGAACTCTACATAACATGTTTAATGAGTTTCAGTATTTACCAAAGATCCTAGCATGAAGGGATAGCAGAACAGAATTTGGTAAAACCCCATACTACTGCAATTGTTTAACCAACAGACCATGCTTCTTCTATAATATTCTTGAAATGAAATTGAACTCACCTAATTAAGTGGAAATATTTCATGAAGTCTGTTAAAACAGACTTCAGTTTAGAATTTATGCCACATTTAGAGTTACATTATTACACAAAATTAAAATATTTCTTTTCTTCAATCCAGTTCTGCATGAGTTCTCATTGTTACACGCCTAGCACAATATTCTCTGTGTTCAATTTCAGAACTGGCAAGTAATAATACAAAAGCTAAAATTCTGTAGATAACTGAATAAATTAAAAATGCCACAACCCCTAATTGCCCACGCAACAACTACAATTGTGTTTGTATAAGCAGCCTTCTATGCGCTAGCTACTCTAATTGCTTGGGCTGAGAGGATTATAACTTGGAGAAAGTAAGGTGTTATGTTCTATTATTCCATGGCTAAGAGCTTTTTCCTAAAAGGCAAGAAAGAAAAACTATTAGAGCCATTTCTATTGCCATTAATATTGACATTTGGAAGAAAAAATGTACATTTATTGAAATGAACTATGTTTGATATCTGAAGGCTGATTTATTTCATATGAAAAACTAAACTATGTTGTAAGGGTTTGTGTACAATGCAAACCTGTTAAATACTTAATGGGGCATAACAAAAAAAGCGTTCTTTAAGGAAGAATGCTGGCAGCAGCATTGCTTCAGTCTGATTGGTACATTAGCAGCACTGGCTGTGATAGAAGAACACCAGTGTCAAGGAAATCTCATTAAAAATCCTTTCTTTCAGTAGATAATGGACTGTCTGGCTGAACAGAGCTGCTGTTGGTTTTCTGATCTGTGCTTTCCAATTTTAGCCACTAAGTAAGGTTTCCTTATTAGCAAATCTTTTGGCCAGAATATGCAGAACTGGATTAAACATCTGATGTTTACAAAATGTATTTGAATACACTTCACACACCTTTTCAAAAACCAGGGCTAAATCCAGCCTTCTTATAAATGGGTGAATAGCTGTGGAATGAGGTTAGTTACAAAACACTATGTGGTCTTTGCCGACAATGTTGTGGTGGGAATTGTTTTCTAAGAGACAATGGAGGCCCAGAACTGACACTAAAAATAAACACCAGTTTATAAAATTACAAACAAGAATGAAAATTAAATGCATCTTATTAATTAAGAAGAGCTATTTGAGATATGTATTTTATTGAACTTCATATAACTGGTGACTGTCGAGGAAGCCAATATAAAGTTGGAAGTCTCCAGGGAACAGGAGACCAAATTGTATCCATCTGTTGAAATCCCACTATGCAAATCATAGAATCATAGAATTTTAGAATCACAGAATCATAGAATGGTTTGGCTTGGAAGGGACCTTAAAGAACATCTAGTTCCAATCCCTCTGCCATGGGCAGAGATGCCTTCCACTAGACATTTTTTCAGAAATAAAGTTTTGTTCAAATATCTCTTGCTGGGAGTCACAGCTGCATTGTTGTTAAATGTAATCAATGGTCTAAGTGAAAATGCAGGGTAAGGTTTATGGAAAAAGTAATCAAACTAGACAATGTATTTGGCAAGAAGTAAACAAATAAACAAAGAGACTGGGCTTCAGACACACAGTAGTCTTATTCTCCCAGCTAGGTGATTGATCTAATGAACGATATTACCCCTTCCTATGAAATTTCCTCTTTTAGAAGGGATTTCCTTTTAGGAAAAGACATACAGTTTCTCAAAAGAATTTCTTTTCATACAATGCATAATTAAACTAGGGAACGCAATGCCACAGGATGTTCTGAAGGCCAGATGTCTAAATGAGTTCAAAAAGGAACTTGACAAGTTCGTGGAAGATAAGTCCAACTGGGACTATTAAAAATGTCATGCCTGACTTCATATTCAAGTTTGAGAATTCACAAAGCCATTCGTTCGTGTAAGCTGGGACAGCAAACCAGGAAAGTAGTTTCCTTGCTCCTGTACTCTTTCCCTAGCAACCTGGGAGAAAACCCTGGAAAACACTGACCTATTGTCCCTGTCTTTGTATTCGTTTGTAATTTTGTTACCATCAAGGCCACTCAGGCACATACATTTGAAGTAAGTTAGTTGAAGTCAGTGATTCTGTTCGCTTTTAGGCCTCACAAAGTAAATTTACCATCGTGAACCTTTAGGCCTTTGTGAGGCCTAAAAATGAACAGCTGCATTATGTGAATTGGTTACTGATCAATACTCAGTCAGCAAGATCAGGAGTGGTAAACCATTTCTCAAATCACAGTTGCATTCTGTCCAGCCTCAAGTATTGCACACACACAGTGTTTCATATATGTTTTTATAAATATAATTTTATATATGTATAATATATCTCAACTTTTAATAGATTAGATACAGAAAGTGCTGCTTCTTGAAATTTATATTCATTTTAAAATTAGACAATTGCTAAATAAATGTGGAGAACTAACAGGAGAATAATTTGCAACTATTATTTCTTAAGAGTAGTATGCTAACTTCTGAACTAAGGCTACTTTCCAGTTGCTTTCTCTTCTCTTAATCTTCTTCTCTTGCCTCCTGGTTTCACTGTGATTCGACTTCAACAGAAGAAATGTCAGATGTCCCTTCACCTATTTGAATCCCCTACTTTCTGCTAGTAGCAGCTTTTAATCCACTGCTTCAGTACCATAGTTGTAAAAAAAGGTAGGCACTACTACATTATCCTCTTCTTGTCTTCTGCACCAAAAAAAGTCTGTTTATTTAATCATGTGCCTTCACATAAGAACTCTAAGTTTGGAAACCCCAAGGGGAAGAAACAACCCTAAAGACTAAACTTCCTAGCCTAGTGCGGTCCTTGGACTATTAGTCATTACCGTTCTTACCTGTGGAAGGTGATGAAGCTGCAATGCGTAGTCCAAGGGTAATCCAAAGATACTTCCTGGCCTTGGAACAGCTAGTAAAGTAATCTAGAGCACAGGTTATTTCCTCCCCTCTCCTTCCAGTTGCAGGCAGCATCCCAGCTGACTGGAGATTAGCATGTGTGATGCCCGTCTACAAGAAGGGCTGGAAAAAGGATCCAGGGAGCTATAGACCTGTCAGCCTGACCTTGGTGCCAGGCAAGGTTTTGGAGCAGATCATATTGAGTGCCATCACGTGGCACTTGCAGGACAACCAGGTGATCAGGCCCAGACAACACGGATTTGGGAAAGGCAGGTCCTGGCTGACTAACCTGATGTCCTTCTATGATAAAGTGGCCCACTTAGTAGATGAGGGAACAGCTGTGAATGCTGTCTACCTAGGCTTTAGTAAAGTTTTGACACTGTTTCCTACAGTATCCTGGACAAACTGAATGACCATGGCTTGGACAGACATGCTCCTTACTGGGTTAAAGACTGGCAGAGTGGCTAAATCCAGTTCACCACATCCGGGTGATCACAAGTCATGTTCCCTACGGCTCAGTGTTGGGGTCAGTTCTGTTTAATATCTTTCTCAGTGATCTGGACAAGGGGATTGAGTACTTCATCAGAAAATTTGCAGGTGACACCAAGCTGGGCAAGTCTGCTTGAGGGAAAGAAGGCTTGACAGAGGGATCTGGACAGGCTGGATCAGCAAGCCAAGGCCAGCTGTGTGGGCTTCAATACGGCGAAGTGTCAGGTCCTGCACTTGGGCCACAACAACTCCATGCAATCCTTCTGGCTTGGGGAAGAATGGCTGGAAGCCTTTCCAGCAGAAAAGGACCTGGAGGTGCTGGTCAACAGCTAAATGAATATGAACCAGCATGCACAGGTGGACAAGAAGGCCAATAGTATCCTGGCTTGTATCAGAAATAGTGTGGCCAACAACACTTTACTAAGAAGTGATCATCCCCCCTTACTCAGTGCTGGTGAGGTTTTACCTCAAATACTGAGTTCAGTTTGGGGCCCCTCACTACAAGAAATGCATTGAACTCCTGGAGTGTGCCAGAAGTAAAACAGTGACACTGGTGAATGGACTGGAGAAAAAGTCTTACAAGAAGTGACTGAAGGTACTGGGCTTGTTTAGTTTGGAGAAAAGGAAGCTGAGGCGAAGCCTTATTACTCTTGAGAGGGGTTGTAGTGAGGTGGGTTTTGGTCTGTTCTCCCAAATAACAAGTGATAGGACAAGAGGAAATGGCCTCAAGTTGCACCAGGGGAGGTTCAAACTGAGTATTAGGAAAAACTTCTTCACTGAAAGGGTCGTCAAGCATTGGAACAGGCTGCCCAGGGAAGTAGTTGAGTAACTCCTCCAGGAGATATCTAAAAGACTGTAGGTCTGGTGCTTAGGGACATGGCTTAGTGGTGGACTTGTCAGTGTTAGGTTAATGATTGGACTCGATGACGATAAAGGTCTTTTCCAACCAGACTATTCTATGATTCTCTGATCCTGTGATTTATGTAGTCATTCCAGTTAGGTCTTAGGTCTTCCATTTGTGTTTTACTAGGTTTGTGGTTTTAACAGGTTTGTGGTTCAAAGACTTCCAGTTTGCTTAGCTATAACTCCCATACACTGAAACTGATGGGGTGAAACTTCAGAGTACATTTGGTTTTGAACTTTCTCTTATTTCTTTTTTTTTCTTTCTTTTCTTTCATTCTTTCTTGCTTTTTTCTTTAATGCTTTTTTTTTGTTTGAATTAGAATTGCTCACTAAACCTTTCAGAACTGAAAGTAATTTAAGAAGCTGTTCCTTGATGCCTTTCAGCTATTAGATTCCAGCTCCTAGCTTAGACTCCATAACTGACTATGTGTAGACAAGCTTAGTGTATGTTAACATATCAAACATGGACATAAATTTGATGTGTTAGCAGGTCTGCTCTGATTAAACTTAGGATCAAAAACTTAATTGCATTACTATATAAGCACAACCTTTATCTCTTTGCTAACCTGCAGAGAAGAGCAGAAAGGCAAATGTCTCTCCATACATATGATTTTATACCATTTAGTCTTATTGGCTACACCCTATTCATCCTCAGAAACGCTTCTTCCCAGTGATTGCATGAAGGACATAATCCTTCAATTTATAAAATCTGAATAAACTTATCTTGGGACTGCCACTTTCTATTAAGTGCTAGAATAATTAAACTTCTGGAAACAAACAGTCTGGGTCTTGCCCTCTGTGGCCACTCTACAGTTGAACTTTGAAGTGGTTTTATGAACAAAACCCTAGAACCTTTTGCATAAATGATATGGGAACAGACCATTTCCCTAATAGGGTTCTTTTTTACCTTGACCAGTTAATTATGCACAACAAGGAGACGCTTCCTGTGGGCAGGTCAGTGAGACTGCCACCGGGAGACAAGAGTAGGAAACTCCTGACAAGAACAAGAGATATATTAGGAAACAGACTTAAGCTACATTGGTTGAAAAGACAAAACTTCCCAATGTAACCAGAGGAGTCATTCTAGTATCGATAACTGCATGGAGCTGCTGAAGGAAGGGCAAGACAAAAGGGAAAGGTATGTATTTCCTGCTCAGCAAACTAGGATTTATTCAGTTAAGAAAAGTAATTTTCCTTCTTCCTGCATTGCAATAAATCCTAAACTTGGAAGTGTTTTGGTCCCTTCTGATATACGAACTTCAAAGAAAATATGAGGTAGACCCACTAGAAGGCTCTGGCTGATTCCAAGTCTCACAACAAAGACCCTTGATATTCACTGGCTTCAGAAAATAGAGTTTTAAGAAGATGTAACTCTGTACCCCATATTTTGTAAAAATATTTCCTGTGTACATGACGATTAAAAGACTCAGGTTAATTTAATAGTCAGTCTATGAATGGCTACTTCATCACATGTCTCTGATGCCTGCACTTCATAGAATTTAACGGCATATGTCAGTCTGCCTGTTGAACTGGGACCAATGTCTTCAAGCCAGATCTTAGTGATACGTGTATCATTTAAAAGAAGGAAAAAAAAAAAACCAGACACTAGATCATTAAGTATCTCTGTTTTATAGACACTAAATTTGTTATAAAAGAATATAAAGCATTAATTGAAAGTAAATATTCTGTAAGAAATGTAATTTTGGCTTTTCAGAAAGAGTAGACTTTATACATATGTTAAATTACAAAAACAATTACACAATTAAAGATAAACAATTAGAAGCCTATTTTTCTAACCTAAGTTGCTTCTCCTTATTAGCCTCTAATCATTCTCAAAGAAAAAATAAATAGACTAGTTGATGTCAAAAGAATGTTTTACCATTTATAAAAAAATAAACAATTAGGGTTTTCTGTACACAATGTTCTAATTGAAATATATAATTTTCTGCTCAAATGTGATAGTGCACTTTGTATGAAGGATTAAAACCCCCTGAAATTATACCTGTCACAGAAAGTAAACTTTTTTTTTGCTAATTAGAAAAACTAATGTTGATTTGTTTTACAATATTAAATGTTTGGTGGACTGAGCGAGATGATGTAAGATCCTTAAGTCTATTCAATATAAAAGATAAAACACAAATGCAAACTATATCTTCTCTGAGATCCTCAATATATATCAAAGGACACAATTTTATACAAGAAGTGAAGAAAATAAAATACAAGTATATTTATTGCATTGTGCATGTTTTGGCCTCTTAAAGGATCTGTGTACAAGCTTAATACACGATCTCTATAGCATCACTATTTACACATTCTGAAGGCTCTACCATACTCTCTTAGGGTAGTTGATGGATTGCCATGCTAAGGCAAAATAACATTATCCTCATGAAAGCAGAAAAGATAGAACTTTTTACTTCACACTAGATCAAGGTCCCATCCAATCTGGTCTGGAACACTTCCAGGGAGGGCGTATCCACAGCTTTCTGGGGCAACTAGTTCCAGTGCCTCACCACCCTCATCGTGTAGAATTTCCTCCTAATGTGTAGTCTGAAGCTTCCCCCTTCCAATTCAAAGACATTCCCTTTTGTCCTATCACTATAGGACACGTGCCCTTATAAAAAATTTCTTCTCGTCTTTCTTGTAGGCCACCTTCAGGTACTGGAAGGCTGCTATAAATTCTCTCTGGAGTCTTCTTTTCTAAAGGTTGAACAACACAAACTCTCTCAGCCTTCCTCATAGCAGAGGTGCGCCATCCCTCTGATCATCTTTGTAGTTCTCCTCTAGACCCATTTCAACCTATACTTCTTAGGAAGGTGCAGAGGGGGAGAAACACCTCCCTCAACCGGCTGACTATGCTCTTTTGATGGAGCCCAGGATACTGTTGGCTTTCTGGGCTTCAAGCGCACATTGCAAGCTCATTTCAACCTTCTCAATACTCAGGACCCGAAAGTCCTTCTCTGCAGGGCTGCTCTCAATCACATCGTCCCCCATCCTGTGTTGAAATTGCAGTTTGCCCAGACCCGAATGCAGGACCTTGTACTTGGCCTTGTTGAACCTCATAAGGTTCACACAGGCCCACTTCTCCAGCTTGTCCGGGTCCCTCTGGATAACATCCCATCCTTCTGGTGTGGCAACTGCACCACTCAGCTTGGTGTCACCTGCAAACTTGCTGAGGGTGCACCCGATCTCGCTGTCTATATAGTTGGTGAAAATACCAAACACTGGTCCCAGGATGGATCCCTGAGGAACACCACTTGACACGGATCTCCATCTGTACATTGAGCCATTGACCATTACTCTCTGAATGTGATCATCTAGCCAATTTCTCATCCACCAAACAGCCCACCCATCAAATTCATATCTCTCCAATTTGGTGAGAAGGATGTTGTGGGGGTCTATGTCAAGGCTTTACAGAAGACTACATAGATTATATCCACTGCTTTTCCCATGTCCACTGATGTGGTCACCTCATTGTAGAAACCTACTAGGTTTGTCAGGCAGGACTTGTCCTTGGTTAAGCCATGCTGGCTATCTTGACTCACCTCCCTGTCCTCCATGTGCTTTAGCATAGCTTCTAGGAGGATCTATTTCATGATCTTTCCAAGCACAGAGGTGAGGCTGACAGGTCAGTAGTTCTCAGGGTCACCCTTCGTACCTTTTTTAAAAATGGGCACAATGTTGCCCTTCTTCCAGTCACGAGGGACTTCTCCTGACTGCCATGACTTTTCAAATATGATGGAGACTGGCTTGGCAACCACATCATCCAATTGTCTCAGGACTTTGGGATGCATCTCATCAGGTCCTATGGACTTATACATGTTCAGGTTCCTTAGGTGGTCACAAATCTGATCCTCCCCTACAGTGGGAGAGGATCTATGCCCCTGGCCCCCTTCTTGTTGTCCATTGACCCAGGAAGGGTGAGGAGAGCACTTGTCAGTGAAGACAGAGGCGAAAATGTTGTTGAATACCTCAGCTTTCTCCTTGTTTGTTGACACGAATCACCATTTTTATTCATCACTGGGAGTACACTTTCTTTAACCTTCCTTTTCTGGTTGGCATACCTATAAAAGCCCTTCTTGTTACTCTCTGCTTCCCTTGTCAAGTTCAGCTCCAGTTGCACCTTGGCCTTCTTGACCCCATTCCTACACATGATCTGGATGATCTAAAATCCTATTGAACTCAATGGAAATAAAGAAAGAGATTCAACTAATGGCACACAGGTATCTTTTTCTGTTTGAGATGCCCTAAGCTTTTTGAGGAAATAACATGGAACTTGATCAACAGCCACCAAGACTTGCAGGGGACTTGAAACGTTCTGAAGAAGCAGCTAAAAGCCAGATTTAGTAATCTCATGACGTATAAAATTCCACTAGATGTTTATGTGTTACCAGCTTAATTGCTTCTTGCATCACTGCAGTCCATGAGGTGCAGAAGAGATAGTTGTCTCATCCTACAGTAATCACCTACACTTGTTCACCTGAATAGCTCTCCAGTTTTCTGTAACTATACTGTCTAGAACTGTATTCGTTGTAAGGGAAGTTTAGACACTCCACTTAGAGGTAGACTTTTGTGTGAATACTTAAATCCAAGGGTCCTTATTTGGAAAGCTGGTTCCACTCTATTTTCTGTGCCAGAAATTCCATCTTGCCTGTTATTGACAAAGTGAGTAGCTACAGAATTAACCCCTAAATAATGCAGAACTTCAAATATGCACATTAGGAAGTGTTGAAACACTCATAGACTTGAAGACTTTTTGAAGCTGCATCTAGATTTATCTGCAGAGGGTCAATCAGATTCAGATTCAGAACTTCTCAAAACTGTGATACCCACTTATTATATTCTTTCTCTGAAAACCAAGATATAGAGAAACGTTAATAACATTTTAAGCATTTTATTGACTGGCAACATATATCTCTAACTTGATATTCTTCTGTGAAGTCTCTACTAGACCTAGTAAGTCCATTTGAAATACAGGAATGTTCCAGAGTGAGTTTATATCAAATCACATAGCTTCAAATTTTAGGTCTGCCCATACAAATTTTATTTTAGTTAATATAGACTATACATGCAATAGTTTATATGGAAGTAAATACCTCCCTTTTACTCTGGGGAAAACAATACTTATGGTAGCTTTTTCAATTACTTGAACTATTAAGAGCCTGGTGTTTTGATTTGTTTTGTGTTATTTTTTTCTGTGTATTTTAAAATACCACATTGAAAGAGAAGTTAAACACACATCACATAAACACAAACATATGTATGTGTGTATATATCAGTATACAAGACACTTACTGCCCCACCAAGGTAAATACAGAAACAGAACTTCCCACTGACATCAGAAAAATATTAATATTTAAAACTATTGTATGCCTTTATCTCCTGCTGATAATGGTTTTCCTTAAAAGAGCTGTAAGAGACATTTTGAACAGATGGTAACTGATTTGCTTTATCCTGCATCTCTTCACAAGTGCCACAGAGCTTTACCATTCATTAATCTTCCATAGACTTCCAGTAGCACAGCAACTAAATTACACACATATATGCTCTGAGGCCAGCACTGCTGTCAAGCTTAAAACTAAACTGAAGTGCACTGTGCCAAGTCTTTTAACCAGACTCAAGTATAAAACAGTTAGAAAAATAAATATTTATCTTGGAGCCTCACCCATGAATATTCACTCCTAGAAGAGGGAACACTGGCTGGTCATTATATATAGGGCATTCTATGCAGCAAGTGGAGCTACGATTTGTAAGTGGGAATAAAATCGGAAAACATCTGGTTTGAATTCACCTTGAGTCATTAAGGTTTAAGGAGAGAGCTATTTCCTCCATGTTTTAAGTGATGAGGGAGAAAAACAGATATACCCACAACACTCCCTCTGACCCTTGCATTTGTAAAGAGGTCTCTACACAGCAGGTGATAACTAAATAAAATTGCAATCCATTTTCTTGGATTAGACATTAGGCCACAAATGCTAAAACAACCCTGTTGCCTGAAGAACAAACACATGTATCAAATTCCTAACTCTGCCAAAGCTTCTCCTCCAAGTTTTTCCTCTAACATGATTTTTAAACTGAGTGATAGTCCAAATTTTTGTTTAATGTTGAATTTTCTTTCATAACAATTTTCATAACTTTGCTTTCTGCCACTTCAAAAAATCTATATTGGCAGCTTTACAGGAAATTCAAAGTTAACATTGATCTCAAAACTGCGTAGTGGTGAAAGGCCGACTTCGGCGAAAGGCCGACTTTGCTATTTCATACTTCTCCCTCCATCATCACGGTTGGCTGATGCATATCCAGAAAATACCGTAAAGTGACAAATAAAACCATACAAGGAGCAACAGTTTGGAAGCCGAAATTATCATCTATCTTTTATGGCAATGTAGATATACATATTACATGTGTGAACAGATGTTCCCAAAATACAGAATTGAAATGTCGCAGTGACTAGGAGAACAAACTTATACTGTAAATAATTACATTGTTCCTTCAGTGTTTCTTTTCTGTTCTGTATTTCCTTTGTTTTTCCATGGGAAAAGAAATAGAGATTACATTTTTACTTCACAAAATTTTATTGACTAATCTAATTGTTATCTTTCAAATGCAAATTTGAGGTTTTAATTTAGAACTACTACTATCTTTTAATTGCATCAGTTTTAGTGGAGAATTAGTATTAGTGTGCAATCTCTATAATCGCTATAATTATGGAGATTTCCGCATTGGGAATCATAGAGCTCTAGATATTATGTATCTGAATTTCTCCATTTACCTTAACATACTTTTGTTGCAAAATACCTCCAGGTACAGTTATGCAAAACTGCAGAGTTAAAAAAGAAGACTTCTTGAAATTTATCCATACATGCTGAATAACTTTAAATATTTTTTGCAATATTATTTATTTAAATCTGTATATATTTCTGTTTAATGTGCAGTTTGTACAGGTATTTCAGTATCCAGAGTCTCATATTAATGGAAAGTAAAGAAATTGTCAGTTAGTTAAGCTACTCGCATCTCCTCAGTTTGCTACATAACACTGCATATAAACAACGTTCCAGTAGTTCCAGTGGTAATGTTCCAGTAGTCAGTAGCACTATTTTAAATATATATCAGAAAATTACTTTTCACTAAAAAGGTCTAGAGTCCTCTTTAGACTTTTAAAATTTTCTGCGTATATTTCTTGCATTTTTTTTTTGGTTGTTGATCTTAAAATTCCTAACAAAATAAATGTGAGACCAACCTGTGAAGAACTCCTCCTCAGTATGGACAGTCTTGCTAAATTTGCAGAGAGAACAAAATTATGTTCAAGTATTTATGATCTGGTTAATTCATCAGGATGAACCGCAGACTTGGAAGACTTATGATTATTCAAACTGTGATCCTGTAATTAACTATGCATCCTGGATTACCTAACAACATGTTGGCTAAATATCCTCTGATTTTGCACTGTGTGTAAATATAAAAAAAGATATATTTGGTTGTAATATAGAGCATATCATCATGGTCACTCTTCTGTTTCTGAAGATTTGTGTGGTATGACACAGAATGCAATTTATTATACAAATTTAGTTTGTTACTACATCTGTTAGTGGAAAATGAAGAAGACGTTGTACAGAACACTTAATATTTGTGGTTTTCCTAGGGAGAAAAAAGAGGGACTTTGTAAGAAATCACCATCACATTGCTATGCAATGAGGAACCCAAAGTAAGACTGCAGAACCTTTGCCAGCTCTGAGGCTTTTCAGACTTTTAGAATAAACTTAGATTTTCATTCATAGAAATTACATGACCTTTTGATCACCATCTAAGGCTGTGTTTATACTCATGAACAAATTAATGGGATGATTCTTTGGCATTCATTATTAGGACTGCATCCATACTAACAAGCTCATATTCTCCAAACCTAGAAGCCATACCTGTATTTTGTTTTGGTAATTGTCCCTTTCTCAGACTGTCATTGGGAGTTATTTGTGAGTGTTTTTTGCAACAAACTAAAAAACACACAAAGGAGTGTTATAACAACAGTATAGACAACTGCATTCCAGCATCAAGAAAAAGCTCTCTGGCATTGTTTTTTTTTTACTAATATAGGTGCAGGACAAAAGACTTTTGAGTAGAAACCAGACAGATTGATGTCCAGTAGAACTGCTACCCAGGAAAGATAACCTTTTGCTTTTTTGTTGGGTGAGCTTTGAATGTGATTTGTATTTAATAAGTGTTAGTAAAAATGCTTACTCTCTGGAGTAGATATGAAAAACTATGTGTGATCCAGATAGTCTCCCTTGCCAAAGTAAGTCCATTGTTGTGGGCACTAAGAAGTACAAAAGACACCAAACCGATACTTTTTTATTGATTTACTGATATACCCAGTAAACATCTAGGCACTTTACAGACAGGTAGAAGACATATCCCTGATGTGAAAAGCATGCAGTCTAAGACAATAGAGATAACATTATGAAGGTGTTAAGACCTGGATAAAGGGTGAGAGAGAGAATATTTTCTTACAATGGATTGACAGATACTGACAAAATAATGATGTAATTACTGCATTTTTGCTATTTTGGTACCAATATTAAAGAGATTATTTCAACCATATAGAGTAGATTTTCCTCTTTTTTTTTTTTTTTTTTTCCTGAGGAAAGTTCAGGAGGAAAAACACTTTAAGTTTCTTTGCATAATAAGTATGATTAATTTTACAAAAAAAGATTGTAATACTATACATTCTAAAACCAACTGTGTTCAGCACACAACCTTGTCATTGTTTTTTAACTCCAGCTGATATTTAAACAATTAAAGGTTAATCAAAGACAGAATGTTTTGAAGAAAGATCATAGCAAGATAGTGCATCTATCTGCTAATTGTCTGAGGGTAAATTCTCAGAAAGCTGCTTTTGTTGGCTTTTGTTATCTGACTGGGGGCAATGAATTTCAGACTGTTTGTTCTGCTGATAATCAAGTTATACATCAGGTTGTTTAAGGATTATGCGTCATTAGATGCCTGATAAACGTATGAGTTTTATTATTAAAGCATTTTTCTCTGTAATTTGAAATACATACTCTCGGTCTAGTATGAATTTCCTGTTCAAGGCCCAATGTGGGACAGAACACTTTATTCCCCTGCATACCCTTCCAAGTGGATGGGAAAGGATCTGTGATATTTTCTTTCTCCTTTTAGTGCTTTTCAGGATGAACTAGTAAATGTGACAAGAGTGCTGTAAGATTTCTTAATGTCTTTAGAAACTTGTTCTTGCCTCTGTACCTGCATTCCAGGACTTTTAAATGTAAGTGAGCCCAAACAACTCAATGGAAACATTGGCCAAAAGTTTTTATTTGTCATGATTCATGTTTCAACTCATAAACTTATCACTTTTACTAAAACGCTGAATTTCTTCACCTTATTCTTTGGTGTAATTCTGTGTTCTCTGACAGCAACATCCAATAAACTTGTCTTTTACCAAGATATTTCACACAGATTATCAATAATCATGAGGGTGATAGAGCACCAGTGTTGTGGCACAATGCATAGAGTCCTTTACCTTGGCAGGGCTGGTTGATAAAGCTCCATGGACAGCAGTCCTAAAGGGCAAAGAGCTCAAGAGGGTTAGATGGTTTTTAAGAAAGCAAGCCTGGCAATGCTAGGGCAGGCCACCCCTGTGTGCCAGAAAAAGAGCAGACAGGGAAGAAAATCAACTTGGCTGAGCAGAGACCTCTGAGTGGATCTCAGAAAAAAGAGGAAAGTGTATGAGCTTTGGAAGAAGGAGCAGGCATCTGGAGAGAACTACAAGTGAGATGATGCAGAGAGATAATCGGAAGGGCTAAAGCCCAACTAGAACTTAGATTGGCCAACTCTGTGAAAGGCAACAAAAAACATTTCTACAAATATAGCAACAACAGAATGAAGGCCATCCATCCTTTATTGGATGCGGGGGGAACAATAATGGCAAAGGATGAGGATAAGGCTGAGGTACTTAATGCCTTCTTTGCCTCAGTCTTTAATAGTAAGGTCAGATATTCTCTGGGTATGCATCCTCCTGAGCCACAAAACAGGGAGCAAGAGCAGAAGAAAGCTCCCATGATACAAGGGAAAATGGTTAGAGAGCTGCTCAGCCAATTAGATATTCACAAGTCTATGGGGCTGGATGAGATCCACCCGGGCATATCAAGGTCACTGGCAGAGGTGCTTGCCAAACCCCTTTCCATCATCTACCAGCAGTCCTGTCTGACTGAGAAACTTCCACTTGACTGGAGGCTGGCAAATGTTACACCCATTTAAAAGAACGGTCAAGGGAGGATCCAGAGAACTACAGGACTGTCAATCTGACCTCAGTGCCAGGGAAAGTCATGGAGCAGCTCATCTTGAGTGTTATAATACAGCACATGCAAGACAATCAGGTGGTCAGGCCCAGTCAACATGGGTTTATGAAAGGCAGGTCCTGCCAAGCCAACCTGACAAGGTTCTATGACAAGGTGACCCACTTAATGGATAAGGGAAAGGCTGTGGATATAGTGTGCCTGGACCTTAGTAAAGCTTTTGACATAGTTTTTCACAACATTCTGCATGAGAAACTGGCTAACACTGGCCTGGACAGTCATACGCTCTACTGGGTGAAAACTGGCTGGATGGCCAGGCCCAAAGAGATGTGGTAAATGGAGTCAAATCCAGTTGGAGGCCAGTCCAAGTGTTGTTCCTCAGGGTTCAATGCTGTTCAATATCTTTATCATGGACCTGGATGAAGAGATTGAATGTACCCTTAGTAAGGCCACAGATGAGACTAAACTGGGAGGAAGTGTCAATCTGCTTGAGGGTAGGAAGTCTCTGAAAAGGGAACTGAACAGGATGAGGCCAACAGGATGAGGTTTATCAAGGCCAAGTGCTGAGTCCTGCCCTTGGGACACAATAACTTTGTGCAGCACTACAGGTTTGGGGAAGAGTGGCTAGAAAGCTGCCCGGTAGAGAAGGACCTGGGTGTTGGGTGACAGCCTACTGAACATGAGCCAGCAATGTGCCCACGTGGCCAAGAAGGCCAATGGTATCTTGGCCTGTATCAGAAACAGCGTGGCCAGCAGGACCAGGTAAGTGAGTGTGCCACTGTAGGCTGCACTGGTAAGGTCTCATCTCAAATACTGTATTCAGTTTCGAGCCCCTCATTAGAAGAAAGACATTGAGGTTCTGAAGCACGTCCAGAGAAGGGAAATTAAATCGGTGAAGGAGCTAGAGAACAAGTCTTACAAGGAGAGGCTGAGGGAACTGGGGCTGTTTAGCCTAGAAGGCTGAGGGGCGACATTGTTGGTCCCTACAACTACCTAAAAGGAGGTTGTAGAGAGGTGGGTGTTGGTCTCTTCTCCAAGTGATAGGTGATAGGATGAGAAGGAATGGCATTAAGCTGTATCAAGGGAAGTTTAGATTGGACATCTGGAAACAGGAAGGGTTTTCAAGCACTGGAACAGGCTGCCCAGGGAGACGGTTGAGTCACCATCCCTGGCATTGTTTAAAAGGCAGATAGATGAGGTGCTTGGGGATATGATTTAGTAGTGGACAGGTATGTTTGGACCTGATGATCTCAAAGGTCTTTTCCAACCTAATGAGTCTATGATTCTTATTCTGTGATCCTACCTGCTGGGCCACTACACCAGATTTATTGTCCTTTGACATCCATTAGAGAGACTTTTCACACATTTTAAATTGTGCAAACCTTTGAAGATTTTCCAAAAATCAAAAATATTTTGATCAACATATCATATATATTATTCATCTTTATACATGTTTCCATTATACAAATTATGGAAGTTTTGCCATCTGCATAAAGTAAGCAACCACTCTTAGGGAGCTTGAGTTATAGAATAACTGCTGATTAGCTTGATATTCAAATTATGATAAGGACACAGGACAGCAACATCAAGCATTCCCCATTAGAAACATTAGTCTGCATATGTATATTGTCATTTGGCAGAATGAAAAAAATAACTCCACAGTGGAAAAAAATAATGCACCTGTTATATTAGTAGCAGATGCTGTTCTTTGGTACAGACATCCTCGCTACCAGGCACTCAGATGAATATACATTTGAGATACATTTGCACACACAAAAAGGCAATCCCATACTACTACTGGCAGTTCAATTATCATTAAAACACTGACCTGAAGGTACCTTATGGACAAATCTTTTAATGTATGTTTAGCAACAAAACATAAAAATAAGGAAATTCAAGGAAATTAATGAATTTACAGGTTAGATTTTTAAATGCAGTAATAATTACTCCCTTCTAACCTTTAAAGGTAAAGAAGAAACGAACAAGAAAAAGGAAATCAAAGAAAATATTTCTTAAAATATATCAAAAATGAATTGAACAAATCAACAAAAAACAAGGAGACTTTCTGAACTGATAAGCATATATGAAAAGAGGCTAATTGTAAACAACACTGCTGTAAAGTCAGTTTAATTGCTAAGAAGGAAGAAAATCTTAAAAGACATTCAAAGAAGCATAACACAAAACACAGCATAGGAACTGAATGATTATGAATATTTTTATTACCATCAAGGAAATTTTGAGCAGCATGCAATAATGGAAAATAATGTGGCAACTTACAAATTGTTCAAGGCTTGTCAAATCTTTAAGTAACTACAAATACAACATGAAAAAGAGGTACACAGAAGCCAGTGTGTGCAATTATACAATATACAAAATTATGCAATTATACAATATACAAAAGTAATGAAACAGGAAAATAAGTGACTAGAATATCTGAGTAGAAATGCAGAAGTTAATCAGCTGTTACAAGGACAAAACCAGAATCTTCTACTAGATTTTGAAATATTCTTTGTAATGAAAAATAAGAATGCAATAAGAACTGAATTTTTTATGGCTGTGATAAGAGAACATCTATTACTTCAAAACAGAAAGATATAGTCTGGAAGTGTGTTGATATGGCATACATAACACTGACCTCATCTTCTTTCAAACTTCATAACTGTCATCAGATAAAAACAGCTCCCTGAATGTTGCTAACTCAGCATGGTGCTGTTGGCCACTGTATTATTATAGCATGTTTTAAAAACTTTGCAAAAGAAACAAGGAATTTCAGAAGCTCTCCAAGGTGGATTAACTCTCCTCATCTTGACACCATGATAAACTCTCAGTGTATTTAGTGCAGAACACTGACAGTCCATTCTTCTCTGGCTGTATTCATCAAGGCATTGAATGTCAGTTCTAAGCAAGCTATATGGAATCCCTTTATGTTAAAAGGACAGCCCCTTTGGAAGGTAAATTGCCCTCTGTGAAAATGGGTACTTAAACCAGACAGAAATAATCTCTTCCTAGAGGTCGTTCTCTAGGGGACAGATGTAGAGACCAAAAAATTCAAGTTAGGCAAAGAACACCTATTTTGTAAAGCAAATTTCAGCAAGATGATTTTCATTGAGCCTACATCTGGAAAACTTCTTATTGTTGTTTTTGACCAGTTAAAAGAATACCAAAGCAGGGCACTTCATGCTGATCCAGAATTTAATTTGTTCCCAAGATTTAGGAAATACTTCCAAAACACAATATGCTTTCTTTTACTGGAGTTATTATGTAGGATTATCTAATATAAAACCAGCATTGCAAATATTGTTTATTCTAAATCCTTGGGAAGGTAATACGAAAAAATACTTTCCAGAAGAATGATGCTGAAAATCACTAGGGAAAGCATAAATCTGAGAAGATTTGACTTTCATTCTTTCATTTTCACTCATATTCATTCGTTCAAAACAGATGTCTCTAGTTGTAGCATTCCTATATTCTCTGCTGACCTCTATGTTTCAACGAGTTGCCCATGTTGCTAAAGTTAAAATTCATTTAGTGAAGTCGCAAGATAACTGGAAGCTAGAGGGTGTGGCTAGGAAAATAAAGGCTAAATATGTGAAGTTTAACATGCAAAAGATTTTGGTCCACAAAATAAGCTCAGAACTTTGCAACAGCCTGCAATTTTTCATTAGATTGTCATTTTTTTCCAAATTTCTGAACAGGGAGTTAGAAATAGTATAATAAGGGTTGGCACAGCTGAAAGGAATTTCTGTTTGTATCCCACCTGATTCTGACAAATTAGACTGATTTATTGCTTAGTAGATTTGGACACCAACTTCAGTCACCCATCTTTCCAGTCAGCTTGTGACTCTTTTATAAAGCTTCTAATCTTGAGACATGGCTTTATATATTAATCCAGCTGGATTCTGTGCAAACATTTGTATTATATGCAACTGCTGTGTGGAAATCTGTTTTCTACCAACTGAGAAACATCTGTATATTATGTCCTAGTTAATGTAGAAGGTCTTTGTTAATTTCTTTGTTTCAGCTTATTTATTCTATCTCTTTTTTTATTAGTCTCCCTGCTGTCTAACAAACTTCAGTTGATATAACACACTGCTGTGAAAAACCGAGACTGCATTAGTCGGATCAAACACGTACAGTATCTTCAGTTTTCAGTTGCTTAAGGTTATATTCTCCCTGCACATTGCACATATAATTCCCACAAATGTTAATGGGCTTTAAGATTGTGTACTGAGGGCAAACTGGAGCTCTTATATTAGTTGCTGGTTAGATTCCATCATGCTTCATAAAGCACTAACTGGTATAATGTAATTGTTAGAACAAGGTCAATAACACAAAATAATTAAAGAGAACAGAAACTTTTTAATTCCTGCTTAAAATAAAAATGTGTATGTATGGTTATGTGATAAGAATTCTGGGATACTTATATTTA
The DNA here is from genome assembly GCF_017976375.1 of Cuculus canorus. Classification (NCBI taxonomy): domain Eukaryota; kingdom Metazoa; phylum Chordata; class Aves; order Cuculiformes; family Cuculidae; genus Cuculus; species Cuculus canorus. Next base: position 41,367,678 of record NC_071401.1, read on the forward strand.
AATGCATGTACTAGCAATTAGTTGATCCTGCATGGATTCACTGCTGTAATACATATTGTGGAGTGATGAAGGAAAAGCTGTTATCAAAGTAGAAAAGGAACATAGGCTTTTATAAGGTCAGCAATTTTTCAATGAACTGGCAGAGCAAGGATTACAGCTTCAGACATCTTGGTACCTATTTAAATATCTAGAACTTTGAACATTTGTTGGTGTTTCTGGGGATAAAATAAATCATTTAGGAAAAGAAAAAACGGCCTCCTTATTACATGTATTTACTTCCCCTTTGAAGTTCATGTCAGATTTGCTCATTTAAAAGAAAATTATTCCACTACAGTCATTACAGTAATTCAGGTTCAAACAGCTGATGAAACCAAGCTATATTCTGTCTGCTTTGAAGATCTTTGGCTACTTTTCTCACACACATTTTGAATAAATCTTATAAAACACAATACTATGGAAAAATGACAGACTAGAAGGGAGTAAACTATGGTATCAGAGATACTAGAAATGAGAAAATAAAATCTTTCTCAAGAAGGTCATGTAATCTCCCCCTCACCACCGTGGATTTTTTTTCCTATAAAGCTTCTTTCAAATCCAGTTTAAAAATGAACAAGTGGCATTTCCATCACTTCCCCTGGGAGGTAATTCCATACTTAATGCATTCTTAGTGTATATAAGGTAGGGAGGGACACCCACATCTCCCACTTTGTTGAAAAGTGCTCTAATCTTTCGGGAGAAAGGGCAGGTGGGAGGGAAGGAAATGTATTCCACCTCTCTCGTTGAAGCTGTGTCACTATGCAGAAAAGATTTCAAGATATCACAGGATGGGGGAGGGAGAGGGGAAAGAAGAGAAAGAGCTGTCTTCTAGTTAGCACATTCAGTTTGGTACTGGGAATCCTAGGTTATCATTAAAAATTTTACTCTAGATATTTTATTTTATCCACTGGCCAAGATAAAATAAGAAACATCTCTAGCTAATTTGTCTATAGTTCTTATTTTTATAAGCCTATATATATAAATACAAGATTGAAGAGGCATGACCATCTGTTTTTCTCAGATAGTATTTTTCAATAGTATCATGCAGACAGATCTGGAGGTAGGGGGGAGCAGAACCAAAAAAAAACACTCAAAAAACCCATCTCTGGACAATCTGTTGGTGTTACATATTACATGCATACTTGTGCAACTTCCAGGGTAGACATTAATTCCACCTGTGGTGTGCTCCTTAGTAATCCATATTTACAGGCAAAATAAAAGAATTATATTAGTACAAAAATGAAAACATGTTAACTAATCTTACTTTATCCACAAAGGTGTTTTCTTGTCTTTGGCATTTTAGTATCTTCCTTCCTGTACTACTCAAACTAGAGGTCTGATGAGGTTTACTCAGACTGAGTACATACTTAAAGTTACGTTGTGTTTGCACTTCAATCTACATCAGTGCCAGCACTCCTAGAATAGTAGTTTAGTTATGGTAAATATGTATTCCTTGTGGCAAGCTCTTTTCTTGTCACATGCAAGTGCAGCTACTGCTTCAATATCTTCTGTAAGGAGACAGGAGCAGCACAGGGTTAACTTTAGTAAGTATAGTAAATCCCCATGAACACCTGAAGGATTAGAGTTCTGTCTAAAAAGTGAACTTTGTGTTCCAGTCTGTAAATGTCAAGTAGTGATCTATTTCAAGTCATTTTTATTACTACAGCAAAACTAAACTAGTATGCTGGGTTCTTTTCTTTTCATATTCTGATTTTTGAGCAAGATATTTTTACTGAATGCCTCATCACAGGAGGATTTCTGGATTTTGTCAATGAAAGCACCTCTGTGCCTAGTGGAATACTTTTGCAGTGGGTAAGTGGCAGGAAGAAGTAATTAGAGGGAGAGAAACTACATGGAAGTCAAAAGATGAAAGTGTTATGACACTTAGATAAACTCAGATTAAATGCTTGAGAAAACTCATTTTCAGCTCCTGGTTTCACTCACGAAAGTAGACTAAAGAAGGCTATGACTCTCATTCAGTCATGATGATAAGTCTTTGGCTCCAAACTCTATCTGTACACTTTATTCTTCTCCATCTGGTCAATCCAGTGTCACTCTTAACAGCTTCCTTCAGATCTTTCCTTTCCACAAACTTCCCTTCCACAATTCTGGAATGGATGAGTACATTCCAACTACAATGAGCATCCACTAACTGTTCTCTGTACTGTCCTCTGTTTTGTGATGAGCCATCTGTTGTACTTAGAATGCAAGTCCTTTGGAGTAAAGTATTTGTTATTCATTGAGCACTGATTTCTGAGCTAAATTTGCACTTAAAACACCACATTTAGAGTTTGTAGAAGTCAGAAGAGAATTTATTTATTATAAGTTCATCTAGTACCCATGGAAGTGATGATGGACATGATTATCCGTGATGCTACATGCGGTTTTGCATGAATCTTCCATATCTTTCCGGTTTCTACAGCACAAAGTATTTCACCTCATAATATATCATCAGACAGATGCTGTTATTGATTCTGGATGTCACGTTCTTGCAAGTAGCAGAAAAATGCTCTGCACCACTTTCTTTTCTTTCCATTCCAAGTGCCTATTGTTGTTGCAACATAGGATATTTACTGCCTATTATGCATAAACTCAAAATATGACAGAATACTTAGTTGTCTCCCAGATAGTGAAGTAAGGCTTCCTAAGAATGAATTCATCTGTCTGAGTGCTCTTTTCACTTTCTCCAGGCACATACCAAGATTAAGTAGGAAACCACTCTATCTTTATGTGATTTTACAAAGGATGAACACAGACTTAAAATGACAACAAAATTCCAAATTGATATTCTCAGTGCAATGTCTGTCAATACAAAAGAAACTCACTTTTTATACACTCAAAATAAAAACAGAATAACAAATCGGAATAGTAAAGTAGGCAACATAGTCTAACAGAACCAACCTCAAAAAGTGTACTTTGATCTTGATCAAAGGTAGAGAAACTGAGTGAGTATCTATCTTCGCATCATCTATAGTGTTTCTTCTGTAGTATCAAATAGCAACTGTTGACTACATAGTGGTGAGTAGCAGTAACTCGCACTGGAGTAAACACCACATGAGTAGTGGTGTTACTCATGTGAGTAACACTACCAATGACAGAAAGAGATTCATAATCTGCCATTTAGTGAATAACTTTTAACACTGTCCCATAGTCCCCAATGTAAGCTGTTTGCAAGACCACCTGAGTCAAGTTCCAAAGTACTTTGTTACCTCAGAAAAAGGTACTTCAGGCAAAATATAAAGACTTTAAAATAAACAGCCACCGTGGAGGAAAAAAAAAAGCCCACAAACAACTGAAAAGTAGAAATCTCTGTACATAGGTGCAGACTGTGACTATAACATGTTAAGACAATTATGTATTTTTCAGTGTCTGTGTGAAGAAAATAGGAGAGGAAAAAATTAGCACAGAATTAAAAAAAATTATGTCTACAATAGAAATCCAATAGGGCTTGATTAAAACTGTCAGATATGAAATGCATGAACTTTATAGTTCATGCAAAAAATACATATTGTTCATTATTTGCTCCAGCTCTGGTTTTCAAAACTCTAGAAGGATACTGTATAATTTCTTAATAATACCTTTGATTTGAATTGACAACACTTTAACTTAACAGATTTATTCAGTAAAACACTTTTGGAAATGACCCTCTTCCTTAAAAAATGCGGTCTTCCACTAATAGTCAACCATAAGCACCTTCCACAAGTGCTTTGCTAGTTCCTCCCTCAATCTCTTCAACAGAAAATTGAATAATATTCTATAAAGTCAAATAGATTCCAGCTACAGAAAGATCGTGTTCAACAAACAAGACTCAAGGATTTTGAGGTAAGTGCTTTCTTACTTCCACAAGTGGTCTGCAGTACAGAGTCCCCAAAACAACACTTAATAAAATGTTTCTTCCTGAATGCCTATTATACAAATTTATGTTTCAAACCTATTTCTGAAAAATCAAAAGCATGACAGCAGATTTCAGGTCTATTGTCCATGGGCATGCCATAGCCATGGTATTTGGAGAGGTAGTCCAATTAATGCCAGGGACTCCCAACTGTTCTCTTGCCTTGGGCATGAGGATTAGCTGTTTAGAGCTATACAAAGTCCATGAATGACCACATCTTCATGCTTAACACTGCCTTGAAATGCTGGATTCCCCACTCACGTCATTTCATTGCAGACATTGTAAGACTCTAATTTATTTTGTCTCTTGGATTTCTATTCCCTCATGGTCAATTGAAACTCAGAACTCATAATGACATCTGCCAGTGCTATGCAAGAGGAGAAAGTAATGCTGAAATCCTTAAAAATTAACTTTCTTACACAGCTCCACTAATAGGATTAAAACTCATCAAATGTGTTCAAATCTGCGTTGCAAAAGGTATGAAAGCAATAGGTAGGTAAGGAATGTTCCATGTGGATGTTATATTTTATTTTATTTTATTTTATTTTATTTTATTTCATTTCATTTCATTTCATTTATTATTCATGTAAGAGTCAGTCTTGCACAGCAGCGGTTTCAATGTGATCACCTCTCCCTATGCCCCATCCAACCAGACCGTGAAAAGATAGTATAAAAGCCTTGGTGTTGTAAGAGCGCAAAGGTCTTTCAAGAGTGTAAATATAACAGGCAGCACAAGCTGAGGATGATTTTAGGTGTTTGCAAATTGCTCTGCCAATTTGCTCACAAAGCCTCGAATACCTCCTGTGTCATGGAATCATAGAGTGGTTTGGGTTGGAAGGGACCTTAAAGATCATCTAGTTCCAAACGCACTGTAGGCAGGGACATGTCCCACTAGATCAGACTGTTCAAGCCCCACTCAACCTGGCCTTGGACACTTTCAGGGAGGGGGCATCCACAACTTCCCTGGACAACACATTTTAGAGTGTTACGACCTTCAACGTGAAGAATCTCTTCCTTATATCTGTCACAAAAGTAAAAATATGAGACACTTCAGAAAGGGGACCCTACCAGTCTTCTTAACCCTTTTTGTCTAACAATATCACAAATAATGAAAATAAACTTTCCAGCCTGTCAGAATACAGCACACTGAGCATTAACACAAGGGCAGTTAATGTTTGTCCAGCTTGCTCTACACACCATTTCACTTAGATTCTTATCAACAGTCTCACAAAGACAATCAATCTTGCCTGGCTTGCTGAGTTTGAATCAGAAACTCCCTTTAAATCCTTCTCAGCAGTTAGTAAGATTCCTGAGACTTGTATATGTACAACCAAGTCAATTTCATGAAGAATAATTGATTATAAAAATTCATTACTAAATAAGGCTTTGGTGGTGACTGGGAATAAGATACTGCTTGTGAAAATACATTGAAAGTCAAGCACCCAAGCATAGAAAGGAGTGATTTGTGGATAAGAAGTATGTAGTTGAGGTCAAAGTATAGAGAGATACTAATAATTAGCTTGATGTTTAGATAAACAGTAAGCATAACACAAAGGCCTTACCCCGATGGAGTCTAGGGGGAAGGGAGATGGGGTCCAGCCTGTCAGCTGATCCCAAATGTTTTGATGACATTTCCCCCTCCAAACTTTCCTCTTTGTTTACATTTTTATACTAACTAGCATCTTTAGGGTGGAGTTTTATGTGGAACTTGAGTGACTGAAGTCATTACATCAAACCCTGCTGATTGGTGGAGAAAACGTTCTTGCTTTCTTGCCAAAACTTACCTCCAGTAGGAATGGTTATGCAAGTGGTTTGCCTCAGAGGCAGGGAGGATGCTGGTAGCCTTAAGTATGGAGGTGGGTTTTAGTATAATAATGATACTACAATGATATTATAATAAGTGCAGGTCAACTGGAGAGCTGGATTCTCAGAGCAACAGCTGCAATTCATCCTTTTGTGAAATAATTAGACGTTTATTCTTGCAAGGGCCTTGCTGGTAGCAGGAGCAGGCTACACCTATCACCGTACATCCCCCACTTCACATAGCAAGATGCCCTGAATGCGTTTCTTTATGATGAACAACATGCTACCCCTGTGCGAGCTGCATCTCTACTTACTTTGCTTTTAAAACCTTGTTCTAAACCCATGGCCGGGAGGACTTAGTCCCATTTCCTCCCACATTCAGCCCCATCCCCACATTTATCTTTATTCCCACATGCAGCCTTATTCCCAAAATGTCTAATTTAAATCTCCTTCTTCCAATTTAAAGCCATTCCCCCTTGTCCTGTCACTACATGTCCTTGTAAAAAGTCCCTCCACAGCTTTCTTGCAGGCCCCATTCAGGTACTGGAACGCTGCTATAAAGTTTTCCTGTAACCTTCTCTTCTCCAGACTGAACAACTCCAACTCTCTCAGCCTGTCCTCATAGCAGAGGTTCTCCAGCCCTCTGATCATTTTTGTGGCCCTCTTCTGGACCTGCTCCAACAGCTCCATGTCCTTCCTGTGCTGAGAACTCTAATACTAAATGCAGTACTCCAGGTGAGGTCTCACAAGGGCCAAGTGGCAGAGTCACCTCCGTTACCCTGCTGGCCATGCTTCTTTTGATGCAGCCCAGGATATGGTTGACCATCCAGGCTGCAAGCACACATTGCTGGCTCATATGAATCTTCTCATTAATCAGTGTCAAGACAGTAAAACAAGGACTTATGTATGTTTATCGCCCTACGCTTAATTAGAGGCTGTGGGTTACTCCTTGGACCCTGAGCTTTAATACACACTTTAGTACTCTAATACCTTAGGAAACATACCTAAACTGTTCACAGATGCATGTACTATTTGCAAATACACAACAGCTTTTGGCTTCTTCCCTGAATCACTAAAGTTTACTGTAGCCGGTTCCATTGAGCTTAGTTTTCTAGTTTCAGTGTACAGCATTGTTAAATGTACAAATAATAGTGCATCATAGGCGAAATCTCTTAGACAATGCGCTTCATCTGCAGGAATTTGTCCTAGTAACAATTTTTTTACTTCAGCTGCCAAATTAGGAAAGTGCTTACATTACATTCTTTTAGATTAAGCATATTTGTAAGTAGAATTTATTGACCAGGTATATTTTCCTCAGTTGCAAATGTGATGAAAAATCTTTAGCAGAGAGGCTATGTCAAATCCAGTCTTTCTGTACTCTAAACAACAGGTCTTCTGTGTAACATCGTATTATAAGGATCCTGTAACAACAATCAGCAATTTGGAGATGCAGTTATCAGGTGATTTTGTGTGCCAAATGTATCAGATCTTTAAACAAACATTGAAAGATGACACCTTTTCAAGTGCCTCTGCTTCTTTTATAGCCTATCTAGTGAAGGAGTGTTTAACAGAGCAATGGCTTGTACACTAGGGAATGAGGAGTTTAATGGTTCATACATACTTTATTTGAAAAATATCAATAACCATTCAGAAGTCTCTTCTTGCATAAGCTACATGAAAATCCCTATGTAAATGGTGCATAGCTTTTTTATGATTCATGTTATGGGTTTGTTGGTGGGTTGATTTTAGGTTTTTTTTCTCAGTGTTAAATCACTTTTGAAAAAGCACGTTTACTTGCCAACCTCAGGGTAAAGTTCCTTAGGTGATTAAATATGTGTTTTATTCCCTACTATCTTTTCCAGCTACATAAATAGGCTGGATGGAACACTCTATTTTCATTTGTTTTTAAAACTCAAAATATTCAGATTGAAGTACTCAATAGTATCTGCTTAGTAGACTGGCAATCTAATTCATTCGACTAAATTCAGAATCCAGGGACAGAATTGTATTATAAAAACCTTCATGGCATTTGACTATGCAAAAAAATATATACCGAGACTTAGAAGGCAAATTATCATGTGTTCCCTTAGTAGATACCTGTAAATTTAATGAAGTTAAGTCATGACCAACAGGAGCAACTCTGTAACAGACCAGTTACACAGATGATTCTGTGGTGACCCAAATGTGCAGTTTGCAGTTTTATTTAACAGCATTTAAGTAATTTTCTTCATCTATCCATTTGCGCAAACATTTCTACTCTAAGTTTCAAGCTAGCAACAATGAAGTAACACGTGGAAGGTCTGAATTATTCTGTTCATGGACCATCATGTAAGAGATTTGGCCTTCATTTGGCTAGAGTGCATTTTTCTGAAAATAAGTTAAGGTATAACACTAAAAGACACCATAAACTTCTTAACTAGGACCAATACTTGTATAATTATGTAAAGTAGATTACAGCTTTACCTTCCTGTTTCCCAGAGAGGGTAAAACAACTGAAAACTGGACTTCTTGAATGAAAAGAAACATTTGGAGGGTTGTGCATGTATACATGTTTTGATTTTGTTAATTTGTGTGTTTCTTTTGCTAGTTTTACTGAACAGATAATTCAAGTGGTAAATATTGTAACATAAACACTGAACATGAATGACTGAGAGAAAAACTACCAAATAATTATCTTTTCTGACAGGCAGGAAGTTCTTAATGTCCCTTTTTTTTCAGATGCCTGACATATTTCCAGTACTATATCTATCAACTAATTTCAGTGTTATTAGAGCTATGGTAAATTCTCCCATTTTATGGCTCAGCCTCTGGTGGGTTACTGAAAGATAACCTGTGAAGTTTTATCATTGCATTGTAAATGGGAATAATTTCAATATTGAAACTTGTCCTGAAAAATATGAAAACTCTAGGTGAATTTCATGTTAGATTTTGGGATTATTTTTGACTCAAGTATATCAAATACCTAAAAACATTTTTAGATAATAATTTGGTAGCAGTTCCTTCATTTTCTTTATGAAAGTTTGGTGCATCCATTTCCAGATATAAGTTTCTAAAAACATTTTATTGTAAGATTGAACCAGTGCTTTCACTCAGTAGCACTATTTTTTTCCTACAAATTATAATTAGGATGGGTGTGGTCACAGAAAAGTGTTATATTTTTGTCCAATCATGTCTACTTCTATGTAAAGAGAAATGTTACCCGGTATTGTCCCATTAAGCTTATGAACAGAGGGTTTGATTGAAGATTTAATAAAATTAACACTACTTTCTTATTTTCCTCTTTTCTTCTTAATCTTCTCTTCAAGATGAAACTCATCAGCACTTGACAAAAACTGCAAATAACAGCCAGATGCAGGAGCTGGTTTTATCTTTTTATGCAAGTATGTGGTGCTAATTAGTGCAAATTGATTAAACTTTAATTGCCTGATCCATGGCTAATTAATATTTATAAGATGAATGAGCAAGAAAACCAGACATTTATTAAAACACTTTAATGATTTTTCATATGTTTTGACAAAGCAAAGTAAATAGATGTTATGAGCTTAGATGTGCCAGACATAAGTACAGTATTTCTTCCATTTTCTGACTATAAGCATAAGAAAACTAATCATTTTTCCCCTACAAACTATATCTGAGAGTAGTTTTTTCCTTCCACACAAGCTTTATGGTACAGTGTTCTAGTTTGTACCTTATAACGTGTTTTGTTGAACTACAGAATGATGTAGTACTAACATGTCTTATGCATGCAAATACATAACATCAGATAGAATCTGTGCACAAGAAGGTTCTTCAAAATGGTCTGAAGTGAATACTCTGTTTCTTCTAGATATGTCTACCTCAGTTTAAAAATAGTACATTAACACCATTCTAGCAACATGATGTTACAGCTATTAACAGATTACTTCCTGCACTTCTCTAAAAACTCATTTCTTGTTAACATATAATATATTCAAATAATACTCCTTTACTAACGATAAACCCAGTACTTCAAAACACACTGTTTGATAAAAAGAAAAAAAGTCTTAGTATCATAGTGTACCCTAAAACTATCTTAAAGCTGTTATACTCTACTTTTTCCCTCCAGTCATCTGGGAAGGTCTGTTACAACTTCATTCACTCTTATCCACCAAACTGGACAAAACGCTAGACAATTTTTTTCAGCAGTCCCCTTTTAGAGATAGCCCACTTCTAACTAAGTTTTCATTTCATGTAATATACCCTGCCATTACTTTCACTCAGCCTTCCTATATTCTTAACTTTATGATTAGTCTATAGTCTAAAAAAAAATAATTAGGGTGGATCTTCATAATTCCTCTAGCTATATATAAGGTCTGACTCAAAAAAAATGAGACTAATCCTATAAATTGGGAACAAAATTTGGGAAGGGAGAGACAAAGAGAGGGTTATGGAACACATTCTAACATGTCATAACGAAGCAAGGCTCAACTTGATTGCTTCATTAGGTACAAGCGGATGGATGTTCAAATATAGATGTTTTCTTATCCTCAGTTAGAAAATGTCTGTGTGCAAAACTGCACAGTGAGTTAACATCAAGATTCTTGCAAAAGTGAAGAAATCGAAGACAGAAACTTTTCAGTTATTGACTGGGCTTGTAGCGAAGAGATCCCTAAAATCAGTTTGGTGCTCAAAGGAATACATTTTTTGTCAGTTAAAGATGTGAAAGCCTAAACAATGGAGATCCTCAACAGCCTTTCAGAAAAGGATCTGCAGAACTGTTTTGAACATTGGTGACATCGTATGCTGCTGTGTGTCAACTCAGAAGGGAACTATTTTGAAGGTGATTATAACTGATTTTTTTAATTTGTTAAATAAAAAGAGTTACAGGAGCAGTCTCTTTTTTTGTGTGTGTCAGACCTTGCATACGTTAGTAACTGAAATCAGAAAAATAAAGGATTTCTGGTTCCGGGCCATGATTACTCATACCTGTTTTATTGTTACCGTTCTCCCCAGCAAAGTTTCAGCATGAGAGTTCTGTATTTGGTTTGGATACAGCTTAATCTTTAGAATCTAGAAATACAGCCAGCTCAGATTTCCTATTCTTTGGTATAAATGACACTTGGACATATAAGCATCAACAGAAACGTGACATCTCTGGCAAACCAGTCAGAATAAGCTCTATATTGTTCTGTTTGGTAGCATGAATGTTCCCTCTACATCTTCAAAGAGCATACTCAAGCTTGACAAGTACCAACTTTGGTCTAGTTCATCTAGCGAATAAAATTATATTGCTTCTCTTTGCATTGAGAGATGAGGTAAATTGGTTAACAGTGCTAAATAAAAGAGGATGATCACTGACCGCTCTGGACCATGTGATACAGACTGGCTTGCATCCACACTGTTTAAAACCACTCCCATCTGTAACATTTCAATAGGGTGTGTCCAAAATAGTCAAAAGGAGAATAATAGAATACTTAATCAGATGCTACCTGGTCTCATTCTAGTCCTTCAGCAGTCTAGATAAACTCAAGAAATCTCAACTTTAAGAACAGATCAAGTCCAACATCGTATTCAAAGGAAGGCTGTAATAATAAAACCTGCTAATGAAATTCTCTTTATTTCCGTTTTTCATTTTCTCTTTGTCTTCTTCTATTTTGACACAATCTAACTCAATTAATCAATTAATTTTGTTTTAACAAATGCTCCCCAAATAAATACATTTTGATAAATGATTGTATGTTAAAAAAATGAAAATAAAACCTTTTAATTCTCTCTGCAATTGGTAATTCATTTTAGATAATACAGTTTTTAAGTCCTTCTACCCATGCACTTACTCCAAAACCCATGTTTTTGATCCAGTAAAAATGTTCTGCAGTGAAAATTTTAGTAAAACACCCTTACTGTGATCCAATTAGACACTGCAAACTAACCACACCACTGAAATATCAGATTATTCCTTTTAGAAAATAAAAATCATCTATAATACTAAGTGATATTAACACAGCAGATGTAATAGAAAACTAGATTTTTAACTTTCACATTCAGAAACATTTTGTGAGTAAATATATCTAAATATTAGAGAAAGCATTTTAAAAGAAGAAACAAAGGTACTAGCCTATGGAGTAGTAACTATAAAAAGCTTGAAGGGCAAATAATAACAATTCCTTCACCATCTACAGGAAGAAATCAGGGAGTTTCTGCTAAACTCAGTTATTTATATTATGCACTATAACCTCTTATTTTTTTGAACTACACAACATATAGCATTATCTGGAGTACATATAAACAAGTGTGCGCGTGTTCTGGGGCTATGTGTAAAAAGAGAAATCACAGAATCACAGAACAGTCAGAGTTGAAGCGGATGTCTGGAAGGTATCTGGTTCAACCACCTTGATTAAGCACGGCCACAGATCCATGCAGAGCCAGTTGCCCAGATCCATGTCTAGATGACTTTTTAATGTCTCCAAGGATGGAGACTCCACAGCTTCCCTGAGCAACCTGTGCCAGTGCTTTGTCACTCTAGGAGTGAAAAAGTGTTTCTTTTATCTTAACAAATCTAATAAATACAGTAATATTTTCTTCTTATTCATATCACAGTGGATGTTATGCACACATGCTTTCTTTCACTGACCTTCATTTTTAATATGTATAACAGAAACATAAGAATATATTTGAAACTGAAATTCAGTGAAATTTAACATATCAAGTGACAATTACAGACAGACTAAATCTAAGTCTTAATTTCCCAGTCAGATAATATACTGCTAAATCTTGATCAAGGTTAGGATACTGACATGTTCAGCACTAGTCAGATTTGTTCAATATGTCTCCTGATGTTCATTCACTCTCTTAGAGTTATCTTTCTATTTGTGTCTCTTATCTTCTACTTATGGCTAAACCTGATAAAGAATTAAATAGACAATATAGAGATCTGTAGTAGTTCTGACTATATTTTAAGTAAAAAAGGCTTTAGTTCAGTTAGCTAAAGACAGGCGACATGTAAGGTGTGCTAGTGTATCTGAGATATTTGTGAAGAATGACACAATACCTGTTGACGTGTAATAATTATTGAGATCTATAAAAACTTTGAAAGGCAGAAGAACTCCTATGGCACCAAAACTAAACCTAGATACTTAAGTTCAGTAACTGAATCTCACCCCTCTTGACTATTTATACACCATTCAAGGTTAGTAGTTCCCGCAAGATAGATACCCCATTTCTCCTCCTACCCTGGTTAAAATTGAAAAAATAAAACAAACCAAAACAAGGTACAACAAAACATAAACAAGCAAAAAACCCCAGAATTTTCTCAAGCACTGTCCCTCAGGAGTGGATTCAACCCTGAATTCTGTTTGAGCAGAAGTTCCTATGTGTGGCTGTAAACCAGAGACCTGAGATGAAAAGAGAAAATTCAGATGTGGTTGTGCTCTGTGATCTGCTTTTTAACAAGGTGGTTCTACTTGTCCTTTGTGCAAGATTTTTTGCATAAGGGGAAAGGCATCAACACATCTCATATTTTACATAAAAACACAGAAATACTTGTGTTCTCTGAATTTCTTCCACAGTGATGGCTTAACTCTCTGTCCATTGACTACATAGGAGACATGAAATATTATTATACACCTTGTCGAGACTAAGTATCTAGAGTAGATCTTTCCTTAGAATTCAACAATCTGAATTTGGCTCCAGCTTTTCGACTATAAGCTATTTGACACAGAGACTACATTTATTTTTATTATTATTATTCTTTTAAAATTTTGTTGGCAGTGAAATTTTTGTCCATGACTGAACTTTTTATGGACTATCATCACCACTTGAATGCATTCAATGTTCAAGAAGTCCTGATAATCTGAAGAGACAACATAAGAAATGCACTAATTCTCTTCACTTCTCAGATCCTTTAAGAACTTTATTCCAGCAGTTCCATTAGCTGTCATTTTGTTCTGATCTTTACATATTGTCTAGATGCTGAACAACCAATTGCTATAGATTGTATGTTTTTTTCAGAATCTATGATAAATTTCTGTGTTATAGAATATTTTATGAAACATTTATTTTTGAATAAAGAGAATGGAGTGTTCTGTTGGGGTTTTTGCTGTTGCTTTCTCTCATTTTGTTTTGGTGGGGTTTTTTCCAACAGAAATCTCATGCTAGAAATTAATAGGAATGCAATGATTTGTAGATTAGTCTATTTTTACTGATTTTAGAGAACAAAATCCACAATATGAATCTGGGGCATGGTGTATCATTTCCTCATTAAAGCTGACATACTTGGAAATGGCAGTGGCTACATGTCTGACATCTATAAAAGCAATAATTTGGAAAAGGTAATTTTAAGAAGTGTGTACAGTGTCAAAGGCTTATTTATGTACTCAGCAGATGAAACTGGATTTGTTCAAAAAAATATGTCAATTGGCAATCTGATGTGTGTGACATTGAGCTCCCTATATGCACTTAGAAGACAGTCAATAGTATATTTTATCTGCATATCTCAACAATGTTTTTGGATACTGTTCCAGAACAAATAAATGTTTTCAATTTGCTCAGATGTAGTTAAACACTTATATCATCCTTATTTATTTTTGTTTTAAACTCTGTTCTGAATCTTTCTCACTTATTGCTACTCCTGTCATAAGGCTGGGGTAAATCTAAGTCTCTAAAAGTTTATGAAAATTGCAAATTTAAAATAGCTTTCACTATAATCTAGATTCTAACAGTTAAAAGCAAAACATCTTAAAGTGCCCCTAAAAAATCAAAGAGAAAGCAGTAGTCATGAAGGAGAAAGGGTGAGAAAAAAGAGGAAAAAGAAAAGCATATTCCTGAACAAATACATCAGTTGCAGTATCTCAGAATCTTGGCACAGTTTTTAAAAGAAGATAAAATCCAGAGAGGATGACTATAACAAGGAAGAGATAAAATGTACTCCTGGAACTGACTGACCAATTATGTTCTCTCAGGCAATGCCATCCTAAGACAAAGCAAAAATGAGTTCAAGATACTTATTAGCATTCTAAATAACTTCCTTTGTAACGAATGGAAAGCAAAAATAAAACTAACGGGATTTTAAAAGACTCTAAAATTAAAATATCAAATCTTTTCTCAAACTAGCATAAAATCTAGAATAATTCTAATACTGTGTCTTGTATTTGGTAATACTGATCTTTCCAGTACATTGACTGGAAAGCAATATATGGCAATGCACATCTGCGTTTCTGAAAGAAAAATTGAATTTCAATCTTTTGGGGAGCAAGCAGATGAATATTTCACTCATTTTTCTCTCATTCTAAAAATAAAAAGGCATTTCCTTCTCAGGACTGTTCCCTCATCTGCGTTTAATGGCTAGAAATCACTTTAAAGTATACTTCAGGAAGACTGTTTTTCAGCAGCTGAACAATGTGTTACCAGTTGCCTAGCTGGGAACCATGACAGTCTTTTGCCCTTAGCTATTGATTTGTCTCCAAAATAGCTTCTTGTGTTTTGTTTTCTCAATTTTTTATTCATATTGCCTGCATCATGCAACATGGAAAAGTAGCATTTTAAAATATAAAAGAAATATATACACGTACATACACACATTTATACACACTCTTCTGTGTGTACGTGTGTGTGTATGTATGCATATATGTGGAAGTCTAGTTAAGTTTCAGAATTTCTGAAAAAAATTGGGGAAAATTGGATGTCATTCTTGACATCCAAGATTATTTTGAAATTCAGTTGAGTCTGCACTCACTTTTGCTGATGATTCAATCTGCAAAACATTTGAAGTCCTGGTCATCCTGTTAGTCAAACAGATCAATAAGACTGTCCTTTTGTTTCAGTCTGGTTTATGAGTTTGGGGTTGTCTTTCATAGAAAGTAAAACTTGAGAAGAATAAGAAAGATCTACTCTTTGCCTGGATCTCATCCCAACGTGTATTCAGAACACAACTGGATCAAGGAACCAGGAAACAGTCATATATTCTGATGACCTATAATTTAAAGCAGAAGGAGACAATACAGGACTAGAGTGGACTTCTGTGTCCATGGTAATATTGTTGCAAGAGGCTGTGATGCATGATTCAGTTCATAAGCTTATCAAAACCTGTTCTAAAAACAGTTAAAATTCTTATCCATTTTCATACTGGAAAACAAGCAAGATGACTTTTAGTTCTGATGATTAAAAAAGTCACCAGCTTTTTTTTTTTTTGCTATACAGGCTTAATTCTGTTACTTAGTTTTTTGTTGATAGTTTAGTAATTACAGGCTCTTGACTTAGCATTACCCATTCACTTAGAATCAGTTTCTCCCTTGCTCATCTTCACGGGTTCATATATTTGTCTGAGAGCAATCTCATGCCATTTTAACCTTCACTCTAACAGGCTAACATAGTAATTTCAATTTCTGCTTAATTTCCTTCACAAGTTTATATATATTCTAGTGGCCATCCTAGTTTTAAGCAGTATTTTAAGTATTTTCAACATCATCTGCAGACATCTTTCCCTAGACCTACAGGTTATTTCCAAACTGCTAAATAAGAAGGAGTTAGGGACCAATCCCTAACAGAGATCCAAAAATGCCCACTTGTTTGTGTAGACACAACTGTGTCTCTTTAGAGCAGGTATTTCTAGAAGAAATTTAACTGGAGCAGTTTAAAGCAAATTGAGGGAATGATCTAACATTATGGCCTTTATTTGCTTAGCAGCATAAATGTACCTAAGATAATGACACTAAAATTGCAGCATTATGAAAACAACTTTTTTCACAGTATTTCACTGACCCTTCACATGAAAGAAGTAAAAATGATACTTTTCTTCCTTCATTGTGCTTTCCTCTGCGTAGTTCACTAGTACTAAGTTTGCTGTAGTTGATTCCCCATCTAAAGCACTAAAATTACTATAGCGGAGAAGTGTCCAAGAATAGCATGTTGATCAGCTGCTTTCAAATACTGATATATTTGATGCTTTTTTGCAACACTTTTGAGAGAGTATTAATATTATAAAATTATTACTGTTGTAGAAGCAGCAACCCTGTGAGCCCCAGGTTAATTTTTTTTTCTTGACATTTGTTAAATGATCTAAAAATCTTAATGAACTAAATGGCGTAAACTGGCATAACTCCATAGACATGAATAGAGTCATCCTTCTTTATGCCAGAGGATCTAATCCTAAATATTGTTAGTATCTACTAACCCTAGATCCATTTTCCTGAAAGACTAGCTCTTCAAATATACTATTGTCTTCTGTGATCATTTCTATTTCATTAATTGCAACAGTATATCTACACATTCAAATATAATTAGAGCATTCTCAAATCTATGGAGCTGTCATATACTCCATAAACAAGGCTATTTTATGTGCGTAACATAGGCAGACAGAACAACTCTTCATGAAGAAAATGTAGGTATTTAATTTAGGGCTACTTTTAGAAACACCTTAAATATAAGTGAAATTTATATCCCCAAAGAGGTGCTTACACTTCTTGTATGGTATAGACTTTAGAATAAACCATCATCTCTTACCTTCTGGTTTTCCTCACTAAGCAAGTGTATTCTTTGCTCCGGAATTCAACCAGTGAGCAAATTAACATGTAGGGAGGAAAGATCGGGGCCCTGCAGTAGAGGAAAGAGTAAATTAACTTGTTAATTTCAGTTGTGGCTCCAGCTTTTCTGCTTAATGCACCACTTCAAGAAGTGATCCTTTGCCCGCAGGCAAAGAAATGTAGAACAGCTCATGTCTATGGTGTACAAAACAGGTTAAGCCAACTAGATCTCTTTTCAGTATATTCTGTGTTAAAGACTATTTCTACATAAAAACAAACAAAATTTTGTTGAAATTAAAGCAGATGCTTTATTATTTTAAGACACTTTTTTTAATCACTAACTTGGCCTTCCAGTACTGTCTTGCATTTCTTAAATCTGTTATCATACTTCAAATGAAGAACTGGATGACCAATTTCTTCATGGAACAGAAATGATAGCCTATGTCTTGATAGACGGCTTGTTGGATGGGTGGGTGCATGGATAGATAGACAGACAGATTGATTAAAATATTGCAGCAGTTCCATGTAGAAGCTTTACATTTTTGGGTGGATTCAGGGTTGGGAATTCTCTGCACTGGGAGATCATGATGCAGAGAACACATCAAGGCCCTCTTCAGTGGGGAAATCATGGAGTATGGCTTTGAACCAAGTCAAGGGACAGAGACATTTCTATCTTGCCACAATTACCAGTCACCTCGCAGAATTAAAAAAGATAAAAGAATGAAAGACGAGGAGGGGCTCTTTATCGGGGACTGTAGTAGTAAGATGAGGGATAATGATTTTAAGATGATAGAGGAGAGATTTAGATTAGATATTAGGAAGAAATTTTTCATTGTGAGGAAGGTGAAACACTGGAACACGTTGCTCAGAGAAATCGTGGATGCTCCCTCAGTGGAGATGTACAAGGTCAAGTTGGATAAGGCTTTGAGCAACTTGTTCTAGCAGAAGGTGTCCCTGTCCATGGCAGGGGAGTTGGAATTGGATGCCCCCACCCACAGGAGAATAAAATAGCTGGTTAGGCTGCACCAGAAATTTGGTCTCTCTTCACTTTGATTCTGCATCTCTAATCTCTTCTTTCAGCATCAGATGTTTGGCTATGTTTGTACACAAAAAGGTTACAAAACACAGCGAAGAAAGATGTTGCTGTCCCAGAATTCTAAGTGTTAGGACCGAAATCTGTCTGCAGTCAAACACATACAAGTCCCTTTCCAGTTAAAAGTGAAGTGTTTAGGTGTATTAACACTGAGCTTAACTACAGGCAGAACTACATCTTGTTCATTTAAAAGGCTGTTTATTAACTGGAGCCCTTAATTCAAAACTGTTCCACAGGTAAATCAATTACGGTGTTAAGTGAGTGTGCCGCTAGAACAATGAGAAAATATACCTGAGCTATTTATGTAGTAGCATATTTGTGTTAAGCACAGTAACATTAACTGACTGTAGATGTCTGGGGTTCTGTTGGCATTTTTTCTACTATTATTTTAAAGAAATAGAATCACAAGTACACACAAAAGCTATACAGCATATTTTCAGGCTTTGAAAAACAGCTATCACTTAGGCTACATTGCATCAGCTTATTTTTCTCAGAAATGTAACAATTAAATGGGTCTATGAAGAATTGAGTATGAGGCCCTCGAGGTCATACTGGACGTGTTTTCTCAGTTTGCTCATGCTGAGCTAAAAAGCTGTTGTCTAAAGCAGTAGCCACAGAAAGAAAATGCATTAAAAAAAAAAAAAAAGAAAGCATGCTTCTGTGAATTTATGAGGAGTGCATCACAAAGACAAATATTTCAGCCATGCAATTCCATTCGGCCTTTTCAGCTGTGTGTCCATAGCAAGTCACTGACTAAATTGAAAAATCAATTCCAATTTAAATTATTGGAATACAGAACACCAGGAGTCAGAGATAAAATGGCTTTGTTCTCTGAGATCTGTTTTAATTGGAAAGTTATTTCTTTAGGGTATTCTAATGGTTCTGAGGAAAGATTGCAAAACAAAGTTGATCGGCTGGGGGAAGGTTAATAGCTAATGTGCTTTTCTTGCTGCACAGCAGCCTCCTGTCTTTATGACAGCCTCCATCATATGTGAAAAGAGCCATGATTCTAAATCATTTGATACATGTGACTGTAGTGTCTCCCCCAGTGTCCCAAAGAAATCATATTATGGATGTTACTCTGACATATTCATAGCAATTCAGCTGGCATTCCAGCCAGAATTTCTTTGCTTACAGGGGCATATACCGTCATTCACTTAAAACTTCCATGATGTTGAGTGGTTTTGCTGAAGATCGATATGATTTTATAAGTATCAGGGATATTTTAAATAAAATACTGATAGCATTACATATGGAAAGCATTTTCCTTTCATTTCAAGACTACTGAAGCAGTAACCTAGGTGGACAATAAGCAGCACAGCTAGAAAAACTAAAGGAAAAGTGTGATTACAGAAATGAAACGAGATTATCTTGACACAGGACAGAGTGAGAAAGGGAAGACAAGACGCTGAGGGAAAGAGAAAAAGCAGATTAATAAAGAGGCATTACATTTAAACTAAAGCAGAGCAGAAAGGAAAGCCTTACTGCTTGTGTAAGTCTTATAACTAACACCTAGAAATGTCATGGTTTAGTTATAACATCACAGTAACCTTTGCTCTGTTAGCAGGAAACTGTTTAGGGCAGCTGTAGATTAGAAGCCTTAAACTGGCATTTAATTTGAAATTAATAAAACAGTTATGGTATGTGTTAAGAAAAGTTACTGAGGTTTGCTTAGTATATTTAATTAGTGTAAAAGAGATAAATCTAGTTGCCATGTAATGAACTGAGAGCTGCAGATACAGTAAATGTGTACTTACGTTCCTATTATTAATGCATTAAACTTGTAAGAATGTTTAGGAATTTAATTAGCATTTAATAAGATAGCTATAGCAAATTACAGTAGTTAGATGTTAAATGTAAATTAATATTTTTAGTATTTAATTGATATTAACTAATTAATTACTGTTTATTACATGGCAACTAGATTTATCTTTTATAGACTTATTAAATCTAAATTAAAAGTTCTATTTTAAGTGGCCTCTACTCAATTAAAAAAATATAGTCTCTGAGATTATCAGGGTTTACCTTCACACAGGAATTGGGTGAGCTTGGGGTATTAAATCTGAAACATAAATTCTATAGCATATAAGGAGATTAAGTATCCTCACACAGGAGGAATATTATTCATGTGGATAATCCCAAGAAAATGAAATTACTCAACTGAGCAGTGATCTTTTGTGGACCTATTTCCTGAATTGGGCAACAGAAAGGAAAAAGTTAGGAAAAAAGAAAAAAAAACCTAAACCAAAAAATGTAAAAATGTTTTGGAATATCAAAAAAACTTTTCTCACATTCTGTTTAGGACTAGCTTTCCAGCAGTTTATGACATGTTAGTGAAGGAAATAAGCAATCAGATTTCCAAACACCTTACATATGAGATAATTGAAAAAAAAATCTCATCACAGACTACAAATTATGGGGTTTGGATGTGGAATACTTTGGAATTTCTAGCCTTTACTTAAATGAGAGTTGCACTGCTCTGAATCCACGTTTGAAACTTACAATGATCATTTAAGCTGTGCAATGCTGGCACTATGAAATAGCTTATATGGAAATAATGACAAGAACCTGTAAGACATTTCTGAGAGGCAAATAATGTAAGAAAAGCAAAAGAGAGCTTGTGTTAAGTCCTCTAGTCCACTAATACACCACACAAGAAGTTGCTGTGAGCTCCTGCGGCTGTATTTCAGTAAAAGGCTGAGGTACCTAAAGCATGACTAAGAGAAGCTTAGTTGAGCTGAAGAGACAGGGACACATGCAGAACTTTGTCAATGTGAGAAATGCCACCTAGTTATTTGTCTAGCATGTAAGGCTCCCTGGGATGCTTCAGCTGAAGTCCACACCACTTGCAACAGTCATGTTCTAAGAACACCTAAAGCAGCAGAAGGGTTAGGAATTTCAGTAAATTCACTTCAGATCCTAAGCTTTGCTTTCAATTGTGAAATGAGGAATATATTTAATTACACTTGTGGAATAATCTGTTTATCAAAAATTTTTTTGTAAAGTTTAATTGATCTGCAAATTCTGCAAATCTTTGTACATTTTGTTACCTGTTATTTTATTATATCCTTCCACATAATGAATAAAGATATAAAAATCAGGCTTAAGAAAGATGTTAAGAAAGAAAAATGTTACCCTTTGGTATTTTTTATTGCATTTATTGCTGTCTGAGTCCTTCTTTTAACCTATAAGAATTTTATTGTAAAGCTACTTTGGCCTTTTATAATTTCTTTCATTTTTTATAGAATCGTTTGGTTGGAAGAGACCTTTCAGACCACTGAGTCCAACTGTACCTGTCCACTACTAAACCATATCCCTGAGCAATTCATCTTCCCATCTTTTAAATACCTCCAACCACCTCCCTTGGCAGGCTGCTCCAGTGCCCGATAAACCTTTCAGTGAAGAATTTTTTCCTGATGTCTAATCTGAACCTCCCCTGGTGCAACATGAGGCCATCTACTCTCATCCTATCACCTACCACTTCTTGGAAGAAGAGACCAACACCCTCCTCTCTAGAACCTCCTTTCAGGTGGTTGTAGACAGTGATAAGGTCTCCCCTCAGACTCCTTTTCTCCAGGCTAAATAACACCATTTCCCTCAGTCACCTCTCATAAGGCTTGTTCTCCAGCCCCTTTACCAGCTTTGTTGCCCTTCTCTGAACATGACCCAGGACCTCAATGTCCTTCTTAGAAAGGGGCCCAAAACTGCACATGGTATTCAAGGTGTGACCTCACCAGTGCCAAGTACAGAGGCAGAATAACTTCCCTGGTCCTGCTGGCCACACTCCTTCTGATACAGCAAAGATGCCATTGGCCTTCTTGGCCACTTGGACACACTGCTGCCTCGTTTTCAGGCAGCTGTTAAGCAACACCCCCAGGTCCATCTCTGCCAGGCAGCTTTCTGGCCACTCTTCCCAAGTCTGTAGCATGGCATTTCCCTTGTTATTAGAATAATACTTTCTTGTAATTTCATCTTAGTACATTTTTTTGTCAGTTTCTCCTCTAAAGACATATTCAACTATTTCTTCTCATTGCCATTATTTCCGTATAAATGTAAACCTGATCTCACTCAAAGCATCAGCAGAACTCAAACTGTTTTGAATAGGCCAAGGATTTTAACTGTTCCTTTATTCTCCACTGCTCTTAATACTCCATTATTGAAATTGAAGGCATTTGTATTACGGTTGAGGGCCACAAAGAGGGTGAAGGGTTTAGAGGGGAAGCCAAATGAGAGGCAGATAAAGCCTCTTGGTCTGTTCAGCTTGGAGAAAAGGAGACCAAGGAAAGACTTCATTGCAGTCTACAGTTTCCTCAAAAAAAGAGGAGGACAAACAGCAGGAGGTGATTTCTTCTGTTTGGTGATCAATGATAGGACCCCAAGGAATAGCAGGAAGATGTGCCAGGGTAATTTTAAGCTGGATATTAGGAAATGGTTCTTCTCTCAGAGGGTGGCGGAGAACTGGAGCAGGCTCCCCAGGGGAGCAGTAACGGTGCCAAGACTGACAGTATTCAAGAATTTGGACTACACTCTCAGACATTAAGTGTGAATTATGGGTTGTTCTATGCAGAGACAGAAATTGGACCTGATGATCCTTGTGGGCCCCTTCCAACTCAGGACATTTTATGATTCTATGATTCCATGATACTGGTTTTTACAAATTGCTTCCACTTTTTTTTATAGTCCACTAACTTTACATTCAAGTATCTGAACAGGTAGGATTTTGATAATCTTTTATATCAATACATTCTTAATAACAAAACATCTATTTTCTAGATAACTTTTTTTGTCTGAGTCATGATACTGTCCTTTACATTCCTAACTCAGGAATGTCTTTAGTGACTCAAGGCTGGATGTACTTGTCACCCACCAGATGGCTGCTTAGTTAAAGTTTCCCCTGAGTACGGTGCCTTGAGATTTCAAGCTCCATGATAGTTGCTCCAGAAACTTTTCATACTTGCTTTCATCAAGTCTTAAGAGTCTATAGCAGATGCTACGGCAGTTTGCTTATTTGAGCACTACCATACCTCTTCCATTAACTCACTGTCCTGACTGGTTTAATAAATATTTTAGATCTATACTTCCAAAGCAGGGTTTAAGTTACAGATTGATACATCTGCCAATGTGTGAAAACAACTCATCTAAATTAAAATGTCCACTTCTCCTGTTCCTGGAGGACTGCAATCTTTTAGACAAAAAAAAGAAAAAAAACCCAATAATAAAACCAAAACACACACACAAACACACACACCACAAACAAAACCCCAAAACAACCAAACCAAAGTTGTAAACCCCTAAATCCCACTGAATTTAATGGGGGTGGGAAATCTATAGGATCTGGATGGGGAAGGAAAAGAATGGAACTTGGTTTTGACAATGTTTACAGTCTTTGGACATTTTCCTGTTGTCCTTGCAATTGTGAAGTATTTTTTACATTGATTTTGCCATTTACCTTTACAAGAAAATGGCATCTTATCTTGTTTCTGACATGGTTTCACAAACTCATAAACTTATATGTATGCATGACTACATATATATGTATACATATATTATTTCTCCATATGTCTGCTAAGTTCTTTATTAAGAACAAGGGTAATTAGATGATTTAGTGGCTATTCAGCCACTGTGATTATAGCAAGGTGGGGTTTCAACCTATTTGCATGTAAAGAAGTTTTATAGACATCTTTATGTTCCTCATCTGGACTATTTCATTTGACCACAGTAGAGACCAAACTTTCTTCTCACGTTATTCTTAATGAGATATGACTGTACAAAACCTATGTACGCTGTATTTAACTCAGGGAGGCAGAGGATGTATGTGCCTGAGGTTACTAAATGCAGCATCTAATAATTACATTCTATGTTGATTGCCCCCTTTAGAATAATAAGTATTTGAGGTAGCAAATATGCATATATTTTATTGGGTTTATTTTAAATTGAAACTTAGAAATCTTTAGGAGAGACTGTAAGACTTTCATTCCTTTAAAATACTACCAAACATGTTAAAACTGAAACCTGAAAACATTTAACATGAATTCTTTAAAAGCTTTTTTTGATTGTATCATCATCATTCTGTAATGTAAGAACTAGAGACAGCAATCCCAGCTGAATCATGCTACACTTAATATGTACTTGCTAATATAATTTATCAAGCATTCTAAATCCATATGACAGAAATATATGGCATTCGGTCTGAAAAAGTTCATCAAGACTTGTAAGTAAAACTGCATGAACGCATTATAGGTTCTTTCCATGCAGTTTTTTCTCCTATCTATCTCCTTAAACCATTTCAGACTGAATGGTTTTCTGTGTGCTCTCTTGCAGATTTATTCTTCTCTTGATGCATGCATGTAACTCCCCATTAATGTTAGTAGGAATGAGATTTACGTATGTGCGCTGAGAGGAGAACAGACCCCATGGTATTTTATTCGCCTATACAGGGTTATAGCCTCTGAGGATAGATTTGATTTTTTTGTTGTTAGCAAAAAAGCGGCTTGACAAGTAGCTTTTTGATTGATAATACACTGGGAGTCATAATTTATATAATCTTACACCTGCTACTGAACATAAAGGTCACTTTAAAGGTGTGAGTTTTGTGTGCTGGGGCAGAGCATAAACTAGAGGGTCAGTTTTCAGCGGTTACCGTACAATGGAAAAACAGACAAAAACTCCTACCAATGCTGATAAAATTGAAAATATCATGGCAAGCATTGTAATTACAGCAAGTTTCTCGAACTTGACATTCTGAGCAAGTGTCGTTCCCTAGGTTATTACAGAAGGAATTAGAGTGGCCTTTCACTGTCAAACTGATATATACCATTGGAGCACTGTTGAAGACAAAATATACCATTCCTGATGTCTTTTCAGGATTTAAACATCTGCTGAATTCTATCTCTTCCTATCATCTTCTTAAAATAGATACACACCTCAAAAGGTCTCTATTTGGAGCATTGAGCAGATTCAATATATCAGCATTTTTCTGCTTTTTCAAAAAATTAGCTCCATTCTGTATGTAAGAACTCTCTTATACACAGCATCAGCAGGGCATTCTTAAGACTTAAATATTTTTGCAGGGAGACTGGCTTCATGAAATGTATTCCTGTGATAAATTGCTGCGTGCAGTCATTTTTCTAAAGAATCCCGTTCATACACTGGGGAAAAATAAGAGAAAAAAGCTTTCATATGATAAAGTAGAAAGATATTTGGTTTTGTTCTTGCTTTGCTTTGCTCTTTTTTTTTTTTTTTTTTTTTTTTAACAGCCTTGTGACTGCGTAGGGAGGTAACTAATGTCTGTGCAAAGCATTATTTGTTACTGGATAGAATCCAAATTATTAACCTTCTTGTTCTAACCTTCATCTCCTGCTGCTGTCTAGAAGCAGTAGGGAACTGTACTTTCAGGATAGGGAGATATTCATCCTTTGAGTTTTTAAGTCAAACATTGCCAGTATGGGTACTGATATGTCTAGATTCCATGGTTCTAATTATTGTGTCCTCACAATTTCCTGTAATTATTAATTATAGAACAGATGGTGTTAATATCACTTCAACTTTCGTCTAGGAAATAATCCAAAGCCTGGAAAAAAAGCCCATAAGGGCTTTTTCATTGTCTTTGGGTGCTTTGATCAGTTTTTTCCAAGCTCTGAATATGCCTAGTATTGAGTGTGTTGGGTGATTTTGACTTTGGTATAGACGATTCGGTCTTCCAAGTCAATTTAGGACTTCCAGTCCATACTGGCAACTATTGAACTCCTCCAGGTGACTGGGTGACTGCAGTCTCTATTGATTTGAATAATTTGTTTGGGTCAGGAACAGAGGCTTAGAATTTGGAAATAATATCTACAACACAAAGTGTTCATTGTCTCCTGTCATGAAAGGAGAATGTATTTTTCTTTTCAGGGTAGGGAAATGGTTACAAGAAATGACTTCTGACATTAATGGAACAGACTAAAAATTCACTTTCAATGAAAATAACTGCTTTTAGGCCTAGCTTTGTCTTCATAGATCACTATGGTTTACAAATGACCTACAATAAATTAAGTAGACACCTCCATGATGGGGGTGAAAGTCTTGGCAACACTGATTAGTTGTGGCAATTATTTTAGACATTTATGCAGTGTTTGCCAGAACCTTCTTCATCTTTACCATTTTATCAGCAGTATCTTGTTATAAAGAAAAAATAAAAAAATATAAGTAAGAACTAAAAAGAATTTTGCAACATACAAATTATCAGCACTTCTTTAACTAATGAGGAGATGAAAAAGCTTTCGTGACAGACAGGCTAATTTAATAGCATTTTATAAAGTTTATTTTAGTGTCTTCGAAAGTAGCAGTGATTGATACAGAAGATTCATGCAGAACTGCAAATAAAGTTAATCTGAAACAGTGTGTCAATATTTTTTGTTCACGTATGCAGTTAAAATTGGAGTTGATATTATTCCACTTTTGCCCAAAGATGTTTACTTTCTTTCCTGATGTTAATTTAATTCAGTTAAAATCTCGTTATCAACTTTTCTACTGACTGGCAAAAGCTTTTATGTGTCCTAGGCAATATTCACTAAAACCTACCATTGTTTCTAACATTGCTGTTCTACAGTATTTATAGGAAGTTAGTTTTTACTCAAATTTGACAAAAGAATTTTAAGATACTGTAACACTCATGATCTTAAATTGTTTCCTATGCAAAATATCAGATTATTATTTTTTCATCTGACTAATTGTTCATTAAACACTCAATAAAATAGCTACATAGAGTACTATTTATATGTATTTGTCATTTGGGATGTATATCTTGTAATAGCATTTTTGCCTGCTACTGCATGTTCAGGGGAGGATACAATTGATTCAGGAAGGACCAGAGGGATTTTTCATGGAAGTGCAAATGTAACACCATATTTTATGGTTGAAGATAGTTTATGAGAGAAAGCTTTCTGTGCTTTAGAGGTAGAGCACAAGAGCCGGTTTTTAACACCAGCACTGCTGATTCTCAGGCTGGTAGCCCAAGCCTTTGTTTATGACATGAAGTTATTATTCATTATGATAATGTAAAATAAAGAACAGCAACAACAAATACTTAGAGAATTGAATAACAACTTCATGTTTTGTGAAAAATAAAAAATGCCCCAATCATTACCCAAGGTCAAAGTGATACAAATACATTTCAGGTCCAACAGCTCCGGGAAGAAAATAACATATTGTTATTTCCTGATGCAACCCGGGATGCTGATGGTTTTTGCTGCAACATCACCGAACATTTCTGATTCATGGTCAGCTTAGGGTCCACCAGGATTCCTAGACCTTTCTCTGCAGGCCTGCATTCCAACTAGTCAATCTCTATCATCTACTGGTGCAATGGATTATTCCTCCACAGGTGCAATACTTTGCATTTCCCTTTGTTAAACTTACTGGGATTCCTGTCCACCCGATAGTCCAGCCTGTCCAGGTGCTTTTGAATGGCAGCACACTAGTGTGGTCTGTCAGACACTCCTCCCAGTTTGGATTTGTCTATGAAATTGCTGAGGATGAACTATGCCCCATCATCCAGGTCATTAATGAAGAGGTTGAAGAACATTGTACCCAACATCAGCCCTCAAGGTATGCAATTTGTGACTGGCCACTGTCTAGGCTTTATGCCACTGATTAGAACCCTCTGGGCCCAGCCATTAAACCAGTTTTCAATCTACCTCATTGTTCACATATCTAACCCATGCTTTGTAAGCTTATCTATGAGGATGTTATGGCATACCTAAAACTTACAAAACCTCTTACTAAAGTCAATTCCCTCTTTCCTAATCCACCAAGCTAGTCACCTCATTGTGGAAGACTATTAGATTGGTTTCCCATTTACAAATATACACTGATTCTTCTCATTCACTTTATTGCCCTTCATATGCCTCAAAGTGGTTTCTAGGATTAGCTCCTCCATTGCCTTCACATGCAATGAGGTGAGGTTGACCAGACTAGTTCCCTAATCTTCATTGTTGCTTTTCTTGTAGACGGGAATGACATCTGTTTTCTACCTGTCTTCAGGAACCTCCCCTAGTAATGCTGACCTTTCAAAGATAAACAAGAGTGCCCTCACGGTGACATCAGCCAGATCACTCACCACTCGTAGGTATATCATATCAGTTTCTCTTATATGGTCTTTCTCTTCCAGTCACTGAGGTTTAGTTCTGCTCTGCGAGACAAACATGTAGGGAAGTAATTCTCAAATATAGCAGGCATGGTTCCTGCTCCCAACAATGAATAAAATTACAGACTCAGTAGAAATATATTTTAATCCAATAGTTGTGCTTACACTTAACAGTAAACAAAACAATCAGTCTGAAGCAGAGGTTGAATCTAGCAAGATCTGAAAAATGTTTATACATTTTTTTGTAACTTTCAGTCATGCAAACCTTGACATTTTTGCAAGTGAAAAGATGTTTTTTATCGCATGACAGGAAAGATTTGTCTCTGCTTGGTAGTTAGTTTTAAAATAAAAAAGGGTACATTTAGACTAGAAATAAAAGGAAGAGATTTTAAGGTTTAAGAAATTCATGTCATTCAAAGAGATCAGGTGTCTCCACCAAACCACAATAGCGATGGTTTTTTTTAATTTTCTCATTTATCATACCACATCTTATCTTTACATATATTTTTCTATACCTAGAATGTTGTCCTCAAATCCATGTTTCCTTCCAGCTACATCCTATCATAACATAAAATTATTTCCATCTTAAATATTTCTTTTTCATTATTCTACTTCGCAAAATTTTACTTGTAGAAAGAGAAATTGTCTTGTAGAAAGTAGTGATTTCCCTTATTACTTTGACAGCTATGCAACAACAAATAGAGAGCAATATGAATTTGGGTTTAGGAGATTTTTCTTTGATTTTCTGTACTCAGGAATTATCCCTTTTTTCAGAATTAAACACTGAAGAAATAAATAAGAACAAAAGTAACCTGCTTTTTTACACACGTCAAAATGAAGAGCACATCACAGTATTGTTCTGAAAAAAGATAAATATATCTGCAAGTCAGGAACTAATTTAGATTGTAAAGAAAATATTCCTCTCAAGTCCACCCACATGCACTAGCTTTACTTTAAATTAAGTAGCTTTTTATTTGTCAGAACAAATTAAGGTATCTGAAAATAAGAAGCATGTTATATCAGAATACAACTCAGCCCACATCTACACCACACAGATATAGTCCTTACTTTATAAGAAAATGTCATGTGAATCTTCATTTGACTGGTCATGATCATAATAGCATGGGACTCCCGAAGGAATCCAAAAGCCCTTTTGCCTTCACTATGTCTTCAAGCACACATTACACCAAATGCAAAATGCAGTGACATCAACGGTCTATAAAAGTGTGACCTTCAAGTTGATGCATTTAGAGTAATAAAAGACCTCAACAGCAGCTGACATATAAACATAAAAGGAAGTTGTAAGGACAACCCACTATAGTGTATAATGAGTGGGGAATTTAATACTGTGTTTACAGGTTCCATAGGCTTTACTGTGCTAGTTTCACCTGAGGACACTTTTAAATCTCAGAAGCAGAAGGAGATTAGTGACAAGGCTGTAAGTGTGGGATCTTAGATTACTCGGGTATAAAAATGGGAAGAAGGATGATGTTGGAAAAAAAGCAGCAGCAAAAGCTAATATGTAGGGGGAGTATATAGGTATGTATGTGTATATTTCTGGAAAATTATTAATTACCTATCATGAAAGATTTTACAAGCACAATTTCCCAATAGTGTCTTGTCGGGGTTTGAACTATTGGCTCGAAAATATATTTCTAGATTACAGGTGCTGATCTGTACAGTGAAAGAGCACTAAGAAATTAATTTGACTAAAGCAGTGAGACAGTGAAGTGACAGTGCTTCCAAAACGATCACCCGCCCGCAGTCCATTCGTGAAAAACCTTAATGAACTGATGAAGTGCCTCGAAATACAGAAATTGCCAAAAGGGGGCAGCAGCATGTTGAGTCATGGCGACCCCCCTCCTTCCACTGGAAGTCCACAGAAGCCAAGGTACAAGTCTTTATTCACTTTGCAGATCTTTGCTAAATTGGAGCTGAACCTGAAGCCATCAATATTTTAGAAAAAAAAAAGCAATTGCTTCCATTGTATAAGAATAGCAGATCTTGTCCAATTTTCTATAAATTCTTCTGGTGAAGCCCAATTAAAAATCATAGATTTTGAAAAGCCTTCAGTATTCATACTTCAAAAATAAAATGCTATAAATAGTTATCACTAATTCTGTCATGACAGTATGTCATCTTCTACCTAAATTTTAGAATAATCATGGGATGAAAGTTTGTTGCCTAAATGTGTAAGACCTCTCTCTGAATCAACAATGAAATCGACAATTCTATGTGCATTTTATATAAAAAACATGTGTGGATATATGTTACAGACATATAAAAATGCAATTTCTCTCCTACTGATAAATTTTTATTTTGTATAACTGTAGTCTTACTTTGCATCCTTTGCATACACATGATTTCTAAATTTAGTGTTATTTGTATGCAGGGGATAAATTCTTACAGTTCTGCTAATGTGCTATGTTTTTCCAAAACCTTTCATCTATCTATACAGATCCTTAAGTAATCACCACCTTCACAGTATCTAAGGGACCTAATGACTCTTTGTTCTGCCAGGTTTGCACTTAGAGCTTTTTATTGCCACTCTTTAGAAAGGTGTTTGAACTGTGGCAGGTAGGACAATCCAAAGACAGATCTCATTTCAAAGTATTCTGAAGGGAATAGCTAGTAGAGAAGAGCAGTGATTGATGCAATAGAAGACATAAGAGGATTTTTTGGTTGCTTTTTTTTTTTTTTACCAGCTACAGAAAAGTCTAGACTCTTCACTTTAAACTTGAAGTGTTAAAGGGGACTCTTAGATCTGATCATCTCAAAGCTCTGATCTATGCAAAAAATGGGCATTGATGTAAAAATAGTGCATGTATGAACAACGCAGAAGCATAGCTGGAGTGCAATGTATATTTGTGGGTCTAAGTGCTTTGAAAATGTTTGTTCCTGCCTGTGAGATTGGCAGAAGGTGAGAACAGTCAAAGATCCACTCCACGAGAATTCAGCTTTTTATTTTTTCTTCCTTGTGTACTATTTTTCTCTTCTGTAATAGAAAACTAAAATTAGAGAAGCAAGTGAAAAAAGTAACATAATTTCTTTGCAATGTATATGGATGTATATCGAAGTGCATCCATCTTCCCACAGTACAACTAAGTTAGGTAAATTTATTTTAAATTGTTTTAACTGTTAAGTGTTAAAAGATATTAAGTTATTAATTGTAAAAGATATTAAGATATTAAGTGTTAAAAGAATATTAAAAGAATGCTGTCCACTATCCCAGTCACAAAAAGTTCTGTGTGATTACATTCTGTCTCATGCTGTTGACTGGATAAGTATTTTATTTTTATTTTCACATATATACTTGATTTAAACATTTCTGTGACCAGAAAAATCAGATTTTTAGTAAGATGAGGAGGGATTTGACATTTTCATAGAAGAAATGTTTAGTGTTCACCTTCCATTACTTTAAGGCACAGGTAATTAGAAAAAAAAATGTGTCACTCTTCCCCACAAGAACTGAAATCAAAGGGAATTTTCTTGGCCGGCACTTGTAAGGTACAATCTCATCACTGTTGCATTGAAAGGCTGAACATTTTCTCCCAGGCTTTCACAATTGGATTGAGCAGGGAAGACCTGAAATACACAGTAAAAAGTGGGTTACATAATCACATTTATTCTTTTCAGAGAACAAAATACAAAGTCCTAGTAAATAATTCCTCATAGCCAGACAGCATGGTTGTCCAGCAAGCTGATGTAGGGATTCTGAAAAAATACTTACTGCATCCCTAGACATATTAACATTATTAGTTCTGTAAATCTTCAGATAATAGAAATGTTTCATTGTAAGGCATGTCTTTGCAGAAAATTGTGCATGGCAATACAGAATAGCATTCCCGAAATGCAGAACTGTTCAAAGAACAAATGTTCGCTCACTTAAATCCGCGGAGACGTAAAGAATTGAACTACATAGTTGCAGAGTTTAACAGGACATGATAAAATGCCAGAGTGCTTGCTCTTTGCTGGGGTTGTTTGCAGAACCAGCTCTTTCAGCATGACAAGAGTATAGAATAAAATACATAAACGACATACACTCCACACAATTGTGAGTTCTTTGATACTGTATATGAAGCCCAGGGATACTTCCCTGCAGGCAACATTGCACTGTGGTTATACTCAGCATGAGCCAGGAAACTCAGGGAGACACTATCTTGTCACAGTGTAACACAACAGCTAGAAATATGTAAAAAAATGAGGGGTCGTTTCATTTTGTTGGTTTTTATTAAAAAAAACATGATCCTGATGTTAAAAAAGCATATTCAGCATTTTCTTCTTGCTTAAAGTTTAATTTAGTCTGTTTTATTTGTGTCTTGATGTTTCTTAATTTTTCTGTCTGAAAAATGTATTAGAAACTGTAATATGCAGTTCATAGAATCATTAAGGTTGGAAAAGACCTCTAAGATCAAGTCCAGTCATTAGCCCAACATTGCAGTGCCTACTAACCACGTCCTGAAGTGCCACATCTACACACTTTTTAATCTCCAGGGAAGGTGATTCTGCCTCTTCCCTGGACAGCCTGTTCCAATGCTTGACCCGACTAACTGCATAACTATGTGAATATAGTTAGCTAACTATATTTTCTACTTTAATTATGTACCTATGTATACAGCTATGGAAAGATAATAGCTTATGTATATGGAAAATATTAGAATAAAGATTATATAATGATCAGTTTCACCGGATGATTTGAGAATTCTATAAAATTACCTTAAACGAAATGGCTTTGTTGCAATCTTTCTGCATATGGAAACATGTAAGCGATATTTTTTTTTAAAATAAAAAGTGTTTCTATGTGTAATAACAGCATACACTTTACTGTGACTTGGATTATGATGTGGGTGATAGCGTTTCAGGTCCTTAACTGATCATATCCTAGGCTATCTGAAATGTACTCTGAAATAACTGTTCTTTGCTGCCGGTTATCGAATAAATCTAAGAGTCACTTTGAAACTGATGGTTATACAGAGTAAATGCAGTCCTACAAGCCCAAGGATGCTGTCAACTATGGCAAAGTCCAAGAAACATCTGAGTGGACCAGTCCTTATATTGGGTCATGCTGGAGCAAATAATTGGAAGACAAATTGGGAAAATCACCAAAGAAACTTGTGATGTGCATTTTGGCTCGAAGTCCATGTAGAATCAGTTCTAATGAGTCATTATAGAGACATGACATAGCCATAGAGAGGCATACAAAAGAAATCAGAAAAATCTGGCATATGACTGGTTATATTTGCTCTAAGGCAGGCACTCCTTCCCTCGTACTGGAAGAAATTCTGCTATGGCTCCTGTGATTCAGCAGTTTAACTCTAGGCCAGAAGTTCATGTGGGTGTCATGACAGAGTCATAGTCCATAAAAAAAGTTGTATTTCCTGTTGCAAAAGTAAGGGATTCCCAAGATTTATAGTGTGCTCTCTTTAACTACTTTTTAATTGAAAGCACATCTGTTGGGTCACTCTGCAAGAACACACACAGCTTCATGGGTTGATTATCTTCTATAGATAGTTCATACTCATTGGTTCTATCTTTCTACATGAATTTTCATCACCGCAGGTTGTTATGCTGGAAATTAACCACTGTCCCTCACTAGATAAATCCGAAAAGGAAACATTTTTTGTCTCTCTCTCTCAGTGACTGAACAACAGGTTGCTCTGTGTCACAGCTCTTTTAGAAAAGAATGTCATTGTTAGAAAAATTTTGGATTGTTTGACATCCAGTGCACCTAAAATCTGCATTCTCCCCTTTTTTCCCCCTCCCTTTCCCCTTCCTTTCTCTCACAGTTTTATATGGGTCTGTTACACTGAAGTAATGTGAAAAAGAATACTTACAAAGGGACTCATCAGTCAAATTGAAAATGTGATGAGTTCAGATCCATCACTGTACAATTAGTAAATCATATATCTGCTGATTTGAACCAGTACAGGCTTCTTGAAGTTTATGCTACTACTCCAATTTGAAGCAGTGCTGTACTAATTCATATTATTTTAATTCACAAAAGATCTGATAGGGCTTTATTTCCAGTGATCTCAGGAATGGCTGATATATTACAGCTATTTCCTTTGTAAGCATAAGGTCATTTGAGAGCTCAGATTCTATTACTGTCTTATATGTGTTAGGAAATACTGACTTTTTAACAGCAAATAATCACTTCATGAAATTTAAAAATGGCATTGTTTTTGGCTAGTTGTGCTCCTGTTGCCTAAGGCTAGATCTTGTTCTCATTTCAGTCAAATGGAAACTAGTCAGTTCCATTTTTCAAATTGTCTTGCACTAATACAGTGCTGTAATGTTTGGATTGAGGCTAAACAGAAGTACTATTATTGAAAAGGAAAATGTTCTCCTGCTTTTTATTTAAAGAAATATTAATTAAAAGAATTTCCAAGATAGTATTTTATAAAACCTTAATTCTGTGACAATTTAATGTCTTTTCTTCCATATTACTGTGCAATATGACTCAGAGAACTTCTGTTTTGCTGCTACACTTTCCTTGTCCAAAATAAAATTTTATCAAGAAATACTGATTGTTATATTTTTATATCGCATGAACAAGAGGCCTTCCAAATACGTTACCTGACTGCCTTTCCTTCTAAGGAAAATCTTCTTGATGTCAGCAAAATACATAAAGGCATTTACATTAACATCTGGTCATCACTGTGGTTTGACGTTATGCAAGGCAAGGATTTTAGGGACATGTTCACCCAACTTCAGCTGTCTGTGATGTAGACACCTACATACGAACTACTTGTTTAAATTTTGTTAAGAGAGAGTGTTCAGAAAAAGGCACTACTAAAGTACAGTTGCTTTGACCTATATTTAATAGTTGCATTAGGTTAAGATGAATGATAGGAAGTGCTTGTTCCTCTTCATTGATTATAAGGGGAATCTAAATGACAAGCTGAAATGAAGACATTTTTGCTCTAGACATCTATATTTTCTGAAGAATAATCCTACCTTAGATGTCAATATGCTGTATTACAGGCTGCAGAAAGGGGAGCCACTTGTCATTGGGCAAGTCAGTTCATCTTTCAGTTTCAAAGACAACATAACTATAAAGGAGTTGCCAACAACACCAATACTATGATAACTAAAATAAGCGTAAACAGACAGATCTTGTTTTCTCATGTATTACTCTGTAAACTAGATTATATCTGTTTTCTTCAGGGTGCATCCCGAGAGATTTCAGAAAATTAAGCATATGAAATAAGTGTATCACTGCTGAGTTACATCACTTAGATGATCCTTTTGTCTCTTTAAGTATATTGCTGTGGTACCTGATAAATGTTTATTAGTTTAAAAAAGAAGCACTCATATATTATGAAAGTGGCCAAAGAGAATCTATTTTAAACTTTGAAATATCTTCTTAAAATGGCTGATAGTCTGTTGCAGATCACAGCAGATTAAAATACACCAATATTGTCCCAAGGATATAAATCAATATTTATACAACAAAAACAATTCCGTTGGCCAGTTCTTTTTCTTCATCCTCCAACCTTCCTTAATGACTTTTATTTCCCTAAAAACAAGCAAACAAAAAAGCCAAGGCCATATGTCAATAGCCTGTTACCAGAATGTTTGTATAAGCAATTTTCAAGGGTGGAAGAAAATATGCCATTCACTCGAAAAAAACAGGAGGGCCTATATCTTATTATGGAGCATATGCCATTGGGAATTAGAGCCCTGACACTTGGAAAAAAGCTACAAATCACTTTCATATAGTTACCAATGGTGTATAATGTCATGTTAGGTGATTTCCCGTGTTTTGTTTCAGGAATTGTTTGGGTGAAAATGAATGAGAGTTTACCTAAAATAAATTTTACCAATTTAATTACATTCTATGACAATTTATTAAAAGCAGGGTCTATAATCCATAAGAAATTTGCAATCATATTTGCCTACTCGTATTTGCAGGTATAACTACTGCCAGAATTTATTTAGTTTACATAGGTGTGGGTGCAAAAGGTGGCTACACATCTATGAACTCCCCGCACATATAGGAACACTACTGATATTCATCTAATCACATCACACAAGTTATGGCATAAAAGAATATCAGCTTTACTATACAAGAAATAGATTATAATTGCTAAAGGGTTCCTGAAAAGAGCAAAGAGTTGATTGCTATGCTAGCATATATTGAAAATAAGGTACAAATTATGTAAGTGCTTAAAGCTTTCAAGTAGGCTACATCATGTGGGTTCAAATGTAGGTTTTGTCATGTTGTCAGTGGAATGCAAAAGTTTAAATTTTGTGTGTGTGTTTGTTTTTATAAATGCTCCTCAAAATATATATATATGTATATTGAAATAAAGAGAAGACGTATCCATAATTTTCCTTTGAAGATCTCTCATATCCAAGTCAAATTGAATATGTCCTAAGAATGGATAAATTGAGGCATGGAGAAGTTAAATGGTTTGATAAAAACTACACTAAAAACAAGCCAATGAATAATTTGAAATAAATGCTGTTGTATGTCTCAGTTTCCTCCATTCATTACTGGACTACTCTGCCAAAAAAACCCTACAGATAACTGAACTACACTAAATTGTTTCAGACCTCGGAAACCAACTGGGATTGAGCTTCTGGTGAAAGTTCAGATTTTATTTTATTTGAACCTATTCACCCATTCTTAATTGAAAAGTAGATTGATAAAACCTCTAACTTGAAACGTGTGTAAACTGTAAGGTAGTAAGACTGAGGTATATATTCTGAAGTACCTGCCAGAAAAATCTCACATGTGGCTTGAGCTAATGGACAATAAATTTATTACTGGAAGAAATCACAGATGTTGCTGGATATTGTTACAACATAGAGATGAATGGAAATATAACAAAAATACAGAAAATAGAACATTTCATCTGATATTTCACAACAGTTATGCTGTCAGAGAGAACTGTGAAGCTTGATTGAACAAAAGATAGAGTTAATATTACCTAATAAGAACAGACCATTATAGATCAGTGAAACTGCAAAACAGAATTATATGACAAGAGGCAAGCCACATTACCTAAATTAACATTTTTCTAGCATGAACAAGAAGGGCAACTGTAGGAAAACGAGAGCTAAATAGTGTGGCCTGCATTTAGTCAACCTGAAGTAATTAATAATTTATGGTTGTCTGTGATTTTAATGAAAATGAAAGCTGAGAGGAAAGAATTGAGAGAGATAATGTGCCGTGAAATTGAGTTTCATTTATTTGCGGCTACTCCTTTCCTTTCCTTTCCTTTCCTTTCCTTTCCTTTCCTTTCCTTTCCTTTCCTTTCCTTTCCTTTCCTTTCCTTTCCTTTCCTTTCCTTTCCTTTCCTTTCCTTTCCTTTCCTTTCCTTTCCTTTCCTTTCCTTTCCTTTCCTTTCCTTTCCTTTCCTTTCCTTTCCTTTCCTTTCCTTTCCTTTCCTTGCCTTTCCTTTCCTTGCCTTTCCTTTCCTTTCCTTTCCTTTCCTTTCCTTTCCTTGCCTTGCCTTGCCTTGCCTTGCCTTGCCTTGCCTTGCCTTGCCTTGCCTTGCCTTCCCTTCCCTTCCCTTCCCTTCCCTTCCCTTACCTTCCCTTACCTTACCTTACCTTACCTTACCTAAAAAGCTTAAAAAGAGGACAAGTCACATTATAATCTTAATTTTTATAATTAAGGGAAAGTTCCAGAGGCAGAAGAAATAATAATTTTGAAAGCACATGACCCACTTCATTATCTTTGGGATTTTATAGACAACAGCCTGTACAATATCGACAGTCTTCATTAAAATTCACCAGCAATACAGAAGTCTTTTGTCTTTTTGGAAAGTGAAGTGACTTTCTCAACAATTGGACTTGGCTTTCTACAGCAATGTTAGAATAGCTATGGGTTTTTTACTTTACCCTTCTTCTCTTCAGAAATTATTTTCAATGTATTCTGAGAGCCAGAATCTTGACTGCTATTAAATTTTTAATGATATTTAAGACTCTCTGTGGTGTATAAGACATATATCCTAGGCTGGCAGAAATGATGCAGTACCTATGGGAGATGTGTCCATCTGAAGTGGCAGCTGAAGTCCAGAATATCCCAAGCTACCTCAAAAGACTCTAAACTTCTATGTTTGATCAAATAATTTGCATCCTGTTGACGACACTGATTAGATTTCCATTGAC
This sequence comes from Cuculus canorus, assembly GCF_017976375.1. NCBI lineage: Eukaryota > Metazoa > Chordata > Aves > Cuculiformes > Cuculidae > Cuculus > Cuculus canorus. Next base: position 41,406,224 of record NC_071401.1, read on the forward strand.
TGTAACAGAAGCCTCAAATCTTCTTGATTGCCTAAAGTCTTTACAGGATTCTAAAGAAAAGGCCTAGAGACAGAGAATCCTGTATTTAGGTATTAATCTTGGCCTTAAAGGCTACCATTACATGCAGGAAACTTGAATTCTGCCCTTATTCAAAAAAAAAAAAAACCCTCTTTCCTATACTATATTTTGTCACATGTTTAGAAATATTCTGGCTGATTCAGAAATGGGACACGGGACAAGGAAATATGATGCAATCAAAGCTGGCATTGAATAGGAGACTGTGCGTTTACTTACATCCTGATTATCAACAGTTATTACTGATTAATCAATTGACTCAAGATTGAGTTTGAAACAGTGGAATGATGTGCCGTGGGAGAGGTTATCCTCCATACCAGACTATACAGTTCTGAATTATCTATAAGTTTTAAATCAATAGTGACCTCGATAAACAATTTCTCAGTATAGTCTACCAAAATTTGATTATTTAACTTGTAACTCTTTATTGTGGAAATGGAAATTATTTCATGTGGAGAGATGGATTGAGATGATGATGTTTTCTTTTTCTACTATGTGTCCTACAAGGAATTTCTGGGTATACATACAGATGAATTACAAAATAAAATAAGGAAAAGGTAGAAAAATCAAGAAAAGTCAGAGAGAGTAGAGTTAAAATTTGGGTTATGTTTTGTTATAATTTCATATGATATTCCTAAACTAACCAAAATATTTTATAGTAACAGCCTAATTTAAAATAACTTTGGAAAATATTAGAAAGTAATTTTATCCTGTTCTGGGAATATGTTCTTCCTTTCTTAATTGTTTTAAAGTTACTATTTTCATGAAACTGTGACAGCCTTTTAACTGCCATATTACACTGTATTCATGATCTAGGCCAGTAAACTTGATCATTGTAGTGATATCTGCACAAATACTGGCAGGACATAGAATGGATTGAGAGTAGCCCTGAAGAGAAGAACTTGGAGTGCTGGTGGATGAGAAGCTCAACATGAATTGTCAATCTGTGCTTGCAGCCCAGAAAGCCAACCATAGCCTGGGCTGCATCAAAACATTGTTGTGATTCTGCCCCTCTACTCTGCTCTTGTGAGACATCATCTGGAGTACTGGGTTCAGTTCTGGAGGTCTCAGCACAGGAAGGACATGGATGTGTTAGAGTAAGTCCAGAGGAGGACGACGAGTTGATCAGAGGACTGGAGCACCTCTGCTGTATGAGGAGAGATTGAGAGAGTTGGGGTTGTTTAGTCTAGAGAAGAAAAGGCTCCAGGGAAACCTTAGAACAGCCTTCCAGGGATTAAAGGGGACCTCCAGGACAGATGCAAGAGGCTTTTTGTCACAGAGTGCAGGAATAGGACAAGGGGTAATGATTTTAAGCTGAAAGACAGGAAATTTAGATTAGATATTCAGAAGAATCTTTTTTCCGTGAGGGTGATGAAGCAGAGGAACAGGTTGCCCAGAGAAGCCATGGAAACCCATCCCTTGAGGTGTTCAAGGCCAGGTTAGATGAGGCTTTGAACAACCTGATCTAGTGGAAGGTGTCTCTGGCCATGGCACGGGGATTGGAACTGGACAATCTTTAAGGTCCTTTCCAACCCAAACCATGTTGTAATTCTGTGATTTTATGATTATATATTCTCTGGCTGGTTCCTTGTTTTTCAATGCAAAGGTAATAAAGAAGCTGGGGTTTTGCTGTCCAAATTACTGTATTCCGAGCCTTGATTCAAATCCCACTGCTTTTGATATTTTCTGGTTTTATTGGGCTTTGAATACAGTGTTCCAAATTTTAACTCTAATTTCATTCTGAAGTGCTGGAACTCTCTTATTTTTTCTGTTCACTTGCTTGCTCAAAGTTCTGAAGAAGAGCTCTTCTATCTTTTTCTTCTACCTATAAAATGACAAAAATTATACTTCCCTTTTCTAAGGGAATGCAAGGAAGTCTTGCATATTCAGACTATAAGGTGTAGCTATTGCATAGTTTTGCCCCTGTGAAGATAAGCACCGATTAACAAAGAGGCAATAGTAACAGTATTTTTACTAAAACCTAAGTTTTCTTCAGAGAGATCACCACTCAAATTAAAGAACATGATAGGAATGCATGGGTTATGTTACTGCATTGCCTGAAATACTCTCATTTGGATATATTTTATTTGTTTGCTTGCTTTCCAAGTAAAAAGAAAGTAAAAGTCTTGTACACATTATTCTCCTTTACTGTCACATTAACTGCATTTCCTCACAAATATTGACCTGTAAATCTTTCTCTCTGCCAGAGAATTAAATAAAATATGAACTATACCTGTTATGTTATTAGTCCAGTTCTACAAGGTGGTTAGTATGTTGACTTCTGTTGGCTTTACTGCAAGTCCAAACTGCCTACAAACAAGCAATGTTCCATACTTCACAAGTGTGCAAACTCTACTTTGCTTAAATTTATTTTTTCTAATAATATTTGTACACTAAATTTGTTATTTGAGAGTGTTCTCTATCCTGCCAAAGTGGCTTATTTCCTTTCAGAAGTTTCATCTAGTCTGTTCAGAAATACTTAATGACTGAATTTTTTTTTCACATACTTGCATTCTACTGTTTTTCAGTTTTCTGTGTAATGTAGACTGTTTTTCAAGTAATGTATATCACATCTTATTTAATATAAATTCAATTCAATTCTAGTAAATATGTTTGGTTTAATTTTCCTTAGTATGATAGAATGCTATCAGCAGATAATGTCTATTTGTGTTTCTGTTACAGTGTAAAGTACCTCTAGGCTTCAAAACTCACCTTTTTCCTTCCTTTTTTTTTTTACTAAAGTCTTTCTTCGCTTACAGGTATTCATTCTTATTCGTGCTTCTTGGTTTCCATTTCTCTTCATACATATTCCAGTCTATCTTTAATTAATTCATCAACAATACAATTCAGTTCACTCTAATATCAGTTACATGCCATTGTTTATTTTTTTAATATTGGAATTTACTTTAGTCACCGTATCTGTTTGAAGTAGTCTACTAAAATATTGTGTATCAGTATGCAATATCTAACCTTTTGACGCTACTTTAAGTAACGTATACAGCATATGTCGATAAAACATATAAATTAGTTCCTTCCCATAACAGTCATGTAATACAGATCTTTTAACTATTCCTAGTTTTATTTGAAACTTTGTGGATCTTTTTTTCTCCTCTGGAGTTCCTTTCTCTTCTTCCTTTCAATTCTGTCTTTTTATGTGCAGCTTCAGATTAAGATATCTAAATATAGGTGTCTATATGTCAATATGTAGATGTAAGCTGTGTGTCTAAGCTTCCTATGCAGTCAAGATACAGTCAATACAGAAATGGAGCTTAAAGAGTTTCCCCCTCAGGTGAATGCTAGAAGCTGTACTGGCTGACTTGTTAAAGTCTTCCTTGTTTGTAACTGAAATTTTAGTATGTGGCTCAGAAGAGATGTATAAATTCAAATGTCTAAGCATGGAGCTGTATTGCACCTTATGGTCTCAGATCAGGTCCTTCACCAAAGTGATTTGAGATCCCCTCAGGTAATCTCAACTATCAAACTCCTAAGCAGGCACCTTTATTCTCAAGATAAATCCTCTATATGATTCTTCCCATTACTATCTTTTTCTATTTTACCAAGCTCAACAGGAACTGGATTTGCACATTTATGCATCACGTGTCTTTCTTACAGTTTATCTTTCCAATTTTCTTCATATAGATGTGCAGAAAGAAAAGACTTCATAGAATCCAGGTTGATCAGGAAGACAGTATTGATAGTAGCTGGGATTCTGTAACTCACCAGACCCAGTCATCTGGTTCTAGAGGTCTCTGGAGATAGGCACAAGAGTATCATCTCCCTCTGAATTCAAGAATGTTGTTTTCTCTGTTGAAAAATCATATGTTCAGCTAGAAATCCAGGTTTCCAGCACCACACTAAGGTCTGAGGGTCTCAATACATGAAAGTATAGAGCAAAAGGAGATTAAAAATATGGTCTCTGCTCTTGTGGCAAGGAGATTTTCCTTTTTAAGTTGTATTCTGTACTATTTTCAGTACCAAATATATTCTTGAATGAGGTGAGGTAGAAATAAAATAATGGTCACCAATAACACATAGGTAAAGTTCAAGTGTCCGTGATCAAAATCATGCATTTTTCAAGGAAAGTTCAGCCTTTTTCTGAAGCTATCTAACCTCCTTAAAGTTGCAGTTCATTAAGTTCTGGAATTGCTCTGCTTTTGTCAGAATCTGGTTATCTGAAACAGAATTTTAACAGAGGCAGAAATTAGGTAACCTCCTATACTCATTCTCTATATTGGGTTAATCCAACAAATGATTGGAGAACATTCCAAACTCAAGACAGATCTAGTTTCCATCTCAAAGAACAGTTTGGAACCCTTGTTATATTTTTGTAAAGAAATATTAATATAGACCACAGCTAATACAAGTTATGTTTCTAAAATTCAGACTATTAAACCCCAGACAGCGATGGTTTTACAAGAAAATTCTTCAAACAAATGCTATGGTGGATCCTAGAGGATATACTTTTCTCAAAAATGCTGCTTCTGTAAGAGAATGCTGCCCCAGGCAGGAGGAGCGTGGAGATGGGCTAAGGTTTCTGAAAGTGGTGCCTGAAACATAATTCTGTGAGATGAAGTTGACTACTGTGTGAGTATGGTGTTTATGGCAATAGTGCATGAGGAAAACAGCATGCAGCATAGAGGCGTAGAGCATAGAGTAACGCCGTTTGATGCACAAACTTAGTGTGCACTATGTGGTGCGCAAGTCTTCCAGGGTAGTACAGAGTGGGTGACATCGCCAATATGCACGTTGATATGTACCCCATAAACCTGGGAAATCCCTTTCACATTTCATTCAAAACCCATCCCCTACCCCACACTGTACACACCTTTTCTTGTAATCTAAGAAATGTTCCTCACTGTTTTTTCTGTTTAGCTCAATGCACGTCACTGATCCTATATTTACACTTAATAGTTAGATATAGATTGACTATACACTCCCAGGATTATTTCAGGACCTCTTCAAAAGTCTGCACTCTGTGTTTTAATTTGACAAGCTGCGTTCTCAGAGCACTTTTGTGAGCACTAGTAATGAGTCGTCAAATCAAATAAAGTTCATTTTCAATCTTCTGTTAGCATGACTACAGTAATATGAGTTGATATGTTGAAATCTCAAATCAAAATGGTGGAAGTAAGGATTGTGTTCTTCAATCCACATCAACATACAAAGAAAGTCTTTTTTTCTATATCTTGACTGATATTTTGAAGGTATTGAGACAGAGGACTCACTATGTTAAAATGATTAGCTAACATACCCTTATACCCTTCGTATATTTCTTCTGTTTGAAGTATTTATAATATAATTGACAAGCTTTCCAAATTCTTCTATTTTGTTAAGAGTTCTGTGTCTCAAATGTAGCAGACATTCACAGATACTAATAAATTGCTAACCAAGAGGAAGGAAATGATTTGTGGTTACTATGTCCAACTTCCTGACTTAAATATTTGGTATAGCAAACCACTATCAAGAGTTTTGTTTGTGTTTCATTTAAAACATATGTTCACACCATAAACATAGTATAAAAGCACAGCTGAAAAAAAAGACAGAAGGAAAACAAGTAAAATTGAGCTGGTTTTCAGGAATTATTAATGGACATGCAAACCTGTATATCTTGCAAGAAGCTTAACCAAGACTGAAAAATTGGTGGACTAAGAAACAGTAAATGTTTCCTAATATGTCTCTGCATATGGCTCATTTAAACAGAAGACTAAAATCATCTTGTCCTAAAAAATAAGAGAGCACCAGGGCACTTCATCTACCACTCAAAAATAGAGTGGAATGCCTTAATTCCATATGGCAGTCTGTGGTGTTGTCCAGCCTTGAATAATTTCTGCTTCCTGTTCTAATATGAACAGCAGGAAGTCCTCTGGTCACTATCAATCAATGTACACAGAACTTGCCAGTGCTGTGTTCATACTCCTATGATGAAAGTACATACATTAAACAATTTCTTCTCCTGATACAAATTTCCCATTCTTATGAAACAGTGAATAAAATATACTGAAATAAAATTAATAAATATTTATTTCAGTGGCTAAACAATGTCACGTATTCTTCCTCATAAGAGGTGACAGATTCATTAATGTTCTTACAAAATAATATTTCTACACCATCTCTACTAGGAAGAAGATGACAATCCTGCTTAGTTAAATTTACCACTTCATTTTACAATAATATTGTGAATAGAATTATGAATTAATACCAATTTGCTAGCAACCAGCCACTAAAACATACATTTAAGTATTTTTCTCAGGAAGACCACTTAAAAACAGCTTGATTTGGTAGCACTACTACAGCTTTTGAGAGGATATAAAGACATAAACATTCTGTTGTTTTTATAATTTATGTAAAATAATTTAATTCTGGGAACTGTAGTGCCAAGAGTGTCCACAGAGCAAGGTAATTAGGAGGTCATATGTATCTGTGGCAAGTTGCTCTTCACAAAAAAATTCTGTTAAGTCCTGGCACATGTATCTTATTTAGAAATTGTGTTACTAGCTAGTGCCATACTCCTGACAAATCACTGGTGTCTGTGATACCACAAGCTTTTAATTTTTCTGGATACAGCAAACAAAATATTCTAAAATGTGTGATAAAAAACAGAGCACTAGTCTTTGGAGGATTTCCCTTCTTTATTTGAATTCAGAATGTATTTTCTAAATTTTAACAAGTACGTTTACTTTTCTTCTGGACAAATGTGTGTTAAGAATTGTACAGAATATGTTTGGATTATTAAAAGTAGTTCTCAATGAATGGATGAATAATAACCATAGATTTAAAATCCTGTGACTACTTGAAATTGAGTCCAAACTGTAATGTCAAATCAGCCCCAAAGATGATGGTCCTTGCTTTTGAAAAAAAACCAAGAGAATGTGCCTAATTATGTCCTCCTCCATCTTATGAATTTCCCATCACCCTCAAAGCCTTTATTCAAGGAAAGTGAAGCTGGAATTAGTTAAAAGAGTTAAAGCTATTCATTTAGGAAATTTTATCCAATCCGTTGAACACACAAAGACTTTCCAATAGTAATGTACTTGATGTTTATGCATTTCTTGCTACTGAAAATACACTGAAACAACTTCCTTAAAATGAATATTATCGTATAAAGTGCATTTAGAAGTGTGCTAAATTAACAAAATCTCAAAGGAATCCCAAAGGATAATCTAATGTTCAATGATGGATTACTTCTGACGATAGTTAGCAAAAATGTCAAAAATCATGTTTATAATGGGAACTTGTTATGTGGCGGGAAAGTTAGCTATGGCACTACACTATTAGGCATCATGATACGCATTTAATATTGTAAAAGTCTTGAGCAGATTTTACCACCAAGGTAATTTAGCATCTCATCAATATTTTCAACACCAGATAACTAGGATTCTTCCAAACACTGAATTGTATAACTGAAAAATCCAATACAGAGAATCTGACTTAAATGTATATCTGGACTATACAAATGAAGTTACAGCACTTTTGTAGCACCTGAAACATAGCATTACTGAAGGGAAAGACATAGTAAACACTTGAGGTCCGGCTGTTTTAAATCATTTAAAGAATGAAATACACTGTTCTGTGACAAGTATATGGCCTAGTTTTAACCTGAGTCATCACTAGGACTGGTGTCCAAACATGTATATTTGATACTAAGTTATGATTCTACACTCAAGTGTGTCTGAGTGATGGAAGCCTCTGTTCAGTTAGAGAAACAATTGCCTATGGACTGAACAAATCCATTCAGTGCATTTAATTACTAGAATGGTACGAATCTACTGAAGTCATTAGAGATGCTTACAATTTAGCTAAGTGTGACATGGTTGCTCTACTAGCTACCTGAATTTGAAAGACGTTGAAAAGTATATAATTAATACATCCAAATGATGCTGAAATATTACTGATAGGAATTTAGATTAATTTCTTGTGTTTTTTTTCTATTAGTTAGGAGAAAAGAATTTGTGTGTTATATCTTAAATCATAGAATTTTAGAATTGTGATAGAATCATAGAATTGTTTGGGTTGGAAGGGACCTTAAAGATCAGCTATTTCCAACCCCCCTGTGATGGGCAGGGACATTCCGCTGGATCAGGCTGCCCAGGGCCCCATCCAACCTGGCCTTGAACACCCCCAGGGATGGGACACCCACAGCTTCCCTGAGCAACCTGTGCCAGTTCCTCACCACTCTCATAAGTGAAGAAATTCTTCCTTATGTCTAGTCTAAATCTGCCCCTCTCCAGTTTATACCCATTGCCCCTAGTCCTGTCACTGCAAGACTTTGTAAGTGAGGATTCATGTCTAGCTTCTTAAATACTCTGCATAAGGTGATATAAACACATCTCCACTCTATATACTTAGTCAGCCAAGTATGAGCCTGCTGTACTATCGGAGACTTACAGGCATCATTGGCACATAACAAAGCCTAAGATTACAATACACGTTACCAAGATGGCAAGTGAGTCATAGTGAGTATGCAGTGGACTGCATTTATATGTTAGCTGTAGGTACTTTTATCAGCACCGCTACGTATCCTTTATTGTAATTTCCTCTAGATATGGGTGATGTTTTACCTTGTGTCTAAATTATGTTGTTGTTTACACAAGAACATATTAAAAATAATAATCGTATTTCATGCCACAGGAGTCATACTTTTGGGGAGTTCTAGGAATTACTTATCACAGAATACAATAATCTTTGTAGGAGTGAGAATAGTCTAGAGTGTTATGCTAGGCTTGTGAGACTAAGAGTGAAAAGCCATTTTAACATGTTTTACTAATATCCTTTTTTTGTTAGCTTATATGGTAAAAAAGCTGCTTTGTAATTTCAAATACCTTAACACTGTTGATTGTCTGGCCCAAGATCTTCAGAAATTAATTTCAATAACAGAGATATTATTCTGTTGTTCATGGCAGATGATGAATTGTAGTCATACTAAAACATTTTTTTCTTAAAACTGAGATTTCTGATATGTTTGTGATAATTCAGAATATTTCCCTGTCTGTTCTCAAACAAAGGTTCTTTAAATCTTTTAAGTAGTAGTACTATGATAATATCCTGTGAAGTACTAGTCAGGGAAGGGTATATTTATAGAAAAATTAAGTAGAGAAGATAAGTGTGCGCTTGGCAGCCCAGAAGGCCAACTGTATTCTGGGCTGCATCAAAAGAATCTTAGCTGGCAGCTCAAGGGAAGTGATTCTGTCCCTCTATTCCTCTCTTGTGAGACCTTAGGTGGAACACTGCAGTTCTGGAATCCTCAAATTAAGAAGCGTATGGAGCTCTTGGAACGGGACCAGAGGAGGGCTACAAAGATGATCAGAGGGCTGGAGCACCTTCCCTTTGAGAACAGGCTGAGAGAGTTGGGCTTGTTCAGCCTGGAGAAGAGAAGGCTCAGGGGACATCTCATAGTCACCTTCCAGTAACTGAAGGGGGCCTACAGGAATGCTGGGGAGGGGCTATTCATAAAGGCTTGTGGGGACAGGATGAGGCGGAATGGGTATAAGCTGTAGAGGGGCAGATTTAGACTGGACGTAGGAAGAATTTCTTCACCATGAGAGTGATGAGACACTGGAACAGGTTGCCCAGGGAAATTGTGGCTGCCCCATCCCTGGAGATGTTCAAGACCAGGTTGGATGGCGCCTTGGGCAGCCTGCTTTAGTGGGATGTTGATGTCCCTGCCCATGGCATGGCAGTTGGAACTAGATCATTTAGGTCCCTTCCAACCCTAACTATACTATGATACCATGATAAGACAAAAGCTTACAGTAGGATTTTTAAAAACTTCTTGTTTTCAAAATTGCCAGGTCATACCTGAACATTTTCTGTTAGTATAGCATCTACTGAGATCTGTCTTTAAATACTTAAAGTAGGTTTTTGTACATATTCTTTCCCTTCTTTATCGTCACATATCACCTTATTCTTGATAAACGTTCATCAGTGTATTCACGCTTAAAAGAAATTGCTTTGTGAATGCTGGTCTGAAGGAAAGCATTACCGTATCCCTTTATGTCTATGAACAATGGCGAAGCAAAATATCCACTACAGATAAAAACAGTCCATTAATAACAGTAACACAGAGCACTTTTACAAGACTTACTATTGGCAAAGTAATTTACAAACAATAACCAATTAATCTTCTGTAGTTGCTCAGTGTAATCCATTCATTATCTAATGGATCTCAAATCTTTAATGCAATAGCAAAGTTTCTAAAAATATAACTGAGACTACCTTTTGCAGCGGAAACTCTCATTTCACTGATAGTTACAGTGCCTGAACAGAAAAGTGTGAGGACAATTGCTTGGAGCTAGACTGCGTAAAGATTTACTTGCAGTGATTTCAGCCCTTAGAGCAAGAGGTACCTGAAACTCACAGTAGCTCTTATCATAACAGCAAAGTTAATAATAATGAAAGGAAAGGGAATCTCCAAAGTGAAACTCTGGGATACTTCATTTAAAAAAAAAAAAAAAACAAACAAAAAAAACCAAAAAACATGTAGTGTAATTACTCTCTACTTCTAAAATCCCTGTAAAATTGTATTCAGGATGCCTACTTAGCACCAGAAAATTTTTAAAACAATTGCTTGAAAACTTGATTAGAGAGGGCATTGCCGTGTTCCCATGATTCCATGGTAATTTTCACATTATTATGTGACCTGAACATAAATGTACGGTTTTGTGACGAACCTACCCTAGAGCAAGCCAAGGGTAAATAGTATTATAAATGCTAATCTTGATAATTTCTGTGGCCTTCACAACATTCTTCTGTGCTTTGGACACACAAGTGGTTTCCAGCATAGTCTTCTGAATAGGAGTAAAGGAATATGTAGTGAGGTTTCAACATCCTAACTTTAGCCCTCTAAGTTGGGAAGGCTGTTTATCAATGATTCCTGTTTAGTCTTGGAGAAAAGTAGATGGTATGAGTATCTAGCCAGGATTCAGTTTACCAAAGAGTGGTACCTGAAGTCCATTGTGATGCCATCTGTTCTGCCTGTCCAAGGTCACTATTCTAGATCAGCTGATGGGGATCAGATGATGTACGTCCTCAGCCTTTAATATGGCATTTCCTATTGTTTAGGGAAGTGAAGGCTTTATATTCCACGCCTCCTGGCAGATGGTGATCCTGTTATGCACCAAAGAGGTAGAGGAATGCCTTCTTGGGTGCACAAGCATGCACAGCCATGAGAGTCTGAGTTTCATATAAATTTTCTAACACTTCAGAGAAAGGACTTGATCCTCTTATTATATATTGTTCACAACTACGTATGCAGTATCTTGATTTTCATTTTTAAAAGACTTCATTGAACAATTGGCCAATGGCTTTACTTGTGCATTTTTTATTAATGTTAATAATTTTTTGTGATCTTACAATTAAGTGTAATTCTAATAATTTACCTAGCTGTGGGAGCGTGCATTATCTCCTGATAAAATGTCCCCAAGTACAGTGAGCTCATCTTTTATTCTCTTATACAATTCTATCCAATTATTTCAGCTACTTCACCTCTCTGGTCAGTGTATTCCCTCAGTGCTACAAGGAAAAGAAATCCAACTCAAAGTTATTTCTTTAGCTGGAACTTTACATAGGGAGAATGGAATGTATTCCTTAGCTGCATTCTTTAGTTTATGTTCATTGCGACTTGGAGCCAGTCTTGCCATCTCAGAATATTCAGCATGCTTTGTCCAGATCAACAAACCTTTTAAAACTGAGCTCCTAACAGCTGCTGACCTCATGAGCAGCTAACATCTCTCATTGTACTCAGTAGCTTAGGCCAGAGGGTGTAGCAAAAATTTTCAGAGGTGGAGTTCTGTAATTCTATTTATTTGGGTCCCTCAATAAAAAATATTGCAACTTTTACATAGCTGGTTGTCATGAATATATTGTTTAACTTCCAAAAGACATAATCTAAAACTGCAAATCCGGTTCACTATGCAGTCTAGGGGTGAAGAACTCTCATGTTGAGGGTTTTTTAGATGTCACTAATAGTCTTATTATCAAAAGAAGGGAATAAGTATTTTGTGATAGTTTTCACTATTTTTAGTAACATAACAGTAAATATTAAGAAAAAATGCACAAAACCCCTGCACACCTTATGGACTTTACATTGAATATGTCACCTTCTCTGTTAGCAGGTTGCTTCATCTTTAACAGATTATAATGAACAAATGCACCTTGTTGCAAACTTTTCAATACTTTTTTGCTTGAGTCATTTTGATAATCTTACTGTTAAAATCAATGATGTGGGGTTCATTTGTTATTTATACTAAGACAACTTGTAGCATCTAAAATAAGTATTCAATGCATTTGTGTAAGATCGCAGGTAAAATATAAGGCCTATAGGATATGTATGTCCTTTGGGGCAATAACTGGAGTCCAGGAGGAACAGATTAAGGTGTCTCAAAAGACATTTGTAGATGCCTGTGTTAGATATCTGAATTGGGCTTAGATGTCTATTAACCAACAGAAATTAAAGACACTTAGATATTTCAGTCTCAAACTTTTGCATCTTTAGTGCTTACTTTCTCAAGATAGTATTGAGGTACTAGAGACAGATTGCTTCCCCAGTCTGCTGGGATCAAGTTCAACATCAACCAACTGCAAGCTATTTTTATTTAGAGATGAATAAGGGGCCAAAGCTATTTAGACCAAGGACAGACTGTATTTTTTTACTCTCTTCTAATGCATTCTGGTGACCTATCAGAGAAATTGTGTATAACCTGATTTACAAGACCTGCATATATATAAAAGAAATGTGTCTGGTTGTTTCCAAGACTGCTTAGCTGCTTGCACTTTCACATGCTCAAAGTGTCTGTTTTGGCCAACAAAATAAGCTTGACCAGGCCAATATTATGCCTCCCCTTGTTCACTCAAAGATGCTGTTATGCCTTTTAATCATTATGTTGCTCTTGGTTTCTGCTTTGTCATCTGCCACATTACTATCATTTATACCCCTGAGGGCTTATTGATTTATGTACTTATATAATTAGAATATAGTTTACAGTCCACAGGTTAACCTTTACTCCTTATATAGTCTATATGAACAGAATTAGAAGCCAAGATGACTGTATCCGATCCTGGTTATTATTCAACCTGATGACAATTTCAGTGAAAATGTAATTTATAAATGTATTTTTATCTGCATGTTGCATTTAATTATTTATAAATTTGAATGCCTAAAAAAACTTTAGCTTTTAGGTTTTATGGCTGTTTCCTAAATACTAATTAAAGGAAGGTCATTTGTTATTCTCACACCCATCTGAATCCAATGTAACTGCTTTTGAAACTAGCAAATATGCTTGTCTACAATTGACTGTCACGTTTACCTCTTGGATTTCAGAGATCCATTTTTATAACAATCCTGTATGGCAATACTGTTTTACTTAGTAAAATAATTCCTACATTTTTTATTCCCTTCCCCTCTCTTCCCTTCCCTCTATATCTTTTTTCTCTTCTTTCTTCTACTTGCTTTTTACATGCTATGCAACCTAATAATTTCTATTTGTTTCAAATCTCTCGCATCAAGTTTTAAATTCAAGAACATTGTTCATGCAGGTTTCAGACTACTGGAGTTCCTCAGGAAATGCTACATAGGATGATTTTGAAATAAAACACGAGATATTGTGATTGAGCCAAAGTACATGATTTAGAAAGATGTCTTTCCATAATGAAGGAATGCCTACCAAGAACAGACACAAAACCAGTCTGTAAGACTCCTCAAACATTTTTCCAGGTCTACAGGCTCATTTGTTCTGTGGGATGCATCAAAAGAAGTGTGACCAGCAGGATGAGGGAGGGGATTCTGCCCCTATTCTCTGAAGGCTACAGAGAAACCTTATAGCAGCCTTTCAGTACGTAAAGGGAGCCTACAGGAAAGCTGGGGAGGGGCTGTCTGTCGCAGAGCGCAGGGATAGGAATAGGGAGAAGAGTATTAAGCTGAAAGAGGGGAGATTTAGATTAAGAATTAGGATGACCTTTTTTATTATTGGGGTCATGAGGCACTGGAAAATGTTGCCCAGAGAAGTTATGGATGCCAATTCCCCGGAGGCGTTCAAGGCCAGGTTAGATGAGGCTTGTAGCAACCTGGTCTAGTGGAAAGTGTGCCTGCCCATGGCAGGGGAGTTGGAACTGGGTGATCTTTAAGGCCACTTCCAACTCTGACTATTCTATGATTTTCTGTAAGATAAGGAATAGAAATATTCCCAGAATAAAATGTTGGGCAACTTTTGCGAAACTGACCACTTTTAGTAATATTTTACAAAGATCAACTACTGTGCTTTGACCATCTCTTACTTAACATAAGGTTCATGTCACTAGGGGCATTTTTCAACTAGTTCAAATTTCAAGTTCCCAGCAGTGTCCTCTCATTTTACAGCTTCTGAAATATAAACTTATTAACTGCTTTATGGCTGCGGGGTGTTAAACTTGCAGCTTAAGATACATTTTCAACTGGAAGTTTAATAGATTTTCAGGTCTCTGAAAATATTTCCAATACTTATATACAAAGGAAGCAAATGGGTTTTGTGATATTTGTAGGGATTTGTAACTTAGAATTCCACAGAGCTGGGTCAGTGACACAATAACATATTTTTTTAACTCCATCAGTTTCAGTCATACAAGAACATAAAGTAATATTAATGGAGAATACTCTGACAATATTTTATGATAATATCACTTGTTATGTTCACTTATTGTTTCTGTTAACTAAGAGAAAAAAGAGATTTTCTTACAGTGGACTATTTCACATAAATTTAATATCTTAATGATACTGCTAAACAGTTCTTTCGAGACAATTAAAATATGTAGTTTAGAAAAAACTGAAGAACTTTAAAAAATTGAATTAAAAAAAGGATACTATGGCACCTTTTATATAAGAGATGTCAAAAAACCCTTTCAACTTGATTGAAACCATCCTTCTAAGTACCACAAAACTTGGCTGTTTGTGTCTTTGTGATAATATTAACATTTTCAAGATCTTGAGTGTTGCTGTATCTCGTCAGCTATTGAGGCTAAAACAGTCTTCCCATTCAAGTCAAGCATCTAATTTTTTGCTAATTTGAACATGAGGTCTGTGAGCTCTTGGACCCATTTAAGTTCACTGAAGCTTTTCCAGTTAAAGCCATATTCAAATTACACTATGACATTAAATACAAATCCTCAAAAATGCTATAATACAGTAATAGATTCAGTAAAAATCTCAATAAAATACATAGAGTAAGTGAACCTGGGAACCGCTGTGTCTCTAACTTATATTTTGACCATGTAGCAACTGTTATTCAGAGATGGATCTCACAATTGTGAGAGAGATTGCATATATTGAGAGAATAACACAGCATGTGAGCTGAAGATACAGCATCATAAGATTAGCTGGTGTTCACCAACGTGACAATCTGTTTTTAATGGAACACTTAGATTAGGAAATGCAATTTGCTTGGTTTTATGTACTTCTTGACAGTATATGGCTGTCTTACCTGAAAGGTCTAATTGTTTTTGTTATTCTCTGCTTCATGCCTGATATAATTTTTGAGAAGAAGAGGGATAAGGCTAAAACATATTAAGTCTTCTTATGTTAAAAAAACACAATTAAAGACACATTTTTCCTTTCTTAACACTGTATAAATAAAATGTGTAGAGCACATAACAATAATCAACACCTATATGCATTAATTCATAAAATTACCTCCAGCACTGCAATGTTTCACGTCTTTGTATGTACCTCTGTGTGTAGTATATAACTGTTTACATGCATAAGTAATATATAGGTATATATCGTAGTTATATTCAGGAAAATCATTATTTTCTATTATGGAATTATACTGATGATAGGCATGGAAATACAAATAAATACAAATTCTTACATGTAATCAATTCTTCACAAAAAAAAAGATAAAGAAAGCAAATTATATAAATTCATGCAACAACAGTATCGTAACGAGCTTTCATATTTTATGTATCTGCTGCTGAAAATGGAATAGATTAATGAGGTAAGATCATGAAAACAGTGATGTTTTGAAAGGAAACTTCATCAAAATATCATTGAGAATCTTCGTGAATTCTGTTGCATGGGAAAAATTGCGTTGCCTAAGGTTGGTAGGATTTAAAAAGTGTGTGCATTGCACTGTACTTAAAGAAAAATGTAATGTTATATAAAATACCTCTTTATATGCATATTACAAATCTGAAATAAATGTCATTTAATCTCAGCCCTGTTGCCTATAGAATCTGTTCCTTACTCTGATTTAAAACTGAAGTACACAAATATTAACAAAAAGAGTCTATCATCATAATGCAACTCAAAACTGATTTGTGTGTAAAAAGAAGTCTGTTTTTTCTCAAAAGTACATTCTTAAATAAGAGACAGTTGGAAATAAAAGGCAAACTGCACCTTGAAGTGAAAGAACAGGAGCAGATGTCCTTTAGCTGTGTGTTTTATTGATTTATAAACACTCAGTCAGGCTACCTCATCTCTGCAGAGTAATTTAGATATGGGAAAATATCTGTGAAATATATTGATTGCATTATTGATTGAAAAGCCAATTGCTGTTGCACTCCTGTTTTACCATTTAAGTCCTGACACATTTTGACATATGAGCCAGCTGCGACTACTGCCTCGATACTGCAATGAGATAATGTGAAAGCTGTCATAACCACTTCTGTGTCAGCCACAAGAATTTACAGTGTACTAGTGCTGCTATTTACCTTGTTCCTTAACCACCTGAATAATTAGGGTTTGTTAAAGCTTTTGCTGTTGCACATTTGGTTTATATATGTGCTGTTTTTATGTTTCCTTTCATACTGGATTGATACATCATGAACAAAAGAAATGTAGAAAAAAGGCTGTTATTATTCAAAGCTTATACACGTGGGGATGATTGTTTCTGCTCAAATATTTTTCTCCTCTCCATGAGGAATTTGGATTTTAGAGCATTTCACAGGGGAATTCTCACTTGTTTCCACATCAGTTTACGCTCAGCAGCAATAAATCAAGGGAGGACAGGAAAAAATCCTGTACAGCCTATTAACAACTCGGCCATTTATTATGAAATTTTAAACTGTGGGAAATACAATGAAAGAAAAAGCATATAGCAGTTTATTTATTATTTTATTACAAGTATTTTATATGTATCTATCCATCTGCTGTTGAAATTAAAATGGATAAACATAATAAAAAGACTTTTTGAGTCCTAGTATGTAATGGTAAACAGAAGACTCCTCATAAAACATGTCCTTGAAGAACAAAAGAAAAGTTGTCTTTACCAGCTCCACATTTTAACATGGCACAGAGTGAATTATACAGTTTAATCACCTTCATTCCTACTCTTATTAGTGAAATGATAAGGCATCTTCATAGCAGCTTAAATTCGTTTCTTTGACAATATAGTCAATAGACTTTTTTTTCCTAAGAAGACTGATTATATAGTTCATTTATACCATCTCTTGTTCATTTTCAGCTGTTTATTTCATGATCTTTTCACCAGATACAGACTTTTAAGTGTGATCTATGTGGGACTTCTCCTGTGCCCTGACAGAATGACATTGATTGCGATGGATTCTGTACATGCTCTGGTAACTGGGTGGTAACTGGGTAAATCACAAAGTAGGACTGGATTCTAACTTGCATATTTTTCATCACAATAGTTGTCTTTCTCCCAAGAGTATCATATGAACTATAAACAGTTTCTAAACCTCCTATTTAGATGGACTCTGCAATCTTTTTTTATGAAGAGCCTATTTTTGTATCTGACAACGAGGTGTGTCCAAATGCGTTGTTCCATACTTTCTCTAAATGAAATGTGTGACACATTTTCTTATTTTATTTGAATAATCATATGAAAATTACCTACAGTTCCAGAATTGTGTTGATCAATTATCACATGAAAATGACACACATGATGAGTTTCTTGTGCTTTCACTTGAAATTAGTGTTGGTCATTGAATTACGTGATGGGCAGCCATGTATTACATATTGCAGAGCACAAGGATGGAAAACATCTTTTACAAAGCAATGAAAAATTAAACAATACTCAGAAGTAATGTTTGGATTTTTTTTCCTGAGTGAATTAGTAATAATTATCAGGTTGAAACAAAATAGAATTACAGTGTACATCTACAATACTAGGACTTTTCAGTTATTGCAGTTTGACATTATTATTCAAAATACATTTACAGCTTAGGTTTCTCTTTCTTTGTTTTTCAATGTTAAGTAAAGTGAAAACTCCATATAAAGGAAGAGTTATGAATGTTGTCTACTAAATTAATAGATTTTCATTTTTTGTTTTAGGTATTTGAGTTTGGGCATTGTTTTGCAAAGTGATGGATTGTCACCACCCAGTACCCAAATATCCGCTCTGACACTCACCCACTTACTCCCTGCTAATGTGGGATGGAAAGAAAGAAGGAAGGCTAGAAAACTTGTGGAACCAGGCAATAACAAATCAATAGGGAAAGCAAAAGTATGTGCACGAGCAAAAGGAAAAGATTAATCCATTCCCTACATAGTATCAACAGGTAGATGTGCAGCCGCTTCCTGGGAAGAAGGGCCTCAGTATACATAACAGTTACTTGGAAAAAACAATACAATAAATATTAATATTCCCCCTTCCCCCTCCTTTCCTTGAGATTTTATTGCTGAGCATGACATCATACGGTATGGAATATCCGTTTGGTCAGTTGGGGTCAGCTGCCTCAGTTGTGCCTCCTCCCAAGTTCTTGCCCACTCTCAGCTTGCTCACTTTGTGTGGGTGGTTGGTAGAAAGCCTTGATGCTGTGCAAGCATTATTCAGCAACAGCCGAAACATTGGTGTCTTATCAACACTGTTTTAGCCCAAAATGCAAAACACAGCACCATCTCAGCTGCTATGAAGAAAGTTAACTCCATCCCAGCCTGACACTGTACATGCAAAAACATTTTTTCTCTTATGCCAGCTGGTAAGGACATGCCAGGATTTCCTTTCAAGTGCAATAATTAAAAGGGAAGCAAGGTTCCACAGATATAAGATGAATTTCTGAGTTCACAGTAGCTTAGTTGTAAAGCATGAGAAAGCAAACTTTGGAGAAAGTTTTACAGGAAGAAACTATAACATGACAAAGTCATGAGGTGCTGTAGGTTTGTTTGGAGCTGAACAGATACTGGGATCCTGAATGCTGGCAGCTTAGGGAAAGGGGTCATAGAATCATAGAATGGTTTGACTTGGAAGAGACCTTAAAAATCATCAAATTCCAATCCCCCTCCCATGGGCAGGGACACCTCCCACTAGATCAGGATAAGTCATTGTAAATGATATAAGCTGATACAAATCAGAAAAGACAATATTGCACGTCCCTCACAACATCTCTAAATTGGAGAAGTACAAATTTGATGGGTGTACTCTTTGGTGGATAAGGTATTGGTTGAGTGGTCGCATCCAGAGGTTAGCAGTCAACAGCTCAACGTCTAAATGCAGATCAATGGCGGGGGGTAACCCTCAGGGGTCCGTACTGGGATAAGTGCTGTTTAATATTTTCATCAACTATATACACGGCAAGATCCAGTGCACCCTCAGAAGGTTGCAGATGACACCAAGCTGAGTGGTGCAGTTGTCACACCAGAAGTCTGAAATATCATCCAGAAGGACTTGGACAAGCTGGAAAAGTGGGCCTGTATCAGCCTCGCGAGATTCAATAAGGCAAATTTCAAGGTCCTACAGCTGGGTCAGGGCAATCTTCAATTTCAATACAGACTGGGGAATGATCTGATTGAGAGCAGCCCTACGCAGAAGGACTTGGGGGTACTGATGGCTGAAAAGCTCAACATGAGCCAACAATGTGCACTTGCAGCCCAGATGGCCAATCATATCCTGGGCTACATCAAAAGAAGCATGGCCAGCAGGTCAAGTGAGGTGGGTCTGCAACACTACTTGGCTCTTGTGAGACCTCACCAGGAGCACTGCATTTAGTACTGGGGTCCTCAGCACAGGAAGGACATGGAGCTGTTGGAGTGGGTCCAGAGGAGAGCCACAAAAATGATCCATGGGCTGGAGAACCTCACCTACAAGGACAGTCAGGGAGCTCAGCTTGCTCAGCCTGGAGAAAAGAAGGCTGTGGAGAGATCTTATAGCAGCCTTGTAGAACTTAAAGGGAAAGGAAAGGAGAGGCTCTTTATCAGAGAGTGTAGTGATAGCATGAGGGTAGGTTTAGACTGGATATAAGGAAAAAATTGTTTATAATTAAGGTGGTGAAACGCTGGAAGAGGTTGCCCAGGGAGGTAGTGGAGGCCTAACACACATAGGAACACTCAAGGTCATGTTAGGTGGGGCTCTGCGCAACCTATCCTAGTTAAAGATGTCCCTGCTGCTGCAGGGGGAGTGGTCTAGATGACCTGTAAATATCCCTTCCAACCCAAGCATTCTGTGATTCTATGTCATAGCAACTTTCTGCTCAAGAGGACCTTCTGAGAGTATTCCGGTGTTTCAAGCAGCGTTACTTCTTCCTTACTACTGTTAATGTGAATTTCCTCATGAAAGGCACCTCCAGAAAGAAAATCAGATCTTATGCGGACTGAAGCTTGGTTTTGGACATTACTTTTCCACTTTCCATTTCTCCTTTTATCAATAGAAACTGTCTAGTATAGCTCTTTTCCTATATTAGGCACCTAATTTAGGAGACAGGAATTCAAACCCACATGTCCACAACTGCTAGATCCTTTGTCATTGGGAATTGGATGTAAAAAACTGAGAATGAGAAAAGTCTCTTGACAAGCTGAATTCGTGTATGAACAAGGAGACAATTGTACTTCAGAGATGCATTTCTAAGGCACACTACCTCTTGGGATGATGCAACCTACACACTATTCCTTGCTGAAGGCTGTGCCTAGAGGAACAACCAAGTCCTGAGGGACTGAACATAATCTAAGTTACAACCATCATGTTGTAGCCCGATTCCCAAAACCTTTACACCAGCTTTACAGTTTTCAATGGATTGTATTAGAAAAAAATACTTATCTTCATGATAAAAATATTTTATTTGGGTAACAATGAAAATATGTTATTGTTTACCAACACAGAATTATTTGCTGAATAATTGGTATATGACATTTATTTTTTATGTATGTAATGTATATTTTATAATAAATATATATGTTTAAAGACCAGAACGCTTTTAAAAATACCTATTTTTTCATGCAAGAAAGACTTCATACTATTTCCAGGTGAGCTAAGCAGGCAGACACAGGATGTGTAGGAATATACACATTCATAGCCATGTAACAAAAAAATAAAGTACACTAACATAGTTGAGAATCTGTATGCAGAAGTAATACAGACAGTTAATACCAATTTATTCAGGGAACTCAAAGAATAGTACTGTAGGATGAAATACTGTTTCCAACGTCTCTTTTGGTGTTTGTACACAAACACAGGTGTACAAACGAACAAATATGGGACCATCCTGAAGATATAATAATAATACATTTTATTTCTGATAAAGAATAAGCTTTTCTCATAGGTAGCCATAAAAATGAGAGCATTCCTCCTTTTCCCAGCTTAAATTGCAAATGTATCTCATGCCATACCTCTTTTTTTCTGTCAAATAGAGAGTAGTTCTCTCTTTGCTTTAACAGAACAATTAAAAGGGGGAAAGAAGATTGTGATATCCTTCACCAAAGAATAACCATGCTTTTTGGAAAAACTTGCAATAGCTGGAGGAGATGGAAGACCACAGATGGGAAGACAATTTGTTGCAAAAGTTGCAATCTCTCAATTTCTCCCTCTCATGTTAAAATTAGAAAACATCGATTTTTTATAAATGTCTTTAAAAAGTTATTACAATAGAACCTCAACTATTAGGATTGAAATAGTCTGTGCAGAAAAGTGATGAAGGCCCAACATCTGTAGCTGTTTAATATCAGATTGATCAAGAATACTCAAAGCTGAGATGTGAAAATCATATTTTCTATCTAGTCTGTATGGTCTAAAACTTCTTTTGTCTCCTATGGATGGAGTGTCAAGTTCCCTGAGTGCTGATGTTAAATTAAAACTCACTTATTTTCATTTTTATAGGAGATGACAAACTACTAAATGTAGCATTATTTTTGAGGGAAAATATTTTATTTTACTTTCCTTTCGGCAAATAAATATTTCTGCAATCATTTCATAAATAACATATGATTCTAGAATCATAGAATGGTTTGAGTTGGAAGGGACCTTAAAGATCATCTAATTCTAACCCCTCTGCCGTGGGCAGGGACATCCCACTAGATCAGGCTGCTTAAGGCCAACCTGGCCTTGAACACTTCCAGGGACGGGGTATCCACATCTTCCCTGAGCAACCACTTCCAGTACCTCACCACCCTCATCATGAAAAATTTCCTCCTTATGTCTAGTCTAAATCTTCACCTTTTCAATTTATAGCCATTCTCCCTAGTCCTATCACTACATGCTTTTGTAAAGAGTCCCTCCTCAGCTTTCCTGTAGGCCCCCTTCAGGTACTGGAAGGTCACTAGAATGTCCCCTCAGAGCCCTCTCTTTTCCAGGCTGAACAGGCCCAACTCTCTCAGCCTGTTCTCAAAGGGAAGGTGCATTCCAACTGCTCCATATCCTTTTTCCATTGAGGATTCCAGAATTGGACACAGGACTCCAGATGAAGTCTCACAAGAGAGGAATATAGGGGCAGAATCACTTCCCTCAACCTGCTGGCCACGATTCTTTTGATGCAGCCCAGGATACAGTTGGCCTTCTGGGCTGCGAGTGCACGTTGCTGGCTCATGTAGAGCTTCTCAACCACCAGCACCCCCAAGTCCTTCTCTGCAGGGCTGCTCTCAACCACATCATCCTCCATTGTGTACTGAAAACAGGGATTGCCCCGATGCAGGTGCAGGACTTTACACTTGGCCTTGTTTAACCTCATGAGGTTCTCACAGGCCCACTTCTCCAGTCTGTCCAGGTCCCTCTAGATGACAGCCCGTCCTTCCAGTGTGGCAACTACACCACTCAGCTTGGTGTCATCTGCGAACTTGCTGAGGGTGCACTCAATCTCACTGTCAATATCATTGATAAAGATATTAAACTGTACCTGTCCCAGTACGGACCCCTGAGGGACACTTGTCATAGATCTCCATCTGGACTTTGAGCCATTGACCAATACTCTTTGAATGCGACCATCCAAACAGTTCCTTATCCACTGTACCGTCCACCCATCAAATCCATATCTTTTCAATTTAGAGAAAAGGATGTTGTGGGAGACTGTGTCAAAGGCTTTACAGAAGTCTAGATAGATCACATCCGTCGGTTTGCCTGTGTCCACTGCTGCGGTTACCCCATCACAGAGAGCCACCAAGTTGGTCAGGCAGGACTTGCCCCTGGCGAAGCTACGCTGGCTACCATTAATCACCTCCCTGTCCTCCATGTGCTTAGCATAGCTTCTAGAAGGATCTGTTCCATGATCTTTCCAGGCACAGAATATGTTTGGTTTACTTGCTGCTTTTTCACTCACGTTCACATTCTTCTCATTATTATAATATTTTTCTGGTCATATTTAATTTTAAACTGAAATCATTTAAGGGATTTTTATTTAGCTGCACTGAACCTTGAAGCTGGAGTCACATTGAGCTTTGTATACTGACTTTACTGGGAAAATAAAATTTTTACAAGTTCTGTATGTTATATCCCCTCTTTGGAAGAGTCACTGCCTGATAAAAAAAAAAGTAAAGAAAAACAGTACAGAATTATAAAGCTACATTTTCAACAGAGGGCATGTTTTGCTTCAGAAGTACTGAACTCACTTGAGCAAGAAATTAAGAGTACTTTCTGTGAATGTTTGACTGTAAAATGATATAACCTTGGCTCTCTTGGTATCCCTTTAATCTCCTTCCAAGAAGATCCTGTTTTATACCCCTGAATGGGCATGAAAAGCTGACTTTGCACTTCACTATTTGCGCTGAATTTGCTAAATATTAAGAGATCGCTTGATCACCATTCTCACATGCAAACAACATCGCCGAATGAAGAATTTTTTACCTTAAAAAACAAACTAACAAAACCACACACTCAAAAAAACATACTGCAGTGGCAGAAATTGGAGCTGGATACACTGTGGGTTAAAAAGTAAATGTTTTAAAAAGTGAAACACTGGAACTCTCAAATAGTTTATGGATAGTCTCTATCACTTGTGTTCTTTAAAAGACAGGTGTGTATTTGAGGAAGGATGGATGGAGGTGGGTGTGTCCAGTTTTTTTCTTCAAAAAGACATGTTCTAGCTCAACAACAAGACTCATGAGATAGAGCCAAAAATCACCTGTGGAAATTCCATTATCTGAAGTGGGCAGAAGGTCTAGATGGACAGAAGTCTGTGATAACTTTATATTATTTGACAAAGCAATTATTTACACTAGATGGAGAAAAAAAATTGAAAAATTTTCACTAGCTTCCTACTTGTCTACACTTTAGTAAGTTACAGAAATGTCCAACAACCTTCCTGAAAGCCAGAAAACTGGCATCATTTAATTACAACATTTTATGAACAATCACGTAGATCAGATATATTTAACTCACAAAGGATTACCCTTATCTAAAAGTGCATGGTGTGTAAGAATGATTATGTTAACTGTCCTATCTTGACTATATGAATGATGTACTATATTCCAATGACTGTTAAATACTTAAGAACCTCCTAGTTTAAGCACAGTGCAACTCTGCTTCACACTAATGAAATGGTAAGTGTATGCACCTAAAGAGAAAACACACTGAAAAAAAGTGCTTTCAAGCTCAAAATAGTTAGTAAAGTAATCTGATATACTTTTTAAAATTAATTATTATTCCAAATACAATGCATACCTTTCATTCATTCCAGTTGCTATATTGGACTTTCTTCACTCAAATTGCATATTACCTACAGTTTAGCTGTCACCCTATATTCGCTGATAACCAAATCAATAACTGCGTACAACACATATCCAAGGCAAGAAATCTTATTCAGTAACAGTGTTGTTTCCCCACCAATCACCTCTGAATGTTGAGATCCTTTGAGTGACATACCCAAAACTGGCACCTAGTGGTCTAAGAGGCAATAAGAAATTTTAATGATATGATACTCCTGAAGTAGTGGTGGAGTAACTATACAAATAAAATTAAAGATTAAATAACCAGGATCATTGCTAACTATTTAGATGCAGAAAATGTGGATATACAATTTTAATAAACACTACAGAGTCAGAACTGCTTTTCATTTCT